>NC_090265.1:383633751-383975001 GCF_040414725.1 Anabrus simplex
AAAGGCATTCTACCCCTTTTTCACCCCTTTTCTCCCCTCTTATTGGGATTTTCCGAAAACAAAAAAATACATGTTCCTTTATTATTAATGAAGATTCTAAATACCAATGTTTACATCTCTAAACTTTAAAAGTTTTGAGATATAGATGCACTCATTTTAAAAATTCACCCCCCTTTTCACCCTCGCATTAATTGGATTTTCCAAAAACAAAAAAATATGTGTTTCTTTATTTTTGAAAGAGATCAAAAGTACCAATTTTGAGGTCTGTAATATCTTCAGTTTCTGAGATATAGGTACCGGTATCCTGATTAAAGGCATTCAACCCCTTTTTCACCCTTTTTCACCCCTCCTATTGGGATTTTCTGAAAACAAAAAAATACGTGTTTCCTTATTTTTAAAGAAGATTCTAAATACCAATTTTCACATCTGTAAACTTTTAAAGTTTTGAGATATAGACACACTCATTTTAAAATTTCACCCCCCTTTTTCACCCCCTTAGCGACGGAATATCCAAAAACCCTCTCTTAGCGAGCACCTGCATCTTAATATGAATATATCCCCAAAATTTCATTTCTTTATGTCCAGTAGTTTTGGCTCGGCGATGATGAATCAGTCAGTCAGTCAGTCAGTCAGTCAGGACAAGCTACTTTATATATATAGATAGAGTACTGGCATTATAAGACATGGTTGCTCTTTGTGCATTTTTTGTCTCTTTAGAGTAATTTTGTATATTTGTTTCATTTTGGGGGCATTTTAATAGAATTTAATCCAGAAATCCCCATTAATGCCATGGTTTTTCATTTCCATTGATATTTCATAATTTGAACAACACATTTTTGTCATTAGCAGCCATGTCTGATACTTATTTTAACTTTATTCCCCACCCTACACATTCGTTGTTTCCATTTTAAAATATTCACCCCTATGTAATGGACAAGCCCAATTATCCCTTTGCAATCATGTGCTCCATACCCAAGGTTCATGTAGCTGTGAATAAAATGTTTACTACTACCTACTACTTCTATCAAGAGTACAATTCTCACACCTGGCAGCAGATGACAGCAATTTAGTGACCAGTGGTACTTTGTATTGTATGCCCCTGTTGTTTCAGTTGAGGTGAAGTAGATATTTTCTATGTATAAAGAAAGCTCTTTTAGCTGACAGTCACCTAACTTTCCATTTTTAAAACTTACTTACCTTACATAAAGTGTATATTGCTGTATACTTAACTACAGTAAGCAAAAGTGAACAGTAACAATTAACTGGAACTAATTGTTGGAAACTACATACCTAAGTTAAAATAATTGTGCAATCATTTAGCCTATATAAAATTGATACAGATTAAATAAATAATGCAGTATACAGTCTTCTACATTGGTGGGCCTACTTGAATTCAAATAACTATGAGAATAATTATGAGAATTATTAACAGAGTTTAAAAAATTTCTACTGAGTCAATTTAGACTACCGGTATTAGGTCATTTTGAAAGATTTGTAGGTCATAAATGCTTTGTAGGGGATGTTTGATATTAGTCCTATGGATGATGATCACATTTTGAAATCTAATTCCTATCTTCTACAGATCATCTACCTTTTCAGTACCAGTTGCTTTGTACATCATCTAAAGGTAAATGTTCCATTGTTTTCTTGTGGAAAAGGTTTTCGAATAGCAGCTAATACTGTACATATGAACTAGATGTTGCATGGTGCTTTTAAGCCGAATAGCTTAGTCACTGGCTTCTCACCAAGATGGCCGCAGTTAGAATCCTAGGCATTGCACATGGGATTTCTGAAGAAATCATGTCCCTGTGGTTTGGAATCCTCAAGAAAATGGAGAACTTTTGGCAATGATTACAATATCAACAGCCATGTAAAAGTACAAGCTTATTTTTTATTTTCATTGATATTAATAAAATTGTGTCCGACTCGTTGGCTGAACGGTCAGCGTAATGGCCTTCGGTTCAGAGGGTCCCGGGTTCGATTCCCGGCCGGGTCGGGGATTTTAACCTTAATTGGTTAATTCCAATGGCACGGGGGCTGGGTGTATGTGTTGTCTTCATCATCATTTCATCCTCATCACGACGCGCAGTTCGCCTACAGGCGTCACATAGAAAGACCTGCACCTGGCGAGCCAAACCCGTCCTGGGATATCCCGGCACTAAAAGCCATACGACATTCCATTTCAATGAAATTGTGCTTTCCCAACCTTTAAGTGGAATGCTGCAAGTCAGTCAGTGACAAGGGTTGATCATATACTGTATATCAATGGTAGGTCCAGTTTTCAAAACATGTTCCATGTCACTGCTGTATCTAAACAATTCATGTAAAGTCCATTTAAAATAAATATATTGGATGTTCTCACTTTATAACATGTCTTTCATTGATCATTCTTTGAATATGGCCATAAAATTTCAGTCATCTTTTTCTAATGGTGTCTGATTTTTTTCTCTCAGAAGTCTGGTATAATTCACAAGATTCCTTTCCATCCACACCCATTCTATGCATACTGGGCCAAAGATTTTCCTAAGGAGTTTCCTTTCTTGTTTTCCTAAAGTTTTAGTTAGTGATCTGCCTCCAATGATGAAGGTTTATTATTATTATTATTATTATTATTATTATTATTCATTCATTCATTCATTCAACTTCGCTAATCGGCCAACTAGGGACCACGATAAGCCTCACTTTACATTCTGGCATTTGTTCATCTTTCGCTTGATCCACATCATCTTCATTAGCTCACTGTGTTTAGCACGACGTTCTTCTGTCCATTTAGCACCAGTTGCCCATTTTTCGTCCCGGAAAGTCCCAAAAGTCTTGGTGGCTGCTCTGAAAAGATTTCGGTCTTGTGCATCTTCTGCTTGTAGGCCCGGTTCTTTAAGATCTTTCTTGACATTAACGTACCATGGCATTGCCGTTTATGGTTTTGCGTCAAATATACTGAAGATACGTTTCGTCCATCGAGAGTCGATCATCCATCGTATATGACCGTAGAAGCGAACTCTGCCTTTACGCATTGTGTCCGTGATCTTCTCTATCTTAGAGTATACTTCTTGCCTGGATTTTCTAATGTAGATGCCATTTTTGTAGTTTGGACCAAGTATGGTGTGTAGGATCTTTCTTTCTTTCCTCTCTAAATCTGCAAGCAAACATTTCTCGGACAGGATAAGGCATTCAGATGCATACAGTGATACTGGTTTGATGACAGTGTTGTAGTGACGAATTTTTGTGTTCAGGGAAAAGCACTTTTTGTTGTAAATGTTGCGGGTGGTTTGGAAAGTGACTTCCATTTTCTTGATTCTGGCTGCTATGGCCTCTTTGTCAAGTCCATTTTGCTGAATCCATTCCCCAAGGTATTTAAATTTACTAACACGGTTTATCGTTCCATATTTGGTGCTTAGTTGTGCCGTATCATCTTTGATATTTGACATTACTTCTGTCTTTTGAAAGGAAATTTGTAGACCTGTTTGTTCTGCTACTTCCTTCAACACATTGATCTGTTCTGTTGCACTTTCGAAATTTTCTGCCATAAGGGCTATATCATCAGCGAACGCTAAGCAATCTATTTCCACTCCATTTTTCTTTGTCCCAGTCCTTACGGGTTTGTAAAGGTTTCTTTCTTTTAACGTCTTTCGCCACTCCTGTATTACCTTCTCAAGTATGCAGTTGAACAAAAGAGGTGACAGCCCATCTCCCTGTCGAACGCCTGTCTTGATCTCAAAGGGTTCAGAGAGACATCCTTGGAATTTTACTTTGGATTTGGTATTAGTTAGTGTTGCCCTTATTATCGCCAGCAATTTCTCATCGACTCCCATTTCTGCAAGGATGTTAAGCAACACATCACGGTCGATGGAGTCGTATGCTTTCCTGAAGTCTACAAATGTAGATACATAGGTTCGACCTCTCAGCATATGGTATCTTATTACGGTTTTTAGGTTAAGTATTTGTTCTGCACTTGATCGGCCTTTCCGAAAACCTGCTTGGTATTCCCCGAGTTTGTGCTCAATTTGCTGTTCTAGTCTTTCAAGGATGGATAGTGACAGGATCTTGTAGGCTACTGGCAGAAGAGAAACTCCACGGTAATTGTTCACATCTCTTATATTTCCTTTCTTGTGTAAAGGATGGATCAAGGCTAGCTTCCAGTCCTCTAGTAGTTGTTCTTTTTCCCATATATCTACAATGGTTTGGTGTAGGCTGTCAATTGCTTCTTCCGGGGCATGTTTCCACAGTTCTGCAATCATGGAGTCTTCACCAGGAGCCTTGTTATTTTTCAGTCTCTTTATGTGGCGTTTGATTTCGTCGCAATTTGGTGGAGAAGATGGCAGGTTTTGGCTCACTGGTTTGTTTGTTTTGATGGGGTTGGCTGGTTTTTCACAGTTTAGAAGGTCGTTAAAATACTTCGCTAAGATTTTGCAGTTTTCTTCATTTGATGTTGCAAGAGTTCTATCTTTCCTTAGAAAGCAAAGGGAAGGTGCCTTGTATCCTTGTACCTTCTTTTTAAAATTTCTGAAGTATTCACCTCTATGAAAGTCTTGCTCAATCTTGTCCAGTAGTTCCTTTTCATACTTGCGTTTCTCACTGCGAATTATTTTTGCTGTTTGTGCTTGTTGTGTTTTGTACATCTTCCAATCTTCTTCTTTTTTTGAGGTGTAATACTTTTTCCAGGCATTCAGACGATCCCCTAAGGTCTTCTTGCAGTTATCGTTCCACCACGTGTGCCTCTTCCTCTTCTTGATTTCCCCCACTCCTTTTGCAGCTTGTATCATCTGCTTTCTTGTGCTGTTGAAGTCTTTTTCCACTGGTTGGGCAAGTTCTTTGAATTCATTCTCTCTTTCTCTGAGCTTTTTTGTGTCAAAGCGAATTGTGGTAGGTTCGTTCTTATTTTTGTTGAGAGGGATTGGCCGAAACTTGATTACTGATACATAGTGATCTGAGTCTATGTTTATTCCCTTTTTTACGGTAACGTTCATGATTTCCGGACTGTATCTTTGAGATATAGCAACATGGTCTATTTGGAATTCTCCTATTGTTTTGTTTGGGCATCTCCATGTCATCTGTTTTCTTGGTAAGTGACGAAAGTGTGTTGACATCAGTTGGAGGTTGTGGTTATCACATAGTTCAACGACGCGTTCTCCATTCTTGTTGATTCTTTTGTGTGCTGGGTAGAGCCCAACAACTTTCCTGTGTTTCCGTTCACGTCCTACCTGTGCATTAAAATCACCCAATAGGATCTTGACGTGGTGCTTTGGGATTTTCGCTAATCTGGCATCCAGGATGTTCCAGAATCTATCTGTGCCTTCCAGGTCTTTTTTGTTTTGTTCATTAGTTGGAGCATGTGCATTGACTAGCGTATATGTTTTATTTGCACAACGCAGGGATAGTAGGCATAACCTATCATTAACAGCTTCAAAATTTGAGACTGACCTAAGAATTCTGGTGTTGACAGCAAAAGCTGTACCGAAGATAGGGGTGTTTTTCATTACTCTCTTATGGGATCTGCTCTTGAAGAACCGATACCCTTCAGACTCAAACGTATCTTCGTCAGTGAAGCGAGTTTCTTGCAGAGCAATTATTACGATTTTATTTTCGTGGAGGGCATTGGTCAGCTGTTTCATCTTACCAGTTTGTATTAAACTGTTTATGTTGAATGTTGCCAAAAAAGTCTAAGATATGGGTTTCAGCTTTCGTGACTGTTCAGGATTTCCAAGACGCTCCGACTCGTCTTTAGCATGATGTTGCATCCCCCCCAGCATCCGAACGGGATGCATGCGTCGCTTGTCGGCAATGGTGGATTTCTTTGGAAAGTTGCCACCTGGGGTATTAACTTCGTGTCTTTGTTTTACCATCATGCTTGAGAAGCTTTAGCTTAGCTTGGAGCAAATTGCTCATTCTACATACAACCAAGGTTGTTAGCCCTGGAGGGCCTCAAGATGTTCTCCGGCTGCGGGCAGGCATTTCCTCTTTACCCGAATAGTTATGGTTTTCCCGCCAATACTCGGGTGGCTGGGCGATGGGTTCGCCACATCCCTACGCCATTATTATTATTATTATTACTATTATTATTATTAATATTATTATCATCATCATCATCTTTTTTTCACATCGTTATGCCCAGCTGAAGAGCACACTTGAATTTATTTAGCTGATGATTTTGCTTTCTTCTCTTCCCAAAATCTCTTCATCCTCTTACTGAAATTTTTCTTACGTTCTTCTGTCCAGCTCTACCTTAGCAGCTTACTAGCATGATCATCATCATCATCATCATCATTATTACTATTACTATTATTATTCATTCATACATTTATTTATTTATTTATTTATTTATTTATTTATTTATTTATTTATTTATTTATTTATTTATTTATTTATTTAATTATTTATTTATTTACACCAGGCCCTGATCTATGTTTCAACTGCTTACTGCAACTGTGACAAGGATGAAGTGAAGGAGGTGATCTATCCTCCCCCATATGACCCTGAGAAAATTATGCAGTGCATAGAGTGGATGGATGATAAACTCATCAAGACAATAACACCAGTGTGAGTAGATTATTTTTTAATATTATTAAAGCCTGCCTGTTAAATATTAATGGCAATTTTAAAAGTATTTAGGAAGGAAAGGTGTTATATTAAGATAATATAGAATACTGCAAAACGAAAATTGGAATTTCATAAGTTGTAAAGGTGTGAAGTTAAATGGTGTGACTGTGAAATGGCATTGACAGGGAGAAATAGATGTGAGAAGAGAAAACAGAAAAGAATGGAATGTTGGACTACTGTACTTCATAAGAGTTTGATGTTGAAGCCGAAGGCTGTTCTTAATTCAAAGGTTGATGCAAGACCAGTTGAAACATTTAAAAATTGAATAAACATCTAACTGGTGCTGCAAGCTATTTTGAATTTAACACATATCTACTGTTTTGTTGAAATATCTTCAGAGTTCACATTGTCACTTCATCTCCATTTGTCTCTCTCTCAATTGATATTTTTTTCATTTTCAGTTCTTAGGGGTGGGAATGTGTAAGTTACATAGCAGCAAATTTGTTAATGCCCTGAACTGTTACGAAAATGCATGCTTAGATTGTGTATTTATGCAGTGGAATTAATGCAGATCTGTGTCAGAAAGTTGTCAGGATATGTCCACTTGCCTTGAGGACAGTGGCGGCTTGTGACAACATTTTTAGGGGGTTCACAACAACATTTTTGTTCATATCTCAAATCAGCAAAAAAGTAATATAGGTGCATAAATCATTTCACTAACAGTTCCTTGTATGGTTCCTTCTTCACAAATAATTTGGCAGAACCTCTGTAACAGAGGATAAATTTTATACGAGACTAATTTGTTAGTCTAGAACAAAAGTAAAATTCACAACAACTTTACTACACTGCGAATATTGAAGGATGCAACCACTATTCATGGTTTTTAAACAGCACAAAGTTCAATTGGTGTTAGTGTAGAACCAAACCAAACCCAACCCCATGGCCTACCAAGTGACTGCTGCTCAGCCCGGTGGTCTGCAGATTACGAGGTGTCATGTGGTTAGCACGACGAATCCTCTCGGCCGTTATTCTTGGCTTTTTTTGACCGCCGTCTCACCGTCAGATAGCTCCTCAATTGTAATCACGTAGGCTAAGTGGACCTCGAACCATCCTTCAGATCCAGGTTAAAATCCCTGACCTGGCTGGGAATCGAACCCGGGGCCTACGGGTAAGAGGCAGGCATGCTACCTCTACACCGCGGGCCGGCTGTCTTAGTGTAGAACAATAGTAAAATTCATAATAGCTTTTCCGCACTGCGAACACTGAAGGACGCGAGCACTATTCCTGGTTTTTAAACAGCACGAAGTTCACCTGGGTATGACAATAAGCATAGAAGGAATGTGTACCGCATTTACCGGTAATTTTTTTAAAGTAATTATTTATGAATTGACTCTAATAGTCTCCACATTATCTTGGTTAGTCAGGGTTCTACTGTATCACATGGTAATTATTCTCATTTTGCAAATTATAGCCACTATCTAAACAATTTAGCATGCAGTACAACCAACAACACTAGATCATGCTTATTTAAATGATAGGATTTAGATTAGCAACTCACGTAAATGCTGATTATTTGTACAGGAAAGCAATCCTTCTGTCCTTCAATCGCGCAAATTTCTCAATCACTTTACGATTGAAGTCACTGATGTTGTTGACAAATCTCTTCTCAATAGCAAGCATAGCCAGCACTGACAGTCGTTCTCCAGTCATGGTGTTCCTCAGAAACGTTTTAATTCGTTTCAAAGTAGAAAAACACCTCTCAGGCTCCGCTGTCGTCATTGGGGTTGTGACAACAATTCAGCTTTCTGAAAGTCATTTCTCATATACAATACTTCTAGCTCAGTCTTCAGCTGTGTCTTATTTAGGCAGGGATACATATGCGCCACTGTATTTAGTTCTCTTTCTGGAAAAGAGTCTGAATAGACACCAAACGCATGCACATCAACCAGACTAGAAGCCAGTAAGTGAGAACGGAATGAAAATCATTGTTCCATGTGAACAGTTATTACATCACATACTTCTTTAGCAGCTACTGAACGATCTGAGTTTTTTTGCCTCTTTTGAGCGAGTTGATCATTGGAGGATATATCAGCGTCCATGTCAGTAGTGCAGTCCCTGACTTTCTCAACATGCCTTCGGAATTCTAAAATATGTTCTTTCACTTTAACTGCATCTATATTTCTGTGCTGTAGTAATTTGAAAAGAATGTCTGCATGTGGCATCAAACGGTGAAAGAATTGTAGCCAAAACATAAATTCCGTATCTCTCAAACTGTACAGAAGCCCGGAGCTCTCCCACCTCGTAACGTCGTCAATATGAGATGAATTTCGAATTTCTTCGAGACATTCTATTAAATTGTCTGTGTTCTCATACGGTTTGGACTAAACGAGCTGAGAAATTCCATCTGGTGGTTATAGTCTTCGGAAGCCTCTTCTCTACCAGCGAATCCAAAACTTTCGTTCTCTGCGCTGATCGAGAAAAGAATGCTGGAAAGGCTGTTAAGTTGGAAAAAAAGATCCTACACGAACTATTTATAGATTACATTACATGTAACTAATCTCATTATTAGACCCGTATTGAACTATGCTATGATATAATATATATAATTATATAATTATATATATTATATAATTATATAACTAATTAATTAATAATTAATAATTTGTATTGAAAAGGTGGATCAAAATAACCAACAAATTGTTAGTATATCTATTTATAGATGCCGCTTTCCGTAAAATTAAATTGAACTGATGAGCATAACAATGGATGTAATACGCTTGAAGGTAAATCTCTCTTATTCTGGCCTGCACCCCATTTCTACCCCCACTTAATACTGCCGCTCTGTCATAGCATTGTCCAATAACCTTCTGTCTGTGACTCCCCACTTGGCGTTCTAATTCTGCATGAACAATTCCAAAAATAGACTCCGCGTCTTGAGCATTCGGGTTGACAAAACCCCAGTACCTTTCAACCGGAACCCCTTCAACTTCATATCTATAAACAATTACCATTTGTTGCAATGTAGAAACATCTGTTGTTTCATCAGCCATAACTGCCAAATAATGAGCGGCATGAATCGCATTAGATATTTCATCTCTGCACACGCTCAACATGCAATCAAGAAGTTCATTTTGAATAGTGTGGGAAGTACCTTTAAAAACGGTAGCACTTTCCAAATGCTCTTTTATTGCATTGTCAGTAGAGCTTACAAAGTTTACTAGTCCCCTGAAAATCCCAGGATTATCACAAGTATCACTTTCATCGTGGCCACGCAGTGACAGTTCAAAAGCTCCAAAAAACTTAACACAGTCGATTAATCTCGAAAGTATATACCTATTTGCATCGACTTGCTCATTATGTTTCTTAATCAAGGTAAGCGGAATCCAGCTGCATGGTGATATTGACACGGCCTAGCATAGAGAATTCAATATTCGCATTTTTGTGTGCATGAGAATTTTCATGTTTATTTATTTTTCCACTCAAATGAGCAAGGTCTCTGCACCCAGCTGAATTCCACACACTTCTTTCTTTGCTGAACAATAAACAAGGCAAACAAAAAAGCGCATTCCTAGATCTACATCCACAGAGCCACTTGCATGTTTCGTACGCTTCTCTCTTAAACCTACGCCTATACTCGCGTTTGTCAGTTTTTGTAACTTTTTCGATAATCAAATCTGGTCTGTCCGGTTCAAGCCTTTTAATTTCTAACTTATCCTGATAGGTTAATATTTCATTGGTTAAAATAATCTGAAGCGAATTCATTTCCTCTTACACAAAGGATACCACGGTCACAAACCATACAAACACAGAAGCAAAACACAACACTTAAATTAATTTAACTTGAAAATATTTTCCAGTCACAAGGTAAAGCAAACTTCTTCCCGCGATTACAAACACCTGTTCACAACGAGCTAGAAAATGCCTATTCAGAATTAGGGTACTAGCAAAATCTGTCGGTAATGTAATGCAATAGTAGCTCCTGGGAGGCTGTGGCTAACCGTAATAGGGGAGGTGGCGGACCCTTGTGGTCAACTGTAATACTGCCACTGGGTTGAGGGTGGTTCTAGACAAGGCACTTATCTTACTGTGCTCTTCGCTAATGGGAATATCAGTGCAGAAAACCATGATGTCGCCTGCTTTGTGCATGCGTATAATCTTCAGCACAATAGCGCATTATCCAGTGTGCTCGCTGCACTGTCAGTCAAAACGAACAACTGTCGGTGTAAAGGAGCTTCGATATAAGTCGAATGCTTTCGATCAATTGTCGAAATCAGGTCGAAAGAAAGGAAAGTTTTAAATTATCCATGAATGCGTAAATATGTATTAAAACTGGGTGTTCACGTGCTCCTGTGCTCCTGAGAGCCCACCACCACTGTTTGAGGAGGTTGTACACCACATGGAGGTCTCAATGACCATGTAATATAGATAGTTGTATTTCTAAAGACCAGTGTACCTGTATGTGAAGTATAAATGCTTTACTTTGTAATATACATTTTTTATGAGGGATTAAATATATCGTCCCTGTTCTGCCAAAACGGTGAATGTGACAATGCTCTTCCTATCCATTATTTCCCTTAAGACTGGTCATGCCTTCCAGCCATATATTGATACGTGGTCCATCAGAACATTTTTCATTGAGTTCATTTCCTATGCGCGTGTGTAAAGGAAAATGAACCTTAAATACATCACACTCTAGGAGTGGGCAAACGTCATGCAAACATACATTCCTTCAGTATGGTACAGTAAAGTTCATTTTCCTTTACACAAGCGCATAGGAAAATGAAATCAACGAAAATTGTTCTGATGGACCGCATATCAATATATGGCTGGAAGGCACGACCAGTCTTAAGGGAAATAATGGATAGGAAGAGCATTGTCACATTTGCCGTTTTGGCAGAACAGGGATGATATGAACTATTTATGTGCCACCATGTATGAGCTAGTAACATCTTCCTCAGTATTAAAATTTGGAATTGGAGAACAGATCATTACTGTTACTATACAACCTCTAATCTGAGTATTAAAGACTAATAACAAATAGACTTCATGTTAAAAAATTTAAGGGTTTAGGACTAGGCAAACTACAGTGGTATAATCACTCATCCAGCAGATTAATGCTTGCAGGATCCTACAAAAGATCCAATAATGACTACATTAATGCAGTCAGAGCCTTGATACAGTCAGAGAAATGTCTCCTATTAGAGTTGTATATAGGAGTGTAGTTTCTCAAAGCTTCAAATAACAAAAGCATTACCTATGACATCCACAAAACAAGAATGTTCGTATCTAATGATAACAGGCAACTTGATGCTTTTGATATGTACAGACCTGTCCGACTCGTTGGCTGAATGGTCAGGGTACTGGCCTTCGGTTCAGAGGGTCCCGGGTTCGATTCCCGGCCAGGTCGAGGATTTTAACCTTCATTGGTTAATTCCAGTGGCCCGGGGGCTGGGTGTTTGTGCTGTCCCCAACATCCCTGCAACTCACACACTACACATAACACTATCCTCCACCACAATAACACGCAGTTACCTACATATGGCAGATGCCGCCCACCCTCATGGAGGGTCTGCCTTCCAAGGAGCTGCACTCGGCTAGAAACAGCCACACGAAATTAATTAATTGTACAGACCTGGCAAAGGCAGGGCTGATGCTGATGTAATATTTTCTGATAAGATAATCAGTTATGAGGCGAATTACACAGAAAGAAATGTTATTGTAGCAGATGATCTCAATTTACCAAATATTAACTTGACAGAAGATGTAATTGAACAATAGAATTCACTAGAAGCATCTGGACTTTATATTCAGACCAGCATTTTATACTCTTATCATAGTGAAATTTTAATGTTTATGTAAAGTGTAATATTTTAACCATTATTGTAAAAATTGATGTGGTACTATATTTATAGTCCCATTGCAATATACTGTATGTATACTTGGACATTTCTCTATCTATTGATCAGTACCATGATATAATTTTATCTCACATAACATTTCAAGCATTTCACCATTTTATATGCACGTTACCGGTATCACATTACACATATAGCTCATTTTATTAATTCTATTAATTCACAACAAAATATTGTTCCAGGATATCAACAAATAAAAGTGTTCCTTATTTAGGCTGATAATAGGTCAGTCAGTCAGTCGGTCGGTTGGTCAGTCAGGACAAGTTATTTTATATATATACAGATAAACAAGTTACAGGATTGTGAGCGATTACAAAAAAAAGATCTCGACAATGTTGTGAGAGCATATAAGTCTCTGGTAAGACCCCAATTAGTGTATGGTTCCAGTGCATGGGACCCACACCAGGATTATGTGATTCATGAACTGGAAAAGATCCCAAGGAAAACAGCACTTAGGAGACTTGGGACTAAGGAGATGACCTGCTTGACTAAGTGGTATGTTGCATGTAACTATTCTCATGTTTAGACCCGTATTGATTTTTGCTATAATTTGCATACAATTTTAATTTTTGTTTTCCACCTATTCAATACATAATCGTTTTTTGTTGCTAGAAAATCAATTTACTACAATATTACATTAACAGGGGCATGTTTTGCTCGACATCCAAGCATCCTCAGCCTTTATAACCCTTCTCAAGGTTAAGACATAATATTATTAATTTTACTTATAACTAATTTGTACTTCATTTTAATCTTAATATTAAGTAGTAAAATACATTAACAGAAAGACATTTGTGAACACAATGAACAGATTAACATTTAAAATTACAGTGTTAAAATTGGAATAGACATTAATTCTATTAACACTGATGTCCAAAATATGGTAAATCCCAACAATAATGGAAAGATTTAGCTAAAATTCTCAATAAATTTCTTCGTTTTTACTAACTCAGTTATTAATGAGCTACTTTATTTATTCATGTCAAGGATGAAATTGGCTCATAATATACTTTCACCCCAGGCTCCAAAAATTTATGATATAGCCCTGGTTTCTTGAGTCAATGGTTTGTACGAAGGTAATATGGAAATTAACGACCAACAATTTAAGAAATCATAATCCATCCATATATTGTAGTATCATCAAGTGCATCATCACAATCTATAGATTTACCACAGTGTGTTGATGTATTTTCCTTTCATAAGTAACTATTGTTCTAGCACAGGCAGTTGTTACAAAATGGCTGACAATAATGCTTCATTTTGACAATGTGCTGTTATTGAATTCCTTGTTAAAGAGGAACTTCTTGCTACTGAAATTTACCAAGGACTTTAATGTGCATGGATGTTTTAAGTGTTAGAGATGAGTGAAACATTTAAGGATAGAAACATGAACATCCAAGATCAGCCTCGTAGTCGTGACCCTGGAACAGTTCCATTGAATGCAACATGGAAGGAGTTAACAAAACCATTGCGACATGTCACAGTAGATATTTTGTATTTTCTGACAAAATCATGCTTGTCTTATGCAAACATGTCAGGTGAATCCTTGTCGGATGATGACCTAGAAAGTAACATCTTGAGGATTGTATTTGCATAAGACATCCCACATCTGTGCAAGGTACTCTGGTCTAACTTCTTAAGGGATAACATCATTCCACTTCTGCAATGGCCTGCTGGTTTTTGCCAGATTTGTCACATGTTGGGATATGATCAAATGGTGGGTGTAACATGTATGGCTGCGACTCTTAAGAACTCCATTGAAACATAATTGAATTTTATGCCCAAATGAATATGACAAATTGTAAAAGTCTCAAGGGAAACCTGAGAAAACATGGATAATGATAATAGTAATATTTCTGTCTCCTTGGTTGAATGGTCAGTGAGGTCACCTACAGTTCAGAGAGCCCCAGGTTTGATTCCTGGCTGGGACAGGGATTTTAACCACTTATGGTTAATTCCTCTAACTTAGGGAATGGATGTTTGTGTTCATCTTAATATACTCCTCTTCATTCACACTTCTCATTCATTATTCATCTTGTATGTGTTTTGAAATATTCATGTCTTCAATACAACAATCCCTGTTGCAGCAAAGTAATGTCTCTCCACCTACATAAATATATAATTAAAGCATGCTTGGTTTGTAGCATTGTACTCTGTCAATAGGCTAGAAGCTTGTGAGCTTGGTGTCAAATGGAGAAAGTATGTTGGACAAGAAGGATGGCCAATACTGAGGTATTAGATAATGTACAGTACAAACAGAGGCAGAAGCTGCTGGAACAGATTACATAGCAACAGATCATGTGAATAGGCCATAGGCTTCATCATGGCAGTTTGATGACTGAGCTGAGTGACGGTCAACTACCAGGCAGGTGCATCCAAGGAAGACTAAAAAAAGACCTTCATGATGACATTCCTTGAGAGTGCTAGACTGTGAAGCTATGAAGAGGCAAAACATGCTGCTAAGCGTGAGCCAGCTTATCACTGGGGTAAATGAGCTGCAAGACTCAATGGGTGATATGAATAAACCGGAGACGTATCTCTTGTCTCATAAATATTAAGACATGTCTCAAATGTATATGAATAAAAAAGCGATGTCTCAGCAGTGACCTTTGCTCCTTGAGACACAACTCATTAGCGGATTCTCTCGGAGACACATCTCCAAATGTATATGAATAAATTGGAGTTTAGTCTCTCTGAATGGAGACTGGTCTCAGAATTTCTTGAGACAGCCCAGAAGGTGACTCAAGCCGATAGAATCAGGCTGAAAACGTGATGGCGGAGTTTATGATGGTTTTACAACGGAGAAGAAAATTTTATAAACCACGAAAAAATTCTCTCGAACATGGTTATAAAGATCTCCACCATTACCAGAAAGAAAATGTGGAATGGTCAGCACATTTTCTGGAGCGAATACACGAGACATTTTCATATAACGATAATGATAAAGATGATGATGATGATAGCTATTTGTGATAGGATTTACATGCATCATAAAGTCTAAAATGTTCAAAATCAAACTAGAAATATGCAAAACTGTGCAACATACAATTCAAATAATTTTCTTAGTAATTATTAAATTAATTTAATTATTCTTAATCCATTCTACATTTGTGATTTTTTCTGTACATTGACATTTTTTTTTCTATTCACAAAATACGACTAATATCTATATAAATAAAATCGTAACGACCGTGTGTCTGTACATTGATTATTTTGGCGAAATTTCTGTACAGTTATCCGTTTCAGGTGCAATAATGACCATCTGCATAATTTTTAGCTTTGGTGTCTGTTTGTCTGTTTGTTTGTCTGTTTGTCTGTTTGTCTGTCCTTCTATAACTTGAAAACTACTGGATATATTTCCACCAAACTTCATATTTAGAATCCACCTATCCTTGGGTAGGTTTTAGCGCAAATATCGTTTCTAAATCCCTGAACAGAGTGGGGATTTTTACAAAACCGAAACCGTGAATTTGCACTCCCTCAAAGTATACACAACCAAACTTAATGGAAATCTACCTGCCTTAATGAAAATTAATTTCTAAACCTTTTTTTCTCATGTGCATCATTTTGATAACAGGATTTAATAAGGGAGATATCATTAACGGACCGTTTTTCGGTACAAATCCCAGCGGACTTAACGCAAGAGCGGGTGCGTGTAAAGCGTATTTCTTACAACTTGAAAACTACTGAAGATATTTGAACCAAACTTTATATATAGCATCTATCTGTCCAAGGGTAGGTTTTCTTCATGTCTGTTAGTTAGTTTGTTTGTTTGTGTGTTTGTTTGTCTGTTTGTTTGTTTGTTTGTTTGTTTGTTTGTCTGTTTGTCTCTCTATAACTTGAAAACTACTGGATATATTTCCACCAAACTTCATATTTAGAATCCACCTGTCCTTGGGTAGGTTTTAGGGCAAATATTGTTTCTAAATCCCTGAAGTAATTGGGGGTTTATACGAAATTAAGTCCGCTGGGATTTGTATACATAACCAAACTTAATGGAAATCTACCTGCCTTAATGGAAATTAATTTCTAAACTTTTTTTTCTCATGTGCATCATTTCGATACCAGGATTAATAACGGAGATAACATTAACGGACCGTGTTTCGGTACAAGTCCCACCGCACTTAACGCAAGAGCGGGTGCGCGTAAAGCGTATTTCTTACAACTTGAAAACTACTGAGATATTTGAACCAAACTTTATATTTAGCATCCACCCCTCCAAGGGTAGGTGCTAAGGTTTATACCATTTCAAATTCCTGGAATGGATTGGGGTTTTATAGGAGACTGAAATGATTTTTACTCTCCCACAATATATAGAGTACAAGACCAACCTGACTGGAAATCGATCAAACTGTTTGGAAATCCAATTCTAATTTCTTTTTGTCATATGCATTTTTCAACGGGAGGATTAATAAGGTAGATAACATGAAAGGTCGGTTTTCAGGCTAAGTCTAGCGGACATAGCCCAAAAGGTGTTATACGTGGAGCAGATTACTTATCTATCTAGATAAATCATATCGTAACGACTGTGTGCCTGTGCATTGACTATTTTGGCAAAATTTTCGTACAGCTTTCCGTTTAAGGGGTAATAATGACCACCTGCATATTTTTAGCTATAGTTTCCTGGAAGTCCTAAATTTCACCCCCCCCCCCCCCCCCCCCCCCCTCGCCCAAAATCAAGATTGCCTCACAATCTGCCACACGAGCTGAATAATTGAAATTAAGGAAATGTATACGTTTTAGCCAGTAACCTACGGAAAACTTCCAAGATCTTTAAAAATTTCACTTTCTATGCCGAATAATATTGAAGTATAGGCAATTTAATGACTGTGCAGACCTTCGTTTCGAGGTATTTCGCGGCTAAGTCCTATCACAAAACGGATGGCACGATCTCCGTTTAATTTCGAGTGATCTACAAGTTTGGTCCTGTGATATTTTGTCGTCTCTCTCTCTCTCACTTATAGGGTAGATTTGGCTGTATATTTCGATGGTTCGTAAATTTTGTGCTTTTTACACGTGTATTACTTACTTTGACACACTTATAGGAAAGGTAGAGTCATCGAATTTGGCACGCACATTAACACGACCAATGGCTACATGCGAACCCAATTTCATTATTCTAGCTTCCACATAAGTATGTGAAAAATAATGTAAAATGATGAAAATGTACCCAGATTTCACCCCATTCAAATAACGTAACTCAATCGAACCCATAAATATGTGAGATACGAGAAAATGTTTTAACACCAAACATGTAGAGCGATAAAAGCGACGTCTGAGGGTGCAAACCGTTTGTTGGTATGATGTACCGTTTAGGAGCAGTAAATCTCAAAATGAAGGTTTGCACTTTCAAACGTGCCCATGCTTATCTGTCATCTATATAAATTGTAACTATTTGATGAATGAATACTAATTAAAATCATGAATAAAAATATATAAATAAAATTACTCAAAAACTTAATAAAATTAATAAGCATAATTAACCGAAATGTCCGTAGTATGGGCGCCAGAGTTCACCAGAATGGATCCCTCGAATTTAGATAAGAGCATGATAAACTGTATATCCCAGGGCGTGTACATAATGCTGCGTACTGACACATCTGCTGCAGGCCTTACCTAACCTCCTGAAAACGACTAATTAGGTAGGAACTGCACCTAGGTTCATCAATAACACTGATTCTAAAATAGCTACCTATATTCTCAACAAATTCCGTGCATGAGCACCTCATCAACATACAACATTATACATATAATACACACATAAAATATTGCTGGAAGACTCCATATTTACAACAATAATAATAATAATGAAAACAGTGGGAAAACGAAAGCGAGAACTAAGCTACCATTTGTAGATGGTCCGATGAACAATGTACATGTATGA
This sequence comes from Anabrus simplex, assembly GCF_040414725.1. Lineage (NCBI taxonomy): Eukaryota > Metazoa > Arthropoda > Insecta > Orthoptera > Tettigoniidae > Anabrus > Anabrus simplex. Next base: position 383,652,088 of record NC_090265.1, read on the forward strand.
AGATAAATACCCTTCAATGTCTCTATATCAATTCGACTTACCGATTCTCATAATCGGCAGTTATCACATCACACAGATACTGTACCTTGTACTACTGTGTTCACATATTTTAACACTTGTTGTAAAGATATATACACACATCTGTCGATCCGCAATATAAATTTATGGAAAGTCTGAGATAGCTTTCACCAACATATAATGCTAGGCCGCCACAAGTGCTACAATACTTAATGCGCAAGCACTCTCCACAATCAACCACTTTCCACGAACATAACAAGACTACGCTCCACGAACGTTTGAAGTCCAGTCCATTGCTGCCGTGTCACTCCAGTACCGTGTATCAGCACTACTTCCTTCCCGTACAGTGCGTCAGTTGTAGTTCTCTTATACAATGTCACTGGTTGTAGTTATCTTCCTTCTCGTTCCTTTACAATCACCTCTACAATCACCCTTACAATGTTCCAGGTTGCCGCCGTATGATCAACCTTTATAGACATAAACATCCCCCTCCTCTCAGATGATACGTCTGGATTGGTGCTTGCCAGCCAATCATGAGTGATCCTCTTCTCAAGCCCAAGCCCTGAACTACTTCTTCCTCCCAAGACAATAACAAACTCTGGGGTATATTCCATGAGTCACCAAATTTTCCTAATAAAACAACAAGCTCATCTCATCAGGCTGGGATATATACATGACTCATGAATTTCCCGACACAAGTACATCACAACAAACACTGGGGTAGCCATATGACTCATTCAAATTACCAGAGTTATTAAAGCAATGCTTTTCCCACTCGTGCAAAACAAATTACTCATACCTACATATGTGGATATCTTCCAGCTTACCAATATAAATGGCAAAATATACAAATGAAATAATAATAATAATAATAATAATAATAATAATAATAATAATAATAATAATAATAATAATAATAATAATAATAATAATAATAAATCGGATACTGACAATAATATCTATAACTTCTACATATAATTCGGGGGTGTGATATATGTACTATCACAAAATATAATCGCAACGACCGTCTGTCTATACATTGGCTATTTTGGCGGAATTTCCATACAGTTATCCGTTTCAGTTGTAATAATGACCATCTGCATTAACTTTGGTGTCTGTTTGTCGGTTTAATTGTATGAGTGTTTATAACTTGAAAAATACTGAATATACTTCTACCAAACTTGATATTTAGAATCCACCTGTCCTTGTGTAGGTTTTAGGGCCAATATTATTCTGAATACCCAAATTTACTGGGGGTTTATCCGAAACCGGAACCATGATTTTGGACTTCCTCAAAATATGCACATCCGAAATTAATCGAAATCTACAATCCTTAATGGAAATCCATTTCTAAAACTTTTGTTCTCATGTGAATTTTTCGACAGGAGGATTAATACGTGAGATATCATGGACGGTTGGTTTTGCAGGTTAAGTCCAGCGGACGTAGCCAAAATGTGTTGTACGTGGAGCAGATTCCTTATCTATCTATATAAATAAAATCGTAACGACTGTGTGTGCCTGTACATTAACTATTTTTGTGAAATTTTCGTACAGATACCCGTTTGAGGGGTAATAATGATCGTCTGCATATTTTTTGGTTTCATTTCCTGAAAGTCATAATTTTTACCGCCTTACCCAAAATCCAGATTGCAGCATAATCTGCCAGACAAGCAAGAAAATTGAAATTTGGCAAAATTATACGTCTCAGCCTGTAACGAACGAAAAACTTGACAGATCTTTAATTTTTTATCCCCGAAGAATACCAAAATATGGAAGCAATTTTAATGATGGTACAGACCTTCGTTTCGAGGTATTTCGTGGGATAAACAGGAAGTCCTATCACATAACGGATGGCACAATCTTCGTTGAATTAGGAGTGATCTTCAACCTAGGTCTTATGACTTTTTGTCGTATCTGTATCGCTTATACGTTAGATTCGTCTCTATTTCTCGATTTTAAGTAAATTTGGACTCTTTACCTATATAATTCATACTTTCAATCACTTACAGGAAAGATAGTATGATCAAACTCTACACGAACATTGGCCCACCCAGTACCCATATATGAGCCAAATGCTATGTCACATAATTATCCGAAAAGTAATGCTATGTAAGATAATCTTACACAAATTTCAACCTATTCAACGTTTCTGACTCAATCTGACCCATGAATAGATGAGATGTGAGAAAATATCATAGGACCAGCCATTTAGATCGCTAAAACTGCGCCTTACGGTACAATCCTTTGTCAATATGACGTACCGTTTAGCAGCAGTTAATCTGTAAATGAAGGTCTGCAATATTGTAAGCATGCATATACTTTCATATGTCCATCTATATATATTCATTGATGTCGATTTGTAGCGATCGAGAAAGGGTGTGTCTGCTATTGTAATCAGTACTCCCTACAACGACTTTGACTGCTGGCAGTAGGAATGGGGTCCTTCTCCAACTCCTGTGTAACTGGCAGTAGTAAGGAGGGCCTACCATTTTAATGAATAATTCACTTCTCGATTTGTCTTGCAGAAGTCAAGGGATCGTGCAGTTTCGTTCGAAAGTCCCCTACCCTATTGTGTTTGGCTCTAGGCCAGGGTGCCCGCCATTATAAACAAATGTTTCAATCTAAAATTTGACTAGCATTAGGCACAGTGGCCTGCTATTTTCATGGAAACTCACTAATTCTGTGTGACTGACAGTAAGCTGGCTGGCAGCAGTAAAAAGAGCCTGTCATTGTGATGATAACTGCACAACTCAATTTTGACTGGTGGTAGGGAAGTTGCCTGCTATTATAATAAAAACTCCTCAACTGTAATCTGTCTGAAAGTAGGAAATGGGTCTGTCATTGTAACTAAAACTCCCCAAATCGATTGTGACCACGCAGTAGGCAATGGGGCCTGCAATTATAATGTAAACTTGCCAACTCGATTGTGAATGGCAGTAGGCAAGTGAGCCTGCCGTTACTATCACAACACCGCAACCCTCACTTTACATTGGAAACAACGTATGGGGACCTCCCCATGCTATTTCTCGGATAAGGCTAAGAGACATGCAATTTTAAAACAATCTCATGTACTGCACGCACAGTCTTTACGTCGATATCCGTATACAATGTAGAATACCATTGCGAAGCATGGGTACATTTGCTAGTTTTATAAATAAAATTAATTCACAATCACGGAAAAGGCCGAAACAAAACATAGCTATGTTTAAGATATGACTTACAGTTATTCAAGGTTTTCATTATTCACTTTGTCCTGCTCCTTAGCTGAATGGTCAGCGTGTTACTTTTCGGTTCAGGGGGCCCCCGGGTTCGATTCGCTGTCGGGTCAGAGATTTTAACCTTAAATCCTCAACATTCCTGCAACTCACACACAACACTATCCTCCACTACTATAACACGACAGATGACACCCATCCTCGTCGGAGGGTTTGCCTTACAAGGGCTGTACCAGGCTAGAAATAGCCACACGAAGTTATTACCTATTATTATTATTATTATTATTATTATTATTATTATTATTATTATTATTATTATTATTATTATTATTCACATTTTGATATCTGCAAGGATATTTTTTCAAGTCTGAAAATTATCGCTCTCTATCACATGTTGGCCAAATGGTATTGAACGAATGTGCGAGTATCTTTGGTCCTGATGAAAGCTATCCCATTTACATTTAAGTGCTGCAAAATTCCCTGCCCATGCCTTTTTCGATTGCACTGTTTCTAAGTTTATTTAAAAGTTTCAACTGGCGGCTCGTGCCCTTGAAAAAAATATGCTGTAACTGGTTTCACAACATTTAACAGATTCGCATAATGACGTTATTCGGCCAATGATTTGCTGCCGCTATGAGTGCTGCTCTTTCTCAACCATCGCACCAAAATCTCACTTGCGCCGAATACTACGAGGGAAGCATTTGGTTTGGATCAGACAGATTTCGATGAAACTTCCATGAATTGTCAATCTACCTGTCTTAAATTTATTGCTGATATTCACTTCGTCATAAAATCAACGACATTGTTATAATTAATTGCTAAAGAACAGCTGGGTGGTTTGCAGCTGTATTGACCTCGCGCATGCACTGTAGAAATGCACTGATAGTTCTATTTTAAAGTTACAGTACATTAAACAGTGCGCTATAGAGTGAAAATTAGATTTTGACAACATGAACAGAATGTCTTGTTCGTCAAACCCATTTTACTAACATGCACTGTATATTCATATTTCAAAATATTAGGCTTTTAATACTTCTTTGTCGTTTACAATTGAGGCTAAAATATGTAATATGAAATCCTCGTCATTTGTATATAAACTTGCATGTTATAAATAGCCTTAAACTTTCGGATTCTTGTTGAGAGTGATTCATTTTGTAACACTGCGGGTAACCTATATAACAACGTCAATCATGCAGCAATGTTCTGATGTCTTAATTGACCATCCTACCATGTTTCATTGAAATAGCTGCCATCTACACACCACGTTCCATTTAAAACTGGAGCAAAAATTTACTGTCAATAAATACTGGTACGAAAATGTTATTTCACGGCAGAATGGTTATCACCATTGAGTTCCGGATGTCTTAGCTCATCATGTTACTAAGTTCCATTGCAATTTGTCCGGTCCAAATCAAACAACTCCCTTGTTAGTTATATTCGTTAATGAATATGGATAGCATTTTGTATTATTTCTATGTTTTGAAGTTTGAAATTTAGACAGTTTATGCAACAGTATATAGGTATTGGTTGTATATTATATACCGGGTGAGTTGGCTGTGTGGTTAGGGGCGCGCGGCTGTGAGCTTACATCCGGGAGGTAGTGGGTTCAAGCCCCACTGTCGGGAACCCTGAATATCGTTTTCCGTGGTTTCCCATTTTCTCACCAGGCAAATGCTGGGACTGTACCTTAAGGCCACGGTCGTTTCCATCCCACTCCTAAACCTATCCCATCGTCGCCATAAGACCTATGTCGGTGCGACATAAAACAAATTGTAGAAAAAGTACATTATATGCAGAAACACCCCTAGCTATGCACAGGTATGATCAATAAACTCCTCATATTCGTGAAGAATGAAGTACGAAGCGTGTTTAAAAAGTGTTTGAATGACTTTCAATGACCGCAGAAAATTATGCATTTCTATGTGGATCCTGAATGTGATGATAAATACAATGTAACTTCTTACACAATATCTTGAAGGAAACTTACAGGAAAAGAAACCTTAAATCAGTCGTTCCCAAGCTGGGGTTCAAGTATACCAAGTGTACGAGCCACTACGTTTATGTAAGCCTAGAAAGAATTGAAATAAGAACTAGTGATTATTGAATATGGATTAATACAAAAGGTAGCCTATAGTTTGCAGAATAGGCTCCCAAGTTAAACATAACTGAAGAAGAAGAAAAGTCTGTCAAGAACTATTCTAAATGAAAAAAATATCGGTGGGTGTTCCATTTCGGTTGTACTTGTTTGTTCTGCTCTTTTCTCCCTTTCGTGTAAAAGATTTTCCATTTGCAGTTGCAAAATCTATTTTTGCACTGAAATGAGTTCTTCTGTTTTTTTTTAAGAACATACTGTCACTTTTCAATCTTTTTCGCTTGTAAATCTAACACTTTCATCTGTTCCAACAAAACCACTTTTTGTAGTAATTCACTCGTCAGCTGACAGATACTAGAGCCAGTGTGCGAGACTTATATCAAGCGGAAGGAGACAAGTCTCGTTAGCGAGAAACAAACTTTATTCATATACATGACGAGTTCTGTCTCGCAAGTGACTTCCGTCTCAATCTTCCTTCGAGACTTGTCTCCGAGTTACATCTCATTTTTATTCATATCACCCAATATCTCACAATGACAAGTAATAATGAACATATCAGCTAGTTGACCACAACTGTTGCATCTGTCCCATTGTGGTAGGATATTAATGAACAGCAGTAAAACAGATGAGGAAGAAAATAAGAGAGAGAGTGAGGTTTTCAGATGCATGTTTAAGGATATGATAGTTTAATCACAGAAGAGTTTAAGGAAATTATACTACTAGATAATGTTAGAACTACATTCTCCATAGCCCTTCTTGGGGTAGGCTTTCTTGCTATGGACTGAGACAAGAAGTATGCTGCTTAGTCCCCCTGTGGGTGGGGGCAGTAGAATAGCACCCACGTCATCCCCTGCCTGTCGTAAGAGGCGACTAACGGGAGATAGTAGGTTCGAACCCCACTGTCGGCAGCCCTGAAAATGGTTTTCCGTGGTTTCCCATATTCACACCAGGCAAATGCTGGGGCTGTACCATAATTAAGGCCATGGCCGCTTCCTTCCCACTCCTAGCCCTTTCCTGTCCCATCGTCGCTACAAGACCTATCTGTGTCGGTGTGACGTAAAGCAACTGGCAAAAAAAAAAAAAAAAAAAAAAAAAAGGGGGCGACTATAAGGGGCCTCAGGTGCTCTGAACTTTGGAGCGTGGGTTGACGACCATGGGGCTCTCAGCTGAGTCCTGGTATTTCCACTTACTTGTTCAAGGCTCCTCACTTTCAATCTGCCCTATCCAACCTCCCTTGGTCAACTCTTGTTCTTTTCAGACCCCGACGGTATTACGTATGGAGGCCTAGGGAGTGTTTCATTTTCACGCCCTTTGTGGCCCTTGTCTTCCTTGGGGTGATAACTTCATTTTTTGAAGTGTCGAACCCCTTCCATTTTTTATCTCTGATTAGTGTTATATAGAGGATGGTTGCCTAGTTGTACTTCCTCTTAAAACAATAATCACCACAACCACCACCACCACCACCACCACCACCACCACCACCACCACCACCACCACCACCACCATGCTGCTTAGATGAATGTCACATATTTTAGATTATAGGTTGTCAGACAAGCAATAACCAACCTTGTAGTATAGAGGTAGCATACCTGCCTCTTATCTGGAGGCCCCAGGTTTGATTCCCAGCCAGTCCAAGACATAACAATCCCAATTACTCCTGCGGACATTCAGAAGATGATATGGGAAAAGGTCCATGAGTAACTGCCTTTGGCAAACTAAATAACAGATATCTGGCATCAGGATAGAACTGTCATTCCAATAGCAGTGGGAGTATTAGAACAAATTCCCCATCAGCTGTATGATGCACTTCATCAGTTAAACTTTCAGAAGAAAATCAACACTGAGCTGCAGAAGATAGTGGTTTTAGAAACCTGCAGTATTGTGAGGAAAATGCTGAATAGGAATTTGAAGGATCCATAACTGAAGAAAATCATAAGATTAATAGAGTTTCAGCAGGCTTTGATAGTAATCTCAGGGAAACCGGAGAAAATGTAGATAATGATAATAACATACATACATACATACATTATCATTATAGACTATTATGCCTTTCAGCGTTCAGTCTGCAAGCCTCTGTGAATTTACTAAACGTCGCCACAATCCTCGATTTGCAACTAGTGTTGTGGCCTCATTTAGTTCTATACCTCTTATCTTTAAATCGTTAGAAACCGAGTCTAACCATTGTCGTCTTGGTCTCCCTCTACTTCTCTTACCCTCCATAGCAGAGTCCATTATTCTCCTAGGTAACCTATCCTCCTCCATTCGCCTCACATGACCCCACCACCGAAACCAGTTTATGTGTACAGCTTCATCCGTCGAGTTCATTCCTAAATTAGCCTTTATCTCTTCATTCCGAGTACCGTCCTGCCATTGTTCCCACCTGTTTGTACCAGCAATCATTCTTGCTACTTTCATGTCTGTTACTTCTAACTTATGAATAAGATATCCTGAGTCCACCCAGCTTTCGCTCCCATAAAGCAAAGTTGGTCTGAAAACAGACCGATGTAAAGATAGTTTCGTCTGGGAGCTGACTTCCTTCTTACAGAATACTGTTGATCGCAACTGTGAACTCGCTGCATTAGCTTTACTACACCTTGACTCAATCTCACTTACTATATTACAATCCTGGGAGAACACACAACGTAAATACTTGAAATTATCGACCTGTTCTAGCTTTGTATTACCAATCTGACATTCAATTCTGTTGAATTTCTTACCTACTGACATCAATTTAGTCTTCAAGAGGCTAATTTTCATACCATACTCATTGCACCTATTTTCAAGTTCCAAGATATTAGACTGCAGGCTTTTGGCACAATCTGGCATTAAGACCAAGTCGTCAGCATAGGCCAAACTGCTTACATTTCCACCTAACTGAATCCCTCCCTGCCATTTTATACCTTTCAGCAGATGAACCATGTAAACTACGAACAGCAAAGGTGAAAGATTACAGCCTTGTCTAACCCCTGTAAGTACCGTGAACCAAGAAAATTGATAATAATAATAATAATAATAATAATAATAATAATAATAATAATAATAATAATAATAATAATAATAATAATAATAATAATAATAATATATCTGATTCCTTGGCTGAATGGCCAGCAAAGTGGCCTTCAATTCAGAGAACCGCAGGTTTGATTCCTAGCTGGGTCAGGGATTTTAACTGCTTGTGGTTAATTCCTCAAGCTCAAGGAATGGATGTTTGGGTTCATATTATTAAACTCCTCTTCATTCACACACAGTATATAATTAGAGCCCGCATTTTTATGTAATATTAAAGTGTGAAATATGTACATTTAAATACCAATGAAATACATATTATTTGTAAAATATGTAATATTCATAAAATATGTACAGGTGAATGCATAAGTCTTTTCCGGTTTCACTAAGAGATGCCGCCAGCAAACAGTATGCAGCATATGAATTTGACACAAATATCAGTTTGTTCATCTGACATTAATCTACCAACACACACAATTTGAGTCCGTCAAACACTAGCGTCTGTGTTGTATCGTTCAGTGATCATGTCGACGTTTGCGCCTGAAAAGGAACATTTGTGGCATGCATTGATTTTGTTATTTAATCAAAAGAAAAAGGCTGTGGAAAGTCATCATTTGCTGGTAGAAACATATAGGAAACACGCTCCATCAATTAGACATGTGAGAGGTTTCAACAATTTAAACATGGTTATTTCAATGTGAACAACAGTGCGCTCTGGTAGAACACAACAGTGCGAAGACGAGCAAATGCAGGTGTTACTGGATGATCACCCAACTTAAACTCAACGCTATCACCAGCAAATGATTAATTCAAATCACGCATTGATCGAAAGACGACCGGAATGTTCCAGAAGACATGGCAAAGTGATTTTCTTACACGACAATGTGCCGTCTCACACAGCAAAACCAGTTAAAGACACCTTGAAATCGCTTGGATGGGACATCCTTCCTCACTCGCCGTACTTCCCCAACCTAGCGCCATCTGACTATCACCTCTTTTCATCAATGGGGCACATGCTCGCAGGCAGCAACTTCAGCAATTTCGAGGAAGTTGGAAAATGGCTCGATGAATGGTTTGCCACAAAAGACAAGCAGTTTTTCTGGCATTGTATTCACAACTTACCTGAAAGTTGGTTGAAATGCGTAGAAGCTGGTGGCCAATATTTTGAATAAACAAAAACTAAGTTTCCTTTGAAAGTTATGCCTTCAGAATTGAACAATATTTTGGCACCTGAAGTTTGTTCCATGGAATGTTTGCAGCTACTATTGCCTAGTACATATCTTTAAAAAAAAAAAAAAAAACTCCATCATTGTCCAGTCCCAAGTCCAGAATGGGAAAGGAGGAGGGTTGGCTGGTTTGGCAACCAGCTGTAAAAACTGCTAACGCCAAGTGTCGAGCAGCGGTAAATGACTCGACCCCCGGTATAGGCCAATGGCTTTGGGCAGATGAGCCCCTTTGGGTGGGATGATGGTCCACTCAGTGTAGGAAATGACACTGGAACCCATCCTCTCTGTATCTGGCCCAACGGCAAAACGGACGGAGGAAACTCCTTTTTGTGGTTCTCAATGGTCATGAAGGCGGATGAGGTCATGTCAGACAGACTGGCTGTGAAGGCATAACTCATTGGTACTTCGAGTCTGTAGCAGTCCGTTGCATTCATTGCATTTCATTTGTGCCGCAGGGTATAGTTCCAAGATCATAGTGTGAGGGTCACTTTCTTGCAAGCTGCGATCCACCTTAAACAAAATCCTGCTTGTGGCACTTTTTCCTGCTGTCACGCCCTTCAACTCAAGTCCAACGGCAATGGGATAAGGATGGTGGAGGCCGGTTTAGGGGTGAAACTGGAAGCCTCTAGTTCGGACCTGCATGTTGGCAGCAGATGTGTGATGGTCGTCTGTCTGAGACCCCGTGACTACTCAGGAACTTGGATCTGCATCTGTGATTGGGCAGGCCTATTTAGGATCACTGCTGCCCACCCTGATTGGGGAAGGCCCTAGAAAATGTGGGCTAAACATCGGTAGTCACACTCTTAGCCGGCTGGGAGGCCGCACCGAGTGGGTCACCCCTTATGCAGTCAAAAATGAAGATTACCAAAACTTTGATTATAGGAACCTGGAATGTTCGAGCCTTACTTGATTTGAAAGACAATTACAGACCTGAGAAAAGAACAGCACTTTGTCACCCATGAGCTTGGATGAATGAATATTGATATTGCTGCCTTAAGTGAAACCAGACTGCCCAGCGAAGGTTAACTTACAGAGTTTAGCTCAGGTTACACAATCTTCTGGGAGGGAAAAGATGAGGGAGAACACCGCATTCATGGTGCTGAATTCGCTGTGAAGACCACATTGGTGAATGATTATCATTTAACTCCAACTGCTATCAGCGAAAGAAATATGTCTCTCCGAATCCCACTCTCTGGAGCTAAATCTATGACACTCATCTCTGCATATGCTGGATACCTTGGATGCAGATGTAGAAGCTAAAGACCAATTCTACAACCTGCTGAGCACTACCATCACCAAAGTGCCACCAAGAGACAAGCTCTTACTACTTGGCAATTTCAACGCCAGAGTTGGTAATGATCACCAATTATGGGGCAATGTGATGGGAAAACATGGACTTGGCAACTGTAATCCCAATGGTCTACTGCTCCTTGGTCTATGTGCTGAACATGAACTCTTTATTACTAATACTCAGTTCCACCTGCCTAATCGCTACAAGACCATTTGGATGCATCCTCGCTCAAAGCACTGGCACATCCTTGACTCCCACTATCGGCAGCCCTGAAAATGGTTTTCCGTGGTTTCCCATTTTCACACCAGGCAAATGCTGGGGCTGTACCTTAATTAAGGCCACGGCCGCTTCCTTCCAACTCCTAGACCTTTCCTATCCCATCGTCGCCATAAGACCTATCTGTGTCGGTGCGACGTAAAGCCCCTAAAAAAAAAAAAAAAACATCCTTGACTATATCATCACCAGCTAATGTGATAAAAAAGATGTCCTTGTTACAGGCCCACAATAAATGTCGATGACTGCTAGACAGATCATAAGCCTCTTTTTTACCGGATGAGAACTTCAATCTGTTGCAAACCAAACAGACATCCACAACCTGCCCAAAAAGAAATTTGATATTTCTAAACTTCAAATTGAATCAATTGCTACGGATTACAGAAACGCAATCTCAAACAAACTGGCTAGTCATCCAGTCAACAGTGATAGTACGAATCAGGAGTGGGCCCCGCTTCAGAAGGTCATCGCTGAGTTAGCTGAGGAAACAATTGGTTTTGTGAGGAAAAAACGACAAGACTGATTTGATGAAAATAATGAAGAAATCAAGTGTCTGATCAATGCCAGACGGGAAGCCCAATCTATCTTTCCTTCAAGATCTGTCTTCAAATGTGAAGAAATCACATTTCTTGGAACTTAAAGGAAAATGTCAGGCACAAATTAGGGAAATCAAGAATACCTAGTGGCAACAAAAAGCTGAAGATCTGCAAAGACTATCTGATGCACGTGACCTGCAAAACTTCTATGCTGGCATAAAGGAGATATCTGACAACTTCATCATTTTAACATAATGGAGAAATTTTAGAGCATTGGAGGAACATTTCTCTGCGCTTCTAAATCATACCTCCAGTGTCACTGAGGACTTTCTTTGTAATGTCCCTCAGCAGCCCCAACAACCATGGATGGCAGTTCCACCCATATACACAGACTACACCAAAGTACTCAATCAACTAAAACCAAGGAAGGCTCCTGGTCCTGATAACATCCCTCTGGAACTGATACAACATGAAGGTATACCCTTGAAGACTAGAGACTTTTCAGACTCATCCCCTTGATTTGGGAAACTCGAGAAATACCTGATGACTTGAAGAATGCTACCATCATCACTATCTTTAAGAAAGGCGATTGTAGCGAATGTGTGAACTACCGTGGTATATTGCTTTTGTCAATTGCAGGTAAAATTCTCGCAAGAATTTGATTAAAGCAGCTCCAAGTTATCTCAGAGAGGATTTTGCCTGAGTCTCAATGCGGTTTACAAACCTCCAGAGGCACAACAGATATGATCTTCTGTGCTAGACAGCTTCAGGAAATATGCAGATAGCAACAGCAGCCTCTGTATTTAGTTTTCTATAATCTGGAAAAAGCCTTTGATTCAGTATGAAGATCTCCTTTGTAAGAAGTATTGAGACATTTTGGATGTCCTGAACGTTATTGGTTATTGGTTCAAGCTCTTCATGATGGCATGTCTGGACAGGTTTTTCATGGTAACTCAGTATCAGATTCGTTCCCATTGAAACAAGGCTGTGTGCTTGCTCCTACACTCTTTGCACTGTACATGGCTGCCATACTGCATGAATCATCTACAAACAACTTATGCATGGAGATTAAGTTTTGTTTTGATGGAGGCCTGTTCAATCTGGCAAGACTTCGCTCACAAAGACATACTCTGGTTACCAGGGTGACAGAACTGCAGTATGCTGATGACACCGCATCTCCTACTCTAACAACTGCAGAACTACAACAGGCAGTCAACTGCTTTAAAACTGCATGTGATCACTTTGGTCTTGCCATTATCGTAAAAAAAGCAAAGGTACTTGCACAACCTGCCCCAGGATTGACTCTTCCTGAGTTCAGTGAGTTCAGTATCTCCATCTTAGACACAACACTGGAGCAGGTTGATCACTTTTCTTATCTTTGTAGCATCTTGTCTAAACGGTGTACCTGCGAACAAGATGTTGATAAAAGAATTAAGGCTGCTCATGCAGCATTTGGATGGTTAATGCACAGAGTCTTCATGAATAACAACCTAAAACTGCATACCAAACTCATGGTGTACAGAGGTGTTGTCATTTCCAGGCTACTCTGCCGTTGTGATATCAAAAAACTTGAGTGTTTCCACCATCAAAAAATGAGATATATCTTGAATATTAAGTGGGAGAACTATGTGACCAACACGGCAGTTCTCAACAAGGCAACAATCATCGTTCATCAACTGAGATGGTTAAGCCATGTTCACCACATGAATGATATCAGGCTTCCCCGCCAAATTCTTTATGGTGAACTTTGCTCCGAGACCTCATGGAGCCCCTCTTAAGCATTTTTAATGACCAGCTGAAACACATCTAGAAGACAACTGGAATAAATATACAGACATTGGAAAAATGTACTGTGGACCATTTACTGTGGTGGAACACTATATCCACTGCTGTCAACTTGTTCGAAAGAGAACACTGCAGACATCAAGAGGCCAAGCGACAAGCAAGAAAGCTCTGTCAGTTACAACCCCGCCCTCCTCCATCCATTCAGTGTGATTTGTGTGGGCGTATGTTTTATGCCAAGATTGGTCTGTTTAGTCATCGCAAACACATCCATAAACTGAGTTGATCTGATAACCTTATGCAGGAAGAAGTTATATATACTCAGATCGAGTTACAGCCAACAATCTTTAAAAACCTTACTTTTTGAACCTGACTATCCCATTTCAGTTGAGAGTACCTGCCTAGGAGACACATGATGTTTATTGCTTGTGTACGATGCACTACATAAATTTTGGCCAAGTTGTGACTTCATGGAACACCCTATAGTTTTGCTACATACTTGGCAATTTACCACTTTCCTGTCTATTGTAAAACTTTCCTCGTACTTGACCGTGATTTTAGTTTTCACTGAGGACTAAATGTAATTTGAGCTGTTTCTAGCAAGCCCGCTTCACATAAGTTAACAGAACAGAATGCCATGCTCCACAAAACAATACCTCACACCCAGGTATATTACTAACTAAACCTTTATTCTTTACCGTTGAAGTATACAAAAGAACATCGATGGATTCACATTCATTTTCAGAACACGAATGGAAATGTCCAAATAGGGGGAAAAACAAAGTGATAACAGTCCTTCAGGGTGGATTTTGATCACAGTTGAAGAGCTTCAGTATGGTGTATATCCTCCATGAGCATTTATCACAGCTTGGCACCTATGTGGCATGCTCCGTTTAAGTCGACGGAGGTCACGTTGCTGTATCAGGTTCCATTCTTCAATGAGAGCCTGCTCGAGGTCTTGGAGAGTCTGTGGTGGAACAGGAAGCCCACAACACTTCTATCAAGCCTATCCCATACATGCTCAATAGAATTAAGATCGGGACTCACTGCTGGCCATTCCATCTCTTGAATGTCCAGTTCTCGCAAGACAGCTTTGGTGATGCGCGCTACATGAGCCCTGGCATTGTCATGCATGAGTACAAATTCAGGGCCAACACCGTATGCAGCAACCAACACATGCTGTAGCAGTATCTGCTCGATGTACCCCGCAGCGGTAAGATTACCACGGACGATGACAAGATCCATATGGCCATCAATACTGATCCATCCCACGCCAACACAGAACTTGTCCAAATCTGTCGCATTCCTGGACAACATTTGGCATGTACTGTTCACCACGGCGTCTTCATACACGTTGACATCCATCACACTGTGTCTGGGGAAATCTGGACTCGTCTGTGAACAACATAGGTTTCCATTGGCGAAGTTGCCAGTTGATATGGGTGCGGGCAAACAGAAGGCAAGCTGCGTGATGCTGCTGCATTAAACGGGGCACTCAAACAGGATGTCTGGGTCATAAAGACACTTCTCTTAACCTGTTCCTTACTGTCTGGTCAGACACTGTGACTCCATTGATCCTCCTGAGGTCTTGTTGCAGTTCTCTGGCAGTTGCTGAACGACGCCGCAATGCACAGATGGTCAGATATTGGTCATCCTGTAAGGTTGTCATGCATCCACTAACTTGTCCAACCCTCCTTGTGAACTGTCCTGTCTCATTGTAGTGATTCCACAAGCATTGAATAACTGATGGAGAGACACTGAGATCCACAGCAACACGACGAAAAGTCCATCCTTCCAGGATCAAAGTGATGGCCCTTGTGATTTGAACCTCGTTAAGATGTCTCATGGGATGTGCTGATTTACGTACAACATGCTCAAATGACCGCGGTAGTCAGCGTACCTCACAACGACACACGGACACACCGCTATTCACTTTGTTTTGAGAAGTCACCAAACGGTTTAATACATGGCTATGCCTACAGATGGAGAATAACTTCGATTTGACATACCCTGAGTAGCTAAGGTCTCAGGGTATGCTGTGCGACCATTGGCATCCTATCTACCAAATTAACGTTTACATACTAGATGTTACAAATCATGTTCCCCTGACACCCTACCCGAACCCCTAACTAATAGCCTACTTTAAATTTGTAACAAAGGTTAAATGACCAGTGAAAGGCACCTAGCCATCCCAGATTCTGAGGAAGGATTAGTACTGTGTTATGCAGTTGAGGCACTCAGACCTACTGTATTTCACAGACAAAGGGATAAAATCCCAGTTTTAAAGGGACTATTCTCTAAAGCCAATTGTAGCAATTGAAATATATTCTATATGAGATGAAATTTGCTAGTTATTTTACTATAGTCTGAAAATTAAACAAGCTGACACAATTTTTAGGTTTTTTAAAAGTGACTATCTTGATATGTACAAAATTGTTATTCTTCATATAATATGTAAAACTATGTCAAATGGAACATGGGTATAACCATATCAGAACAACAATTTGCCACCATTTCTTTTATCAGTAGTCTACAAGTAGGCCTAAAGGAATGGAAAATATAATTCCATAGGAATCTGGGCCCTATATATTACACTATCACCCACCACAGACACATGCATTAGTGAATACACCTGTCATTTCAAGCAGGGTAATAAATTAAGCAATCTATAAATATTTTAGCAACAGATCATATTGATTGTCCTTTTTTTTTTCCATAACTAGAGTGATGAATATTTTCAAGGCAAATCAGGTAAAAATGAAGACATTATTCAGAATTTGTTTAATTTGTAATGTGTTATTTTGGTGGTTTAATTTGTCTCATTAGGAGAAGACTAATAGAATTAATCGTTTCCTGAAATAATGAATATGGAAAAGTGTGTGTATGGTACTGTGTAAGTTTCTCTTCAATTCTTTAATGGAAGTCATATTTCATGTTTCAGGATCATTGGTAACCGCCCTAACACTTACACTTTCACGAAGGCTCTAGCTGAGAGTGTGCTGCTTACAGAGAGCAAGAACCTTCCAGTGGCCATTGTCAGGCCCTCTATAGGTAAAATTAATTCATTATTACTCACAGGAAAAAATATAATAGAGAGTCATTCATAGGATACTTAACCCTGGAATAGCATTAATGGCAACATCATAATGTACATACTAAGAAATCACTCAATATCGCATCTACTTAACCTGATTTCAGCCAAGTGCCAGTATAGTTCTGTCTCTACTAAAGTTTTATAATGTGTGTGTCTATGCAGGGCCACTTTAAAAAATGGGGGAAGAAAAGTGGTCATTTGTTGGGGGGGGCTAGGATTTCAAGGGGCCAGGAAGTTTAATGAACTAATTATATTATATCTAATAATTATTAGAAGCAACCTCATCTCAAATATACCCTAAACATGTGAGCAAAAGAGTAAAAGATGAACTAAAACACCTCAAATATACAGTCAATAAATCTGGAAACAAGTGCTTTCCACTTGCACTCTATCAAGCCAAGCTCCGGTCTATATTTCTAAAACTGTACATAACTGTAAGATTGCTTTGCACCTTGCCAATTTTATAACTTCTGGTGAAAGAAGTTTCAGTAAACAGTCCCTCACAAAGAATCACTTTAAGATCCACTTTTGGAGAATAGAAACTGAACTATTTACCTAGTTTGCTGGTAGAACATGAAGTAGCATCAAACTTAAACTTTGGAGATGTTATAGATGATTTTGTGACTGTCGGAGTAAGAAAATTCAGTATAAGACTGATGCTGAATATACAATACCACATCAATATGCCATTAGATCTGAGTCTGTCTTCAAATTCTTCAGTAGAACAGTGGAAACTATTCAAAATACTCAGACTTATTAGCTTATTATTTGACATTAATTGTAATTGTCACATTTTTCTTGTTTTCAATAATGTATTACACAGTGCAGTATTTGTCCGCCTCTGTGGTTAGTGTGATTAATGCCCGCCTCTCTGCCCCTTCCCCCCAAGGCCCAGGTTCAATTCCTGGCTCTGCCACAAAATTTGAAAAGTGGTACAAGGACTGAATTGGGGTCAGTATAGGGGAGTTCAATTCCCACCTCAACCATCCTCAAAGTAGTTTTTCGTGGTTTCCACTTCTTCTTCAGACAAATGCTAGGATGACACCTAACTTAAGGCCACGGCCGCTTCCTTTCCCCTTCCTTGTTTACATACTGTACCAGGAAGGCATAGGCCCTGGCACATACGTGTTATAAAATCTTTATTCATGAAAGAACGGCTAAGTTACAATGTCCGAACAGTTGTACGAGAGAACGTTCTCATATCTACTGCTCTGTGTGAGGAAGACAGCATGACAGGGGGCAAATAATTATTATACTTCTCAATGACTTGACTGATAAATATGAGACTAACACCAACTTGTGGCTCACATTTTATACGTGAGACGTTGCAAATTTGAGATTAATCCGCCTAGTGGCTTAAAAGATATGATGAATTGAAGTTTGGAATGTATAACCACCCCTCTGTCGCCTGACTCGGAGAGCTTGCTTCCAGCCGGATATAAATAGGTCGACGACCCGAGGGTACAGTCAGTGTGTGTGTGTGTCTTAAACTCTACAACTCGATCATGACTAGACGTCATTATGCTCCGTCCCGCTTCGCGAGAGATATGGAAGTTATATTCTAGAACTTTGAATTTGTGCGAAGTCGTAATAAGTGAAGTTTTCAACCGCGTCGTAACGTGTGAGATGTTGTAAAGTTTTCTCAAACTGAGTTTTCGTTGTATGAGATTTACGAGTGTCTTAACTAAGTGAATTTACGATAGAGACTGTGCATTGAAGTATATTTGAGAATACCAGTGTTTAATTTACCATTCGACAGTATTGTGGACTTCGTTAATCTCTCATATTTTTTAACTTTGTCATGATCATTGACAGTGACAGCATTGTGCGTGATAAAGTGAACTTTCAGTTTATGATGTCATTAATTTTGAGACACATTTCTCGTATACAATTACGATTGTGAAGTGTTTGAAATACCATTCCACTCGAATATTCAATAATAGTCACTAAATGTGACTATTTTTATCGTATTTTCTCGAACTTTCGATTATTACCATAAGAAACAAACTGAATGTTAAGGACATTTTATGGCAATATTAGGTCATACAAACTTGTGTCATGCAAACTCATTCATAAAAACCTCTTAAGCTGTGAACATTAGTATTCAAGAGACTGTTATAGGAGTGATATTAATTGCATTTTCTCGAGTGTTTCACGGACCGTGATAGTTATTCTGTGATTGAATTTAAGACATAATCAGTGATTATTATGAACTGTGATAGTGTTCAATTCATTTTTTTATAAACTGTGAGTAAAAGACTGTGCTTTCCATTTTGAAAACGACCTCAGATCATTACTGCATTAACTTGACTTACGGTTCAAACTGTACATCGCCTCTCCACAATCGAGAAACGATCTACGCTGCTTTTAATACGGCTAGGGAACACAACACCTCTATCTTTGTACCCTAGCCGTGCCAATAAAACATAACCAGGCCAGACACCAAACTGGAAGTCGGCCTCCCCCACCATGACTAACTGTGTACTACCAGGCATAGATCTCTCCTTCACCGATGCAGCCCTACTGAAGTACCTCAAGAACGAAGGTGTACCTGTCACAAACCTAAGCCGAATTCTAGTGGACTTTAGACCCACCGACCGAGTCCTCATACAACTTGCCACAGATGAAGCAGTACAAAAGGCCATAAGGTGGGGCATTTACATAAACGGAATACCACGCTTCGCTGAACCATGTCTGCCCCATATGGTAAACGACTTGGAACTGGACCCGGGAGCCAAGCCACCCCGACAATTCCAACAACCAGCAACAAGGCCACCTCCACCATATACCCCACCATCCCACCCGATAACGTACCCACTTACCACTACCATTACCACCATCACTACCACCATGGTTACTACTCCCACCCACACATCCCGCAATACTCCCATAACCACCTCAGTAATGACCCACTCCACTCCCATAATGATGTCTACCCCACCCCCTACCCAGCCTATCCCATTCAGGTAACCAAGTGAAGAAGAAGACGCCACCACCATGACTACAGAAACTGCAAGACAGACGCCATCACCACCTCCAGCTCCCGAGTCCAACGGACAAATCCTGCCATCGCCCAAGTCCAATGGAAACAATTCGCCACTGCCACCACCAGCGCCCCAGCCCAACGCCAGCTGCATCGTCAGAGGAATCAATCCAACCATACCATCTGAAATCATCTCACAAGAGATACGACGCTCAGGACTTAACCTCAAAAAAGCATCCGGGATCCACAACACAGCCGGGCCCACCTACATGGTGCGGCTCCTTCTCCAGCAACCCGAAGACGCGCAAAGGCTCATTCAACACGGGATCCAGCTCTTCGGGAAGCAACACCGAGTAGAACCATCTCGCTCCCCTCCTAAAACTCACAACCACCCAAACCCACCTCACAACCAGCCCCGTCCCCAACACCATCTCCCAAATCCACAGCGCAATACCAATCTTCTCCACCTTCTACTCACATCCCTAGCCAACATTACCTCATTCTACCACCAAATTCTTCCCCTCCTACTCCCTAGTACCAGATAAGTAACTATAAAAACTGTAATCCACAATATATGTAACATGTATCCAACCTAATGTAACCAATGTATAACCAATGTATAACCAATGTATGTATGTAAAACCCAATAAAAAGCACGAGAGCAGAACTACACCCCTTAGCCAAGAGGCCAGCCCCCCAAAATCTCCAACTAAACACAACACCGTTTCCCCCTCATCCAACTCCTTAAAATCTCAAACCCCGCCAAATCTCCTGGCCAGAGAGTAGGCGTTACCTTCTAGGTGGCCCACCTCTTCCCTTTGGGAAGGGGAATGAAAACTTCCCCCTTGGTCCTTGGTCAAACTGTAGCATAGACTGTGATATTCTGAGTCACGCATTTAATATCGTAGAACCAAAGTACGAGTAGAAACTGTGCATTAAGACTTATGTCAATGTAAAATACAACTCATTAATGATAATTACGAGTCCTACAGCTCGTTATATTGTGCCAATTGAACTTTCTGTATTTCAACACTTCTCTTTAAAAGAACATCGGAAAGTGTCGTGATATTACATTACGTAGAACGTCATCTCCAGCATCGGATTAATCGTGGTTTCTTCGTGGGATATTCGTGGTATCCAGCGAGGGATTGATCGTGGTTTCTACGAGGGATGATAATGTGGTATCTTCATGGAATGGAACGTGTTACACTGCTGGTGCCGAGTTCAAGTTCGGGCTGCACGCTGCTGAAAGTTCCAGTCACCAAGCCGCAGGACAGTACTTCATCAATCCTTATGAGCAGATTACAGGTGAAATAAGTGTATTTCATATAGTTTTGAGTGAGTAATTACACTTAGACACTAACTGACTTTTTAATAAAGCACTCGATCATTTACAGTGCTACATTCGTCAAAAGAATAGTGATTCGTGTGGATTCTAATCATACTGTTTATAATAATTGTAGGAGGTCATTCAAGAAGACTTCAGGTCTTATTTTGAACTGTAGATTTCTCTTTAAAGTTTGTGTAAATTGAAGTCATTTCACTTAGATGAACTATAGGGCTTGCCATAAAATAAGTGCACCGTCTTATATAATTGGTTTAGATGAACTGTAGGAGTTTTCAGCAAGTGATAGAAAATATTTATTTGAACTATCAGATTGTTAAAGGAAGTGTAAGTTAGTGTTATGTTTAATAATCTTAGAAAAACTTTAGGTTCGCATCACAAGTGATGGACTTAATTTCTATGCAATCTAGAAATTTCTTTAAATGAAGTTCTATGTACAAAGTGTTATTTTGAATTTGAGTCTATATAAGAGATCCTAGATGAACTGTAGGGTGTTTGAGAACTCAGAAAATTGGTATTCATTTTGGACATTATTAACTTCAAGTGGATGTCTCAGAATATAACAGCGTATATATTTCATTTTTGCATTCTGAAAAGATTGATTGAAAATTTAATTTTGATAAATCAACAGCAGGGTGATTTACTTGAGAATATCAATAAATATTGTCAAAAATTTTAGTTACCATCTATTATTCACCCTGCAAATTTATCCTTCTCTGTACCTGCTCCAATAGTAACCGCACACAACCTGAGATCCTTCCCATGCTGTGGCCCCATAATCATTTCCCGGTACAATACGTACATACATCCATCATCATTATAGACCGTTATGCCTTTCAGTGTTGTCTGTCCCTCGCAATCTTCCCATCCCCCACAAGGTCCCCTGTTCAGCATAGCTGGTGAGGCCACCTGGGTAAGGTACTGGTCCTTCTCCCCAGCTGTATCCCAGACCAAATGCCTCACACTCCAGGACACTGCCCTTGAGACAGTAGAGGTGGGATCCCTGACTGAAAAACAAGCCTGGAGGGTAATTGGATTAAATTAATTACATAGTATTTCTGAAGGAAAAACCCCCCACAGATAGGCCTAACTTTATGCCTGTACCTGTTATTGAACAAATCCACAGTTTGTGGACAGACCTGTGTGTATATATTCTAATGCGTAGGCACTTGAATGCAAGTCCACCATTCCAGAGTTTAAATGCTTGTTGACCTATCCAAGGTTTTTGATAGATCATGGTAGACTACTGATGAAAATAAGGGCTATTAGACTATACAAAAGAGTGATTGAATGGGTGGCTACATTTCCATAAAACAGAACTCTGAGAATTAAAGTAGGTGAAGCATTATCTGATCCTGTAGTGATTAAGAGGGGGTTCAACAAGGCAATACTATTGGACCTTTATGTTTTCTTATACTGTATATACTGTATAAATTATATAAGTAAAGAACGGGAATCAAAGATACAGATTTTTACAGATGATGTAGTTCTGAATTAATAAGTTACAGGATTGTAAAGGACTGAGATGGATAGCAGACAATGGTAAGTGGGGTAAAAAGTCAGGTTGTTTCACTCCTCTCAGTTTCAATTACTTTGTTAATAGGGTAAAAGTATCCCATGGGGATCATATTAAGTACCTAAATGTTAATATAAGGAAAGCTTCATTGATGTAAAATAATCACATTGAGGTTTGTAAATAAAGGTTACAGGTCTCTTTATATTGTTACTAGCAAGGTACCCGTGCTTCGCTACGGTATTATACTGAAATTTATAATTGAATGCTTATTGTTTTAGAAATATAATCCGCCAAAATTCACGATGTGACTCGTTTTCTGCGAGAATCCACCAAAATTCACTATCTGACTCGTTTTCTAATAGATTATGGCAAGTCTCCCTCCATTTTTGAATCTTTCTTTCCAGCAATCGATTTCGTACTTCCCGGGCTAGGTCCAGGTATTCCATCTGGTCAGTTGCGTCCCTAAATCTTTGCCATCTTTCCCTGTAAGCATTTTTAATATGGATGAAATCCTTCAGGAGATCCGGCGTGTTGTCATCTTGGGTGCCTTGGTGGTTCTGAACCCGCAGCCGGACTGCATTCTTAGTCATTACCCGTCCAGGACCCGTTTCCAGTGCGGTCCGCACATTTGACGATGGTCCAGAACATTATTATTATTATTATTATTATTATTATTATTATTATTATTATTATTATTATTATTATTATTATAGTTGTTCTGGACCCAACAGCAAGATGCAAGACCGCTACTTGGCAGTAAATTACATCTGCTACCATTGTCATTGTTGAGAATGTGACCAGCACCATTGTCGCGCGTAGGCAAGTGTGGGGGATTTCTGGCCATACAAATGACATACTTCCATGCATTATTGACCTTATTATAGAGGTGAAAAACAGGACGGTCAATCTCATTCCTATCGTTTATTTCAAATGTGTTTATATTTTTATTTATATGCCAGGAGAAGGTACTGTAATCTAAGAACGTTCTCCGAAGGGAAAGATGGCTCTTGAAAACGAACCCAGGAAAGATTAAAAATGATCGGTTTATGATCAGAATAAGTACATCGAAAATCTACAGCCTGTTTCCAGTCATTCGACAGGGTCAGGAATGGAATGAATAAAGCCCCCATCTAGCGGCGACAATAGGAATTGTGCCGGCAGCCGAAACCTGTCGCACTCCTCTGGGGTAATGATTAATGGATGACAAATGAAATGAAATTATATTGGACAGTGTTGCTGGAATGAATGATGACAGGGAAAACTGGAGTATCCGGAGAAAAACCTGTCCCGCCTCCGTTTTGTCCAGCACAAATGCCACATGGAGAGACCGGGATTTGAACCACGGAACCCAGCTGTGAGAGGACGGCGCGCGGCCGCCTGAGCAACGGAGGCTCCTTATAAATACATTATGAACAGTAAAATCAATTGGTCTCAACTCCTTTTACTCCCCACCGCTGTTAAGTTTATGTACCCCCCCCCCAAAAAAACTAAAAGAAGGCTTGTTTCTTTATGTTTAAAAGAGATTCCAAACACCATTGTCTACGTCTATTACCTTCAGTTTTCAGATTAAAATAATTAACCTTTTTTCACTTTCACACTCCCCCACACCCCTCAAGTGAATTTCCGGCAAAAAATACTTGTTTCTTTAATAGTAAAGGATCTTCTAAATACCAATTATCACGACTGTAACTTCTTCAGTTTTTGATTTATGTGTGTCCTCATGAAAGGAATTCAACTCGTTTTCACTCACGCCTCCCAAGATGATCCCCCCCCCCCCACAAAACGGGCTTTTCTTTGTCTTTACAGGAGATCCAAATACCAATTTTCACATCTGTAGGCCCTAACAACTTTAGTTTTTATTAGATGTAAATATTCTCATACAATTAAGTCAATTAAATTTTCAATTCTTTCACCCCCCCCCCCCCCCCTTCATTGGATTTTCCGAGAATTCGTGCTTCTTTACTTTTAAAGCAGATTCCAAATATCACATTTCACGTCTGTAACATCTTCATTTTTGAGATAACAGTAGCCTAATTAAAATAATTCAATGCCATTTTCAGTCACTTTTACCCCCCACCCAAGTGCTATATCCGAAAACTAAAAATAATCGTTTCCTTATTTTTATGGAGATAAAAAAACCATTTTTCACTTCTGTCACATGTTAAGTTTCTTGAGATATACTGTATAACTTCTCATTTTAAAATTTAACCCCCTTTTTAGTTCCCCTTAAGTGGAATTTCCAAAAACAAATCGCCTATGTTTCTTTACATTTACAGAAGATTCCAAATATTACTTTTTACGTCTGTAACATTCTACTTTTCTCAGATATTCTGTAGATACTGTCTTTCAAAAAATTCACCCAAATATGTCACTCCTGTTTAACCGCCATTAATTGGATTTTCCAAAAACAAAAAAATATGTGCTTCTTTATTTTTAAAGGAGATCCCATATACAAATTTTCAGTTCTGTAATATCTTCAGTTTCTGAGATATATGTATCCTCATTAAAGGCATTCAACCCATTATTCACCCTTTTACACCCCTCCTATTGGGATTTTCCGAAAACAAAAAATACATGTTTCTTTATTTTTAAAGGAGATTCAAAATACCAATTTTCACATCTGTAAACGTTTAAAATTTTAGGATGTAGATACACTCATTTTAAAAATTCACTCCCCTTTTCACCCCCCATTATTTGGATTGTCCAAAAACGAAAAATACCTGTTTCTTTATTATTTTAAAGTAGATCTTAAATACCAATTTTCAGGTCTGTAATATCTTCAGGTTCTGAAATATAATTAGCCTCATTAAAGGCATTCAACACATTTTCACCCTTTTCCACCCTTCCTATTGGGATTTTCCGAAAACAAAAATATACGTGTTTCTTTATTTTTAAAGGAGATTCTAAATACTAATTTTTTACATCTATAAACTTTAAAAGTTTTGTGATATAGATACACTCCTTTTAAAAATTCACCCCCTCTCACCCTCCCCCCCATTAATTGGATTTTCCAAAAACAAAAAATACGTGCTTTTTATTTTTAAAGAAGATCCAAAACACCAATTTTCAGGTCTGTAATATATTCAGTTTCTGAGATATAAGTATCCTCATTAAATGCATTGAAGAAATTTTTCACCTCTTTCCACCTTTCCTATTGAGATTTTGCGAAAACAAAAATATACGTGTTTCTTTATTTTTAATGAAGATTCTAAATACCAATTTTTACATCTGTAAACTTTCAAAGTTTTGTGATATAGATACAATGATTTTAAAATTCACCCCCCTTTTCACACTCCCATTAATTGGATTTTCCAAAAACAAAAAAATATGTATTTCTTTATTTTTAAAAGAGATCAAAAGTATCAATTTTCAGGTCTGTAATACCTTCAGTTTCTGAGATATAAGTACCGGTATCCTGATTAAAGGCATTCAACCCCTTTTTCACCCCTTTTTACACCTCCTATTGGGATTTTCTGAAAACAAAAAAATACGTATTTCCTTATTTTTTAAGAAGATTCTAACTACCAATTTTTACATTTGTAAACTTTTAAAGTTTTGAGATATAGATTCACTCATTTTAAAATTTCACCCCCCTTTTCACCCCCTTAGCGACGGAATATCCAAAAATCCTCTCTTAGCGAGCATCTACATCTTAATATGAATGTATCCCCAAAATTTCATTTCATTATGTCCAGTAGTTTTGGCTGGGCGATGATGAATCAGTCAGTCAGTCAGTCAGTCAGTCAGTCAGTCAGTCAGTCAGTCAGTCAGTCAGTCAGTCAGTCAGTCAGTCAGTCAGTCAGTCAGGACAAGTTATTTTATATATATAGATGAGAGTATTTAGGGTTTGTAGTAAGGATGTAAATAGAGATGGACAAATGGTTACTTTCTAGTATCATGTTGCAGTATCTCCATTACACTGATAGTATAATTTTGGAGTGTTAGGATATAAAAGTAACATAATACAAATTGCAGATCAATTTTTAGAGGAGCAATCACTATACCTGCTGCCTTTTGCAACCCCTAGCCACACCTTAGTACATAAATAGCAGTTCTATACCTCCATCTCGCTTTATTCAACAATACTGTCTCTTTCACCAGCTCGTCATTCACATTCTTAACTATTCCAAGAAATTTTTGCAATAACCCATTTACACTCAAAATCTTCACTTATAAAATGTGTAGTGACAGCTAGTAATCTCTGTGTATTCCTAGATATCCAAGGGATCCTTAGTTAAACAGACACTGGGACATGGCAGTATATAATATCTTGACAGATGAGTGTCAAACACTGGTCATATACTGCCAGAAGGAGAGATGAGGAAATAATTCTTCTATGAGGCAGAACAAAGCTGGGTTTAATTCAGCATATTTTTACCTGTTTGTTTTTTACGTTGTACTGACAGAGATTGATCTTGGGATAAGACAGAATTAGGATGGAAGTGACCATGGCTTCAATTAAGGAACAGCCCCAGCCAGCATTTGTCTGATAAGAAAATGGGAAACCATGGAAAACCATCTTCAGAGCTGTGGACAGTGGGGTTCGAACCCACCATCTCCCAAATATAAGCTAACAGCTATATGGCCCCAATCCACATAGCTAACTCGCACTGTAAATCCAATACTAAGGGCTACAAAATCAGCATTGTCTGCCATAGACAAAGGCTGGAAATATGTGGTATACAACTGTGGAAGTTGTGTGTCCAGCTTCTTCCTCTGTATACAGAATCTGTTAACCAAAACGAGGGGGAGGGGGGGACTTTTTTGATAATCAAAATTTTGGATAATAATTCAAATACAATTTTTAGAGGTTAAATATTGTTTTTTGAAGGTTTAGATGAATGTAAATGAAGACAATAGGCTAAATATATAGTGCATTGTTGACAAAGTATTTTAATACTGAAAACCCAAACTACTCAACTGTATTTACAAAATGATGTTTGTAAATATACAGTAGACCCTATATATTTTTTCTGCAAAAGTCTTCTATTTTCTTTTGTTGTTTCTTTCCCATCACTTTTTAGTCACTATGTCACGCCACCGTTTCATTAGCAGAATGTCAGAAGGCTTCGTCACATCTTTTGACAATATGTAATGCTACCTAGTATATAATCAATCAATCAATCAATCAATCAATCAATCAATCAATCAATCAATCAATCAATCAATCAATCAATCAATCAATCAATCAATCAATCAATCAATCAATCAATCAATCAATCAATCAATCAATCAATCAATCAATCAATCAATCAATCAATCAATCAATCAATCAATCAATCAATCAATCAATCAATCAATCGATCAATTGATCAATCTATCAATCAATCAATCATACAATCTATCAATATATCAATCAATCAATCAATATATCAATCAATCAATCAATCTATCCATCCATCTATCAATCAATCAATCAATACTGATCTGCATTTAGGGCAGTCACCCAGGTGGCAGATTCCCTACCTATTTTTTCCTCACCTTTTCCTAAATGATTTCAAAGAAATTGGAAATTTATTGAACATCTCCCTTGGTAAGTTATTCCAATCCCTAACTCCCCTTCCTATAAATTAATATTTGCCCCAGTTTGTCCTCTTGAATTCCAACTTTATCTTCATATTGTGACATTTCCTACTTTTATAAACGCCACTCAAATTCGTCTACTAATGTCATTCCACGCTATCTCTCTGCTGACAGCTCGGAACATACCACTTATTCGAGCAGCTCTTCTTCTTTCTCCCAGTTCTTCCCAGCCCAAACTTTGCAACATTTTTGTAACGCTACTCTTTTGTTGGAAACCACCCAGAACAAATCGAGCTGCTTTTCTTTGGATTTTTTCCAGTTCTTGAATCAGGTAATTCTGGTGAGGGTCCCATACACTGGAACCATACTCTAGTTGGGGTCTTACCAAAGACTTATATGCCCTCTCCTTTACATCCTTACTACAACTCCATAATACCCTCATAACCATGTGCAGAGATCTGTACCCTTTATTTACAATCCCATTTATGTGAATACCCCAATGAAGATCTTTCCTTATATTAACACCTAGATACTTACAATGATCCCCAAAAGGAACTTTCATCCCATCAACGCAGTAATTAAAACTGAGAGGACTTTCCTATTTGTGAAACTCACAACCTGACTTTTAACCCCGTTTATCAACATACCATTGCCTACTGTCCATCTCACAACATTATCGAGGTCATGTTGCAGTTGCTCACAATCTTGTAACTTATTTATTACTCTATAGAGAATAATATCATCTGCAAAAAGCCTTACCTCTGATTCCACTCCTTTACTCATATCATTTATATATATAAGAAAACATAAAGGTCCGATAATACTGCCTTGAGGAATTCCCCTCTTAACTATTACAGGGTCAGATAAAACTTCACCTACTCTAATTCTCTGAGATCTATTTTCTAGAAATATAGCAACACATTCAGTCACTCTTTTGTCTAGTCCAATTGCACTCATTTTTGCCAGTAGTCTCCCATGATCCACCCTATCAAATGCTTTAGACAGGTCAATCACAATACAAAAAGAGTTTGTGAGAAAACTCATGTTCTATCCAGCCTAATTTTACCACCCAATACTGTATTTAAATCTCTTACCTTGAAGGCATTGAATATCTCATCTGTGGTGATTTTGGCTATGTCATCTTCTTTGTCGCCTGCTGCATTGTTGTTGTGTGTCATCACCATTTACCTATTCACTTATTTCACCTTTGTTGATCTTTTCACATCCTGGTATTTGTAAAATTAGGTCGCATGGTATTCATCTCTCTGAGTGTTGTAATGAAAATCCACAGTCTGTTTCCAGTCATTTGACCGGGTCAGGAATGGAATGAATGAAGCCCCCATCTAGCGGCGAGGATAGATGTTGTGCTGGCTGGCGGAGCCTGTCGCATTCCTCTGGGGCAATGATTAATGAATGACAGATGAAATGATATTGGAGAGTGTTGCTGGAATAAAAGATGACAGGGAAAACTGGAGCACCCGGAGAAAATCCTGTCCCGCCTCTGCTTTGTCCAGCACAAATCTCACATGGGGTGACCAGGAGTTGTACCACGGAACCCAGCATTGAGAGGCCAGTACGCTGCCACCTTAGACATGGAGGCTCTACTCTCAGTGTTGTCCTCAATTAAAATCCCATCAAAAAGTTTATTCCAACATTTTTCCAGGGTTGACGAGTTTATTTTCTCCCAGGATTGAGTATATCAGTATACCACATTTTTCTTGCTGATACTTTTCAAGATTTCAGAATACTTGCAACATGTATCTAAAAAATAATGACCAATAGTGCCTTTTGTAGCATTCTACTACACCTTGGTCTAGGGGTTGGATCAGACTTGTAATATTTGCAGGTAAAAACTGAACAATAATGTTACCATCCTACAGACTCTATGGGTGTGTAGGTGCATTATTGATTAACAACACTGCTTTCCTGGGAAGATTTAACACAGGGGACAAATTTATCTCTAAGCCATTCAGTGAACAAGGCAGTGGACATTGAGGAACATTTTTTGTTTTGATAAAAGATAGGAAGAGCATTTGCCGAAATTTTCTAAGCCTTAGGTTTTTTAGATAGGTCACAGTTGGTCAGTTCCAGAAGCATTACTGCAGAGGAAAACTGTCACTCTTTTTTGTTCATTTTGTGCCCAGGAGCACTCTTTTCATTTCTTGAAGCAACTGACTTTTTAGACATTTTAAAATTCAAACCTGACTTATCCACATTTAAAATCTGATCTTTACTGTATCCTTGCAGAAATTCATCCAGTTTTGTTTTCTAAATGTCTGCAGCATCGACATTGGCAGGTAACTTTTCCCGACAAACATTTACTTGACAACGCTGTACCTATTTTTCCCACTTTTCTAGCCATCCTGCACTGGCTTTAAACTATTTACCCTCCTCATCAATCAGTTCAGGTAACATCTTGGGTTTTTTTAAAAACTGGTCCTGACTGGTCTCTGTTGCGTGAACCATAAAAATATGAACTCCTTTAATTTATCATTTTGACAGGTATTCATGATTTTCTTGTTAAGCATTTTTGAGTTAAATTAATAAACTTCATTGTTTGTCCATATTGAACCAAGATTACAAATTTTATTATAATTTTGATCCACCTTATTCAATACATAAAAACCGTTGTTTAGATGAAATTATTACATATATTTCAATCAGAACTAGTTTTGACGCCCCTCTGCGTCATCATCAGCTGATATAGGTTCATGGAAAAATTGGCAATCACGTAAGTTTATCTACGTCAAATTGAACACAATTTAAAACCGTATTAACAACTTAAAACTGTGTTATGATTATACTGTCTCTAAGTCCATATTTTCTACAAGTCCGAGACTTGCGAGTCTTAAACCATAAATTGATGAAAACATATGCAAACCGGTTTGCTCACTTATAAAATAACGTGGATTTAAAAGAACAACAACTTAAAATAAAATAGTCTTGAGAAACATTAGCTTAATTTATCATACTTCTTAAAACATGACGTAGAATCGTAGTAAAATACTTCAATAAAATCTTCAGAGTCACTTTAATGGAGCAATCCTAGTGAGGTGGAAATGAGCAATCGGTCCTTTAAGATGTTAACAAGTACAACGTTCCCAGTTCAATGCGGACCTGTGATAATAGGAATGTAATAAACTATCACTTAACTGAAGAGGCAATATATAAAATTACGTCTTATAACATGAACTTTTTACGTGACTCACCTCAAAAGATCACTATCCATGCAAAGCACAATGAAGCCTATCAAGCAGTGTTGTGATAGTAATCAAGTGTCCAAGGTTGGTCGGGATCCAAAGGGGGAAATAGGGGAAAGTGGGAGGAGCAACTGAGGAACAGCAACTTGTTGGAGCTCCGGAGGGCGTGGTCGTAAAAATCAACTAGTAAAGCTATTACGCGTAATATGAAACACCGTCTTATTGACCGGGATATGTACATTTTTTAAAAACACGATAAGGAAATCATATAGAATATTTGATTTTTCAGAAATTTCATTTAAATTAAGGTTTGGATTAAAATACTGTTCCAGGTCTATATAGCAACCCTCCGTAACATCCAGCAAACTTCCTTTTCCTAAGTTCTCCAAGATCTCAATGTCCTGTTCTATAGCTGTGAATTTATGCTTTAGATGATGTACATGCTGGCCAAAGAAAGGCGAGGGCCATGATGGGCGTGAAAATGCAAGACTCTCTAAGCCTCGCAATGTAATAGCGTCGGGGTCAGAAAAGAACAAGAGTTGACCAAGGGTGGTCAGATAGGATAGATGAAAGTGAGGAGTCTGGCATAAGTAAGTGGAAGCAATGCCAGAAGCCCCGAGGTTGCCAACCCACACTCCCAAGCTGAGAGCCTCTTGGGCCCTTTTTAGTCACCTCATATAAGAGGCAGGGGATGCCGTGGGTGTTATTCTACTGCTCCCACCCACAGGGAGATTTCAGCACCTAATATTTGAGTACCATGAACACTATTGTAAATATATGCACTGGTAGAATTTTGAGGATTATTATTATTATTATTATTATTATTATTATTATTATTATTATTATTATTATTATTATTATTATTATTATTATTATTGGGTGTCTTCTTTCAACAAATTCCTTCAAATTAGGAACCATTTCCCTGTAACCAAGTTTTTGTCCACATAAATCGCATCAGGCAAATTTATTTGCATGGTTTGCGACAGTGGAAATTACCATAGAGGACTTGTTTCCTGACTTTTGCTCATTGTCCACAACACACGTGAAACATGAAAGGTAAAGTGCAAAACCCACATAGAAGTGTTTTTAGCCTAATACAATGCACTGCAAATAACTAAAGAATATCTGTAACTAACCAACAAGTAACAGAGTAGGAATGTCAGTTCTACCCCTAAGCTGTTACAAAATGCTTAAGTGAGCTGCTGTGCTCCCTTAAGGAACATAATATCTGTTAGCCGATCAAAAAACTCCCTTCCCTTCCCTTCCCTTGGTTTCACTTTCATTCACTTTCGCTGAGACAGTTACTTTTTTAAAATTATTATTATTATTATTATTATTATTATTATTATTATTATTATTATTATTATTATTATTATTATTATTATTATTATTATTATTATTATTATTATTATTATTTAATATTTTTGGAACAGTTAACTGTAATGAATCAGGATACATTATCGTGTTACGATACTTAATTCCTATCTCTAGTTGTAAATGAGAGGATGTGTAAATCGCTGGTAAGACCCCAATTAGAGTATGGTTCCAGTGTATGGATTACTTGATTTGAGAACTCGAAAAGATCGAAAGGAAAGTAGCATGATTTTTTCTGTGTAATCCCCAACAAATTAATAGTGTTATGAAAATTCTGGGCTGGGAAGACTTGGGAGTAAGGAGAGAGCTGCTTGACTGAGTTGTCAGTGGAGAGATGGTGTAGAATGACACTGATAGACAAATAAGCTTGAATGGAGTTTTTAAAAGTTGGAATTCAATAGGACGAATTGGGGCAAGTATTCGTTTATAGAGAGAGGAATTAGAGATTGGAATAATTTACTAAGGGAGATGTTTGATAAATTTCAAATTTCATTGAAACCATTAATTTAAGAAAAGACTAGGTAAATAATTAATACGGAATATGCCACCAGGACACCAGCTTTAAATGCAGATCAGTGGTGAATTAAAAAGAAAACCACTATTGGCTTGTTTCCATCTTCATTTATTTGTGCACACCATCTTTGCCTCCCCTTGCCTTGCCTTGCCTTGCCTTATCTCACATGCATAAATCATCTGCATGTTTTGTGGTTGTAAAATCTATCCTGCTCCTCACAAGCAGTGATGAAAATCCCTGGATGTTATATATCTAGCAGTCCTGAAGATGGCTTTTAGTGGTTTTCTATTTTTACACCAGGCAAATATCAGGACTGTAGCTTAATTAAGGCTGTGGATTCTACTCTTCTAGTCCTAGACCATTCCTATTCCATTGTTACCAAACCCTATGAGTTAGTGAAGTTTGAGAAAAAATTGACAGTTTATTTGAATTCAGCTGATAAATTCTCAAGTTTCTTGAAGTTAAATGAGCTTTATTCATTTCAAATTATTCATTCAGAGTGTTTAACAGCTTGTTAAATTTAGGTGGGTGACTGATTAAAATCTCAAATTTAAGTTTGTTTCATTAGATTTTATTAATATTTTTCTGATATTTCTGTATCTGGTGTTGCAGTGTTGTCAGCCAGGTGTGAGCCTGTTCCAGGATGGGTGGACGGCTGGGCAGGACCAGCAGGTCTCTTAGGAGCAGGAGGACTGGGGTTGTTTCGCACAGCGTACTGTCACGGTGGCAAAGTGGCTGATATGATTCCGGTGGACATGGTCATAAACCTCCTGATCTGTGCAGCATGGCATAGAGCCAGAGAGCCATCTAAGGATATTACTGTTTACAACTGTTGTACAGGTCTGCAGAAGCCCATTCTTTGGAAGAATTTTGTGGCCCTTTGCTATGGTTACTTGCGTAAACATCCCCTGAATGATGCAGTCTGGTATCCTGATTTACGGTGCAATTCTAACCGGATATTCAACATGCTGTGTATATTTATCTTGCATGTGCTTAATGCACATATACTGGATTTATTCTTTCGACTTTCAGGCAAAAAACCCAAGTAAGTAATTTTATAATTTAAAAGATATTCTAACTAATCACACTCTTACAAAGAATAACTTTAGTTACTTAAAGAAAACTGTACAGAAATGAAAACAATAGCACTGATGTAATTTGTGTTTATTAACATTATTAGTTTCAGTTATTTAGGATAATTGATAGTTATGATGATTTTGAGGCCTTAAAGGCACCCGTACACTGTAGAGAAATATCTAGCTAGACTGGTCTTTACCTATATGTAGGCACAAGGACACTGTGGGAGAATTTAATTTACTTTCAATAGAACAAAGGTAGAGGCAGGTAGGACAGTGCTAGATAGGTTGCTCAGCTACCTGTATTCACTGTTCTAGTGACCATCAGACAGAGCCCTAGCTAGTGCTGACTTGCAAATTCAAGGTAGACATGTAGGACCATAGAAGATGCATCCCTGCAACTATTGTTGTAGTCAACTTGCTTAGAAAATGTATTTTTTGTAAGTGGATGTGGGATGTAACAGTCACATACCTGATGGTGGCATATCGTTCATTGTCTGTGGTTAACAGCTCTGGAAAAGATCGTCTTAATATTCCTTTACCTGGAAAATTCGATTTGATACCATTCATTATTATCACTAATGATGCTTTGCATTTAAAATATATGTGATGAAACCATACCCTTTTAAGAAAAAAAACCCATGTGTTCTTTCTGATGTCGCACCATTTAATCCATCCCCAGTCTGGTGTTATTTCATCTTCCTTGTTTATGAATTCACTTAACAATGATAACAGTTTTCTAGTAACTCCATCCAGACTAACTTCCAAAGTTCTATAATAGCCTTTATTGATTTACCTTCTTGTTGTCAGTTCCTGTACTCTTTTAGGGGACAATCCCATAATTTTGTATGTGATTCTGAAAGTTCAATCAACTGATGGGCCATTTCTTTTCCCATACATTTCTTTCCTTTTCCCACTCATGTTTTACAACTTTTCACCTACATGAACTTTAATTAGAGTCACTCCTAGAGCGAAAAATCTGTTTGCGTAAATAGAGTTAGGGCCGGTTGTATAAACATAGCTGATCCGAGATCAATTTTGATTCGAGATCAGAAAATGATCCTTTCCAAGGATTGTATGTGTTGTATAACATTGATCTCCGATTTCATGATCCGGATCAACTTTGATCCATCATCATAGAATTTTGCTTGGCAACGTCATAAACAACGTGGGAAATTCATACTAATCAGGAGTATGTTGGTAGTAAAGTCACGTTATTTCCCTAGCAGAAGTTTTCTGTAATGAGAACTGGTTTACAAACATGTACACAGTCATTTCAATCAGTCTGATTTAGCATGTAATAATATCTCATAATATGAACATATCTGATCTAATAATGCAAAAATTAGTTATATTTCCCCTTCTTTCTTTTTCCCAGTACGCAGATATCATCTTAAATTTCATCTTGATCATTGTCGTCAGTAAAATTATACAAATACACCGCAATTATCAAACATATCACTTTTCACTGATCCAGAACACAAGCGTAAACAAAAATAATACTAATATAAATGAAAAACGTTCATGGTACAAATTGAACAACATGAAAGTGTTACAAACTGCAATCTCCAATAGCCAAAAGAAAATAGCCATGCCACTACATTTTTCATTACTAGTTCCCTAATGTACTCCTCGAACTGAGGATTTGTATTTCTTAATAACTGCAATGGACTAGTCATTTGAGATGTTTTACTTACACTGACCACGCAACATGCATTGACAAAAATACTCTCGTAACTGCTGACGTGAAGTCCACAGATAAGCAGGTAACAAACTACAGCTCCCTGCAAGATTTTTAATTAAAGAAGTCCAGTCTATGAGACCTCACGTCACCGGTTAAAAGATATAATAACATTTAAAAAACAACGAAGAATCTGTATTTGTTATTCAGCAGGCTTATATTAAATGCATACCAGTGCCTAAGATATTTATTATTTAGTACAAATGTAAATATTAATGATTAATACTCCATAATTTCAGATTGGGT
This sequence comes from Anabrus simplex, assembly GCF_040414725.1. Taxonomy (NCBI): domain Eukaryota; kingdom Metazoa; phylum Arthropoda; class Insecta; order Orthoptera; family Tettigoniidae; genus Anabrus; species Anabrus simplex. The sequence goes on from NC_090265.1 coordinate 383,688,139, forward strand.
GTTCACTAACTGTTGGTGGGACTCATGATTCAAAGTCTGACGAAAGAAATCTTAATATTATAGCTGCAGTGAAAGATCAATTTGAGCCTGATGAAAATCCATTTGATTCAAGTTCTATTTTATTTGACGATTCATTTCCCATATTGGAAGATATATCTACAGTAGAGGCGCCATGCTACGAAGAGATCGTAACCAAAACAGCTGGGACAGACTGACACCATATAGGTGGAATCAGTGACTAAAGCCAGTGATAACATGGAAGTAAACGTACTGACTGAAATATTGTCAACTTCAGCACACCGAAGCATGTTAAAACTACAATGAATGACTGTAAATATATTATAGTCAGTTCATTATCGCTTACTAATGTTTATGAAACTAATTTGTTGGAATCAGTTCTAACAGCACTAGCTGCAGTTACCAGTTGTTGCGCACCAATAACTGTTGTTTCGGAAACTCATTTTAAATGTATTATCATGTTAAGTCACTGATAACTACGCATCTACAGATAACTGTCATTCCAGAAACCGGCCATAAATCCCTGGAACATTGGAGTAAGTGGCTGGTTTCTATTCATTCGTCTCATTAGAGAGTCGCGAAGTCTACCTTTCATAACTTCAACAATGTGTTTGGTTAGACGGAATCTCGTTTTAAAAGCTTTGTTGCTAAGTTCTAAGAATGGGTTTCCTCTTTCGTGGAATACTCGAAGAGACTGCCGAAATTCTTCATTATCGTCATCTGAAGAAAAATCGGAAAAGTCAGACATCTGTAATTCAAAGAGAGAATCGTGATAAAATTCCCTTCATCAGATTAAATACCAGTAATAATGCAGAAACTCTTTTTTATTTTCGTACCATGATTATTGTTACAGGACTATTTTTCACTACAAAAGCCTTTTATCTTTTCACGTTGATAAATGCGGCCTACAATACAAGAACACTACTTGATCCGGATCACAAGGCTTGATACAAGGAATTTGTTAGATCAGTTTTGATGCGAGATTAAGGAAAAATGATCTCAGATCAACGTTTATACAACACAAATTTGAGGATCAGCGTGATCTAGAATCAGTTTTACGCCTTGATCTAGGATCAACTCTCTCTCTCTCTCTCTCTCTCTGTGTGTGTGTGTGTGTGTGTGTGCGCGCGCGCGTGTGCGTGCGTGTGTGTTTTTTTTTCATATGCATGTACCGGTATGTGTGGTTTTTTTTTTTTTGTTTCTTTGGGTGGGTAGTAGGGTAAAAATACTGCATTTTCCTATATAATATTTTCTTTATAGAATATTCTTTCTTCTTTAATCTGATGAAGTTTCTTGTTATCTCCACTATTTCAAATGTACATGTTCTTATAGGTCACTCTGATCCCACTATGCCTTATGCTTGTTCATTTTTTCATAACTTTCAATTTTACTCATTGTTGCTCTCATAATTAAAAAACTATTGAAGACTTTTACATGAAATTTTGCATGGTAATAACTTGAATAACTAGCTGCAGGCTCTTTACTTTGACATAAGTAGTTTAATTTTTAAAAGGATAATTACAGTAGTAGGTAGTGTAAACATGGGTCAGGGTACAGGACTAAGAGGTTAGACATACAGTAGTGTAAACATTGGAATACAATTGTATGGTGAAGATTAAGAAAAATATCTTGAGAAACTTTAGAATATTGCACCGTTCCCGCGTCCGGGCAGGGACACAAGAGATCCAGACTAGCTCTAACTTCAATAAATCGGGTGACTGAGTTCTACGGGTGTGAGTTCCGCAACGGAAAAACGACCAGGTCAAACAACGGTATTCCCTAACTAACGCAGAAAGACGTCTCTTACTCGTATTTAGCTAGGTACCATTCTCATTAATTCTTAAGAAAATCGTCGTCGATCGTTACTACTACAATCTTACAACTAAACCTTATGCTAAGAACACAGAGAAAGAGTTTTTAGGTTTCACCATTCAAAATTTATTTAAATATTAAATCAGATATTCAAGCAATTAGTTCAAAATTTTACTAATGAAGTAACCTTAGTATTGACTGACTCATCGTCGACCTAGTAATCCATATCCGTCGATAACGTTGGAAAAATCACGTCTTTTCACTTCACCCTAAGTGATTGAATGTCTTCTCGGCTTAAATAGCTTCCTTTCTTAGTACTCATTCATCTCCGAAATCATCAATTAATATTGTAAATGACATGACACATGTGGGAAGATTCTTAAAAATAATCTGCCCTATCCTTCTCTTTCAATTCACCTAGCGAGTTGGGTGATGAATAAATAAATTGAATGGGATACAGCTAATAGTATTTACACGTGCCTTCTTGGCAAGAAAATAAAACATGAAAATTATTTACATTGAAAATGTAGGATGCATCCACAGAAAAGAAAAGAAAACTCTTATCAACTATTATTTATAGTCCTTCTAGTTGTATTATTTTGAGAAATAAAGAAACACATGTGGACTTTCTGAGCCATTCTTCAGTCAAGAAATGGAGTTCTATTTGTTTAAGTCAACCGTCCTTGGACATCGCATCAGATTATGTTAACTAATACTTGATATTTATTCTAAAAAAAACTATCACAGTACTTAAAATTCAACTGACTGATTGACTGTCCGTAGCTTTAAGACTATCAATGAGGATATTCTAAACTCTTCTTGCGTTGTTCTGACAAGTACACACATATACGTTTTACGTCTCTAATATTGCTCTCTGCCTATTTAGTTGCTTTTTTAGACACTCATATTTCCTTATGTTACACATCATGAGTTAAGCTACGTCCATTGTAAGTCGTAATCATCCAATAAGTAACATCTTCGCAAGATTTAATTCATGAATTTAAGGTAATATGACCTTATCTTATTGACATAGACTACGTGCGTACGAAATGGCAAGAAACGTCATCACACTGGTCATACAGGGTTATAATAACACATGCTACCAATGGAAAATCTACTTAATCGGATGACAATATCTCCAGCTAAAAGAAAATGATTCTCCTTCGAAAACCTAGGTCACCAGCGATCGGCCTATAGATTGAAATTCATACAGAAGTGTAATTATTCAGTGAGTTCTCGAGATCTTCCTAATCGAATCAGTGAAGGCTCCAAACTATCCAGAGTAAACATTTGCTTCTCCAAGTAACTTAATATGGATAAAAGAAACATTGCACTCGACGTCCTGAAATCATGTCCTGAGCTAGATAAAATGCGTAGGCTAAAAATCATTGCCTGGAATTGGCGAGAAATCAGTGATCTTCTCAATTATAACATTTGAAATCACGAGACCTTATTTCATGCAACTATGACTCTCTCTCGAAGAAACAATAACTACAACCATTATACATCATCAACAACTCTATATCATATTCGTGACGCGATAATTATTATTCTTATTTCATATAACCACACTATCACTTTATCACGCAATTCATTACCTTGGCTTGCACATGAACGTGCCGCGACATTACTAAAATGCCTACTTTATTTACTACGGTCATAGTACCAAATTTAACGTAACTTGGAATAGTCTACTGCCATTCCTTCATAACACAAATCCTATGCATGATCTCGTACAATTTGACGTTGCTTAAGTTTATGACACGCAGATATAAATGCCTACTTCATTCTTACACATCACTGATAATAATAATAATAATAATTTTAGCGATCTCTTCACGCATATCTCTGGAAAACATTACGAACGAACATCACTTGGTGACCACGCCTACAAATGGAATTGACGTTTCGTACGGATGAGTACCTACTTCCAATCAATTTAGCTAGATGTTTGTTTACGCACTGTGTTCGCACCAATAAATATTACTAAGCAAAATAAAGAAAACAATATCTTCTTACTTACGAAAACGACTTGGATATTGGACTTAACTTTGCTCAAGATGGTCTCGGCGTTTCCTCCTCTCCGGTCATCTGAGACTATGAACTGGTCATCTGGTTCCTCCACAAGTGGTTGGGTACATCGTGGCTTCTCATCATCGCTCACTGGTCATCCGGGATAGCCAACATCGTCTCGCCTCGTCAGGATCCAAGCAGCATCGCCTTGCTTCCTTACAGACCCATGATGAAGACTCGTGCGTATGGAACAGAACAATGATAGAATGTTTGACTCATTGCTGACATTTTTCAAGTACTAGAGTTCTTGCGTTGCTCAGATTGCACAGTTTTTCTTTTTACTGGAACACAGTTAAATGAATGAATAGTCCAGAATTGTCTAAGATATATACTTGGTATATTCTGATCTGAAAATAAATTTCTTTCCGCCGTCTTTTATCCACCTAAATGCATTCAATTACTGTTCGGTAAGTGTCTTTCAATGTTAACCGGTGTCGGGCAGATTTCATCAAGGGCTTGCGTCACTGCGTGACGTAGTTCCACAGTAGTATATCTTATCTCTTATTGTTTCTCGTATTAAATCTCCCGCGGCGTTTAAATCTTGATCTCTGCCAAATAGAGTGTAGTCGGGAACTAATCTTCGTTTTCAAATCTCCAATATATCGCTCCGCTGAATAATTCCTTTAAAATTGAGTTTTGCGTCCTGTTAATACACCGAAGTCAGATTAGATAGTAAAAGATGAGCATCTTTTTTCTTGAATAATGGTTTCAAATAATGTCCATCTGTCATTTTTTTCTGCGCCTTCTAAACGCGGCTATTACTGTAACCGACTGACGAAAAGACTTATAATTTGGCCCGTACTGACGTTAAATGTATTTTATTCGAGATTTTGACCGCAGAGACTCCATCTTGGTTGCTCTAGCTCTTATAAAGAATTGTGAAACGGCACATTAACTTCCCCTACGTTGAAAGAAATATATGGCTTGCTATATATTTATTATATTCGTCTTCCTTTTTATAATGGGACTTTTCACTATTCTTTATGAGTTCTTTTCTTGCATTATTACTCCTTTCTTTGGAACAATTTGTTTATTCATGCTGTAAGTGGCTTCAATCTGTACTTCTTTGACTCGTCATCACTTGAGATGGTTTGCCCCTTTCCTATTCTTTGAAATATAACTTGATGTTTGCACTGTTATGTACTCCTTTACTGTTTCCATTTAAGTCGTGAATTTCGTATGCATTATTTCTGAATGAACGGTTAATCCTAAATGGTCCTTCAAATAAATGCAGGAATTTCGCAAAGACTTTGTTCGTTACACTGGAAATTGCGGGTTTCTTTATTAATACCAGGTCGCCTTTCTTCAACTCAGGTTTGAATTTCTTATGCTGTACCCTCCTTAACCTTCTCTGTGCTTGTCTGTACAGCCTCTCGCGAACCAGTTTGTTAATTTCGTCGATATCTAAGTCAGGTTCAGCAGGTAGGTGAACAACTGCGTCCCAAGGTCTTTCAGGTTTAACACTATGATGAATAATTTTAGGTATCTGTCCGCTGGATTCATGTATTGTGTTATTCATGCTGTCTTCTATTATTCCTATTACCTCTAACCACTTCCAGTGTTGGTTTGGACAATAGATTCGACAGAATTTCGCTTTCTTTCATGCATTTTTCAACAGGATTGGACGCTGGATGTCTCACCGAGCAAAGAATGTGTTTAATTCCTAACTCTTCCATGGTTTCTCTGAATTGAAGCGACGTAAATTGTGTCCCTCTGTCTGACAGTAATTTCTCAGGCTTTCCCATGTTAGGTAAGGTGTTTTTGATTAGACGTTGTAATACCTGCTTTGTGTTGGCGCGTTGAATTGGTTGCAACGACACATATTTAGAGAACACATCCATCACTACAACTATGTACTTGTGTCCCCTTCTGGCAGTTGGGAGTCTACCAAAGATATCTATAGCATATAGTTCTCGAGCTTTATGAAGTAGTATAGCTCTAGGTTCGTGTCTTACTGTACCACTGCCATGTTTAACCTTTTGGCATATGTCGCATGTTCTCACAGTATTCCTCACCGTTCTTCGAATACCTTTCCAAGTAAATTTTTCGAGTATTACTTGTGTTACCTTTTCCACGCCACCGTGACCTGTAATTCTGTGTATGTGCCAGATTACTTCCTTGTATAACATCGAAGGTAGTACTATTCGTATCCTCTTATGACCTTTACCTGATCTAGCCATTAGTATGCCTTGCTCTAAGCTGTAGATTTTCGTAATTCTCAATTTTGTTTCACTTTCACAATTTCTATCTTCCAATTTATCTATGATTTGTTTCAACCTTTCGTCTTGACGCTGCAAGTGTACTAGGTTCTGTAGTTTCTCTAATGTTTCTTCATCGTCCGGGACCAATTCAATTCTATGAATTACTTCCTCTTTCTCCACAGGGTTACGACTTAGGGCGTCAGCAAGGATGTTTTCTTTTCCCTTACAATACTCTATTTTTATCTGGAACTGCTGCGTGAACAACATCCACCTTGTTATCCGCTCATTAGTCATTGCAGCTTTCAGTCCAAATGTTAATGCCTTATGGTCTGATCTGACCGTTATTGGGTATCCATAAATAGTTTTTCTCCATTGCTGTAAGGCGTAAATGATTGCTAATAGCTCCTGTTCTGTCGTAGTATAGTTAACCTCGTGGCTCCTTAATTTTCGGCTAGTGAATGCTAGATATATCCTTTTGGGAGGTGTTCCTTCTTCTTCTTGGTATAAACAAGCTCCGATGCCAACATTAGATGCGTCTGACTGTATTATAAATTCTTTTTCATAGTTAGGATAGCCTAATTTAATGCTTTTTGTTAACAAGGTCTTTAGTTCTTGGAATGCTCTTTCTGCCTTTTCATCCCATTTCCACCTGTTGTTGATCTTTAACAAATCCTGCAAAGGCGCGGCGGTCTGGGTATATCCTTGACAATGGTTAGAGAAAAACTGCGCCATACCAAGAAATTGTCTGACGTGCTTTATACGCTTTGGTCGGGGAAAATCGCATATGGCTTGGATCTTAACTGGGTTAGGCCGTACTCCTGTACCGTCTATCATGTGACCGACGAATAGGACCTCTTCTTGACAGAATTTCGATTTTGAAAGGTTGATCTTAAATCCCGTGGCTCTTAAGTTTCGAAACAACTTCTCGAGCTTGTCACAATGCTCCGTAAATGTTTTAGTTGCGAGAATTAGATCGTCCACATAGTAAGTTAAAAACTCCTTTACTTCCGGCGTTAAATTTCTGTCTAATGCTCTCACCAAAACAGCACAACTATTTCTTAATCCGAATGGGAGACGACAGTAGATATATGTCTGATTATCAAACATAAATCCGGTTAACAATCGGGATTTTTCCTCCAGAACGATGTGATGATATGAGGATGTAAAGTCCATGGTTGAAAAATACCTCATGTCACGGAATTTCTGAATAATATCCTTTATTTTTGGAGTTTGATTATACTCTGGAATCAATCGACCGTTCAAAAAACGAGCGTCAAGGCACAAACGGAGTTTCCCGTTGCTTTTTACGACAATTACCAAGGGATTCAAATACGGACTTGATGTCTTCATTATAATGCCATCGTCTTCCATTTCCTTTATGATCTTCTTCACTTCTGGGAAGTGTTTCTCCGGAATTCCATAGAGTTTGCCTTTATAGGGCGTCCAATCGTTCACTATTAATTTATATTTAAAATTTGGAATCTGTCCTGGTTTATTCTTAAATAAATCCGAGTATTCCTGTAAGATTCCATGAAGTTTTGATTTTTCGCTCGTGGAAATTTTAGCATTCGCCACTGCTTCCGCTATGTTCGGCAGGTCTTCTTCCTCCTCCATAGCCATTACCCTTTCTATGCTCGCAACAATGTTTTCGTCCGCCAGAGATATCTCTCCTTCCTCTAAGTGAAAGTTCGGATGCTCTTCGGATGGTACGTTTTCTTCTTCCGATACCTCCTTGTTATCTATGATCCTAATGTTGTCATTGATCTTAATCCGTTCTTGGTTTTCCCTGGTGTGTTCGTCAGATATAGGGAACCTTATTTCTTGTTTCTCCATATCGATCGTCATTCCAGTTACCGTCATGAAGTCTATCCCTAGTATAATATTATATTTAATCTTGTTCATGACTATGAATGGATGCTCAAAATGCCGGTTTCCAATATTTATTTCCAAATATGTTTGTATATTGCATTCCACTGTTTTATCTGGAATTATCCCTCTTATTTTAATTTTCGAAACTGGGATGGTTAATAATTTCATTCTTCTACTCATATCTTGGAATAATTCCTTCGAAAGCACACTGATGCTAGCCCCAGAATCAACTAAACAACGTACTTTCATCTCTCCAACTCTTGCTACGATAATAGGCAATTCATACTTTCTCTTTATGTGATGTACTGTCAAATCCTTCATCAGTTCTTCCGAATCGATTTCCCACGAATCCACCTGTGTTATGAAATAACTATAAATTTTGGAATCCAATGCGTTCTTTATATTCTCAACCTCACCTTCTAATTCAAAATCGGCGTTTTTTTTTTTTGCTTGTTATCTTTTCACTTTCTCTTCTACATTCGAATTCTCTCACGTTCGGATCGAGGATCTGTTCTTCCTGTTTCTTCCTTTTGTACCTTTGCAACTCCAGACTCTCCGCTCCCTCTACATCAGCGTTGACGTCCTGTTCTCTAATTGCTTTTTCCCACTTGATCTTTTCGTTCCGGTCCTCATTTACATCGCGTGTAGGTCTCCGATTATAGGTTTCCCTTGCTTGGTCATCTCTCGTATTTCTTCTTCCGTAACCATATCTTCCTCTAAAATTATTTCTTCCTCTGTTTTCTCTGTACGGGTTCCTGTACCGCATGTTGGGTCTATATGCTCTATTTTCCCTATATGCTTCTTGGTTGTAGGACCCTTTCCTGCAATAGCATCTTTCTTCATCTCTCCTTCCATTCTCCTGGTTTCCCCATTGTCTCTTCCTGTTCATTTTTACTCTTTCTTCAGGGGTATTTCCATCGACGTTTTCCTGTGTGAGCACATTAACCGTTTCTTCACTGTAAGCGTTCCTAATCATTCTTTGAGGGTGTGGTGCTGTAGTCATATCGATCTGTCTGAGTGTCGTTTCCATTTGCACTGCCGTAGTTGGGTTAGCAGTAGCCAGTAACCTTTGTATATCGGACGGAAATTGTCGTTGTATCGTTTTGATCGCTTCGAGCTCACTGGGTGGCGAATCAAGGTCTTGAAAACGATGAAACTGGAAAGCGAAATAATCACTAAACCCTGTTTGACCGTTCGTAGCATACTTGCGAGAGTACAACTCTAAGCGTAAATTCTGCTGCAACTCCGGACTCCAAAATTTCTGTAAGAACGCCGTTTTAAAGTCACTATACTCATGGAAAGTATATTTAAATGCTTGGAACCATAAGCTTGGATTAGCATCTAAATGCTTTTCCACTATTTTCAATTTCTTCTCCTCAGCGATGCCATGTTCCTTGAAGTAATCCTCCATTTCCCTAAGGAAACGTTTGGGCGAAATACTGGTGGAATTATTAAAGTGCTTCGGTCTATCATCGAAGGTCTTTATGACATTAATAATCGTAGGATAACCACTGTTTCCGTTATCCACATTTGTCTCCCCCATACTGTGGTTAGAACGTGTGGCTGGTATGGGTGTCACTTCTCTTTCATTTATTTGAAACTCCACTCCTCTGTTCCGCTCGCTACTAGACATCATAATAGTCTTTCCTGTTCCTTCCTCCCGAATTTCTTGTAACTGAGCTTGCATTTGTCTAAGCCCTTCTTCAGATTTCGTTATTCTTTGGTTTAATTCATCCTTATGTTGTTCTATTTCCTCTCTTATTTCCGTTATTCTGCTTCCAATTTGGTTTGCAGCCTGGTCGTACTTCTTTTCCAGACTTGTACTCGTGGTTAGCACGTCCTCACCTAGTTTTCCTATACTTTCCTCACATAATCTCCACTTTTCTTGGGAATCTAGGCTTAACCTTTCCATATTATCTGATAGATCCTTTATTACATTCTCTTTTAAAGATTGGAGATAGTTACTGTTCCCTGTCATCTCTCTCCTAATTTCGTTTATTTCTTCTCGTATCTCTCGGTTCTTCTCCTCCATACTTCCACTAATTTCAGATTTCCATTCATCTATATTGTTCTTGATCTCTTCTTTCATCTCCTCCATCTTCTCCTGATATTTATTCATTTCTTCTTTTTGTTCTTGCTGACCTCTCCTTATTTCCTCCATCATTTCTCTATGTCTTTCCTCCTGTCTCTCCCTAAATCTTTGGTATCGTTCCTCTTGCTCTTGCTTCTCTCTCTTCCTCTCTTCTTCCTGCTTCTTCTCCTTCTCCTCTCGTTCTTGTCTCTCTTTCTTGGATTCTTCATCACGTTTATCCATCCTTTCCATGATCTCCTTTAACCTTTCCTCCTGCTTTCTCATTTCTTCCTGCCTCTCTTTCTTAGCTTCCTCGTCGCGTCTTCTGTTCTCTTCCAACCTCTCCTTTCTAGCTTCTTCATCGCGCTTTCTAGCTTCTTCATCACGCTTTCTATTCTCTCTTTTTTAGCTTCTTCATCGCGCTTTCTAGCTTCTTCATCACGCTTTCTATTCTCTTCTAATCTCTCTTTTTTAGCTTCTTCATCGCGCTTTCTAGCTTCTTCATCGCGCTTTCTATTCTCTTCTAATCTCTCTTTTTTAGCTTCTTCATCGCGCTTTCTGTTTTCTTCCATCATTTCCTTTATAGCCTGCAACAATCCCTGGCGCTCTTCTTTCTGTCTTCTTTCTTTCTCTTCCTGCTCTTTTTGATATTTCTCTTGTTTCTCTTCTTGGTCTTTCCGATACTGTTCTTGTTCTTCTCGTTGTTCCCTTTGATACTCCTCAAATTGAGCTTTCAAATGGCTTAACGTCGTCATATTGATATTCAATTAGTATTCTAAATTCTAAAAATCCTAATAAACTCTATGGTTTTCCCTAAATTCTCCACAACTCAAGTTCTCCAACAATGTCTCTCCCACTACTCCAATCAACAATATATATATTCAGCAAATACACAGGCAGGCTACACTACTTGGATCCGATTCAGCTCACGATGTTGACCCAATCACACTAGGAAATATGAGGTACTTGTTCATGTACTTATGACTCCAATTCTTAACTGAAAATAACTCAAATAACCTCTTACAATCTATCTCTTACATCTAAGTTACATCTAAATAAATTGACATATTAGCAATAATCTATCCTTCTTTCCTATTTCTGACTGCTATCAGCCATTTGCTGCTATCCTCTTCAGAGCAACCATCCATTTCTTCTTTCTCCTGTTCCATTATCTATACTGGGCATCTACTTGTTCTCACAGTCTAATATCTTGCTGTGTCCACTTCGATCCCATAAGATTATAACGCCTAACAGTCCAGTAAAGAAATTACCGTACAACATCTTCATTTCCATGCAATCATCCTGCTGTTACCAACAATAATTCCTCATCCATTAGTTTCTAAAATATCTCCTTCGTCTTACCCACTTCTTGAGTAAATTCTCCCGTTTTACTCTAATATTGCACCGAAGACCCGTCATTCGACTATCATCTCTGTCATCTTCTTACTAGGTTTCCCGATGTTTTCCTCATTCTTATTGTTACATATGGGAATCGACCTCTTCACAGTTCTGTGTCGTATTCTTTCTCTTGACTTCCCACGACGACTTTCTCTTGAATTTCCACATACATGAGTATCTCAAAAAAAAAATTCTGTTTGGTTTGCAACCAACAGTTCCCATGGCGTTTTCCTCCATTCGCATCACGTTGAGGCGCCATTTTCTATGGCGACCAACGGTTCTTGACCACGGTGTCTTTCTCGAATTGCCACACGTATGGGCGACATTTTCTACTTGCACCGTTCCCGCGTCCGGGCAGGGACACAAGAGATCCAGACTAGCTCTAACTTCAATAAATCGGGTGACTGAGTTCTACGGGTGTGAGTTCCGCAACGGAAAAACGACCAGGTCAAACAACGGTATTCCCTAACTAACGCAGAAAGACGTCTCTTACTCGTATTTAGCTAGGTACCATTCTCATTAATTCTTAAGAAAATCGTCGTCGATCGTTACTACTACAATCTTACAACTAAACCTTATGCTAAGAACACAGAGAAAGAGTTTTTAGGTTTCACCATTCAAAATTTATTTAAATATTAAATCAGATATTCAAGCAATTAGTTCAAAATTTTACTAATGAAGTAACCTTAGTATTGACTGACTCATCGTCGACCTAGTAATCCATATCCGTCGATAACGTTGGAAAAATCACGTCTTTTCACTTCACCCTAAGTGATTGAATGTCTTCTCGGCTTAAATAGCTTCCTTTCTTAGTACTCATTCATCTCCGAAATCATCAATTAATATTGTAAATGACATGACACATGTGGGAAGATTCTTAAAAATAAACTGCCCTATCCTTCTCTTTCAATTCACCTAGCGAGTTGGGTGATGAATAAATAAATTGAATGGGATACAGCTAATAGTATTTACACGTGCCTTCTTGGCAAGAAAATAAAACATGAAAATTATTTACATTGAAAATGTAGGATGCATCCACAGAAAAGAAAAGAAAACTCTTATCAACTATTATTTATAGTCCTTCTAGTTGTATTATTTTAAGAAATAAAGAAACACATGTGGACTTTCTGAGCCATTCTTCAGTCAAGAAATGGAGTTCTATTTGTTTAAGTCAACCGTCCTTGGACATCGCATCAGATTATGTTAACTAATACTTGATATTTATTCTAAAAAAAACTATCACAGTACTTAAAATTCAACTGACTGATTGACTGTCCGTAGCTTTAAGACTATCAATGAGGATATTCTAAACTCTTCTTGCGTTGTTCTGACAAGTACACACATATACGTTTTACGTCTTAAATATTGCTCTCTGCCTATTTAGTTGCTTTTTTAGACACTCATATTTCCTTATGTTACACATCATGAGTTAAGCTACGTCCATTGTAAGTCGTAATCATCCAATAAGTAACATCTTCGCAAGATTTAATTCATGAATTTAAGGTAATATGACCTTATCTTATTGACATAGACTACGTGCGTACGAAATGGCAAGAAACGTCATCACACTGGTCATACAGGGTTATAATAACACATGCTACCAATGGAAAATCTACTTAATCGGATGACAATATCTCCAGCTAAAAGAAAATGATTCTCCTTCGAAAACCTAGGTCACCAGCGATCGGCCTATAGATTGAAATTCATACAGAAGTGTAATTATTCAGTGAGTTCTCGAGATCTTCCTAATCGAATCAGTGAAGGCTCCAAACTATCCAGAGTAAACATTTGCTTCTCCAAGTAACTTAATATGGATAAAAGAAACATTGCACTCGACGTCCTGAGATCATGTCCTGAGCTAGATAAAATGCGTAGGCTAAAAATCATTGCCTGGAATTGGCGAGAAATCAGTGATCTTCTCAATTATAACATTTGAAATCACGAGACCTTATTTCATGCAACTATGACTCTCTCTCGAAGAAACAATAACTACAACCATTATACATCATCAACAACTCTATATCATATTCGTGACGCGATAATTATTATTCTTATTTCATATAACCACACTATCACTTTATCACGCAATTCATTACCTTGGCTTGCACATGAACGTGCCGCGACATTACTAAAATGCCTACTTTATTTACTACGGTCATAGTACCAAATTTAACGTAACTTGGAATAGTCTACTGCCATTCCTTCATAACACAAATCCTATGCATGATCTCGTACAATTTGACGTTGCTTAAGTTTATGACACGCAGATATAAATGCCTACTTCATTCTTACACATCACTGATAATAATAATAATAATAATTTTAGCGATCTCTTCACGCATATCTCTGGAAAACATTACGAACGAACATCACTTGGTGACCACGCCTACAAATGGAATTGACGTTTCGTACGGATGAGTACCTACTTCCAATCAATTTAGCTAGATGTTTGTTTACGCACTGTGTTCGCACCAATAAATATTACTAAGCAAAATAAAGAAAACAATATCTTCTTACTTACGAAAACGACTTGGATATTGGACTTAACTTTGCTCAAGATGGTCTCGGCGTTTCCTCCTCTCCGGTCATCTGAGACTATGAACTGGTCATCTGGTTCCTCCACAAGTGGTTGGGTACATCGTGGCTTCTCATCATCGCTCACTGGTCATCCGGGATAGCCAACATCGTCTCGCCTCGTCAGGATCCAAGCAGCATCGCCTTGCTTCCTTACAGACCCATGATGAAGACTCGTGCGTATGGAACAGAACAATGATAGAATGTTTGACTCATTGCTGACATTTTTCAAGTACTAGAGTTCTTGCGTTGCTCAGATTGCACAGTTTTTCTTTTTACTGGAACACAGTTAAATGAATGAATAGTCCAGAATTGTCTAAGATATATACTTGGTATATTCTGATCTGAAAATAAATTTCTTTCCGCCGTCTTTTATCCACCTAAATGCATTCAATTACTGTTCGGTAAGTGTCTTTCAATGTTAACCGGTGTCGGGCAAATTTCATCAAGGGCTTGCGTCACTGCGTGACGTAGTTCCACAGTAGTATATCTTATCTCTTATTGTTTCTCGTATTAAATCTCCCGCGGCGTTTAAATCTTGATCTCTGCCAAATAGAGTGTAGTCGGGAACTAATCTTCGTTTTCAAATCTCCAATATATCGCTCCGCTGAATAATTCCTTTAAAATTGAGTTTTGCGTCCTGTTAATACACCGAAGTCAGATTAGATAGTAAAAGATGAGCATCTTTTTTCTTGAATAATGGTTTCAAATTATGTCCATCTGTCATTTTTTTCTGCGCCTTCTAAACGCGGCTATTACTGTAACCGACTGACGAAAAGACTTATAATTTGGCCCGTACTGACGTTAAATGTATTTTATTCGAGATTTTGACCGCAGAGACTCCATCTTGGTTGCTCTAGCTCTTATAAAGAATTGTGAAACGGCACAATATGTTGTTGATATAAGATAAGACTTTAAATAATTTTAACAAACAAATCATGAATATATTCAAGGAATTGTAGTATTTATAGAGTAGACCCTGTTTACTTGCAAAAAAATTAATATGCTCATTTAATAAAAGATGTACAGGTTAAGTATTACTAAGCTTTTAAAAATCTGAATATTTAATTAATTATAATTAATATACACCTTTGCTGGCAAGACCTAGTGTTTACAGTGCACTATGTCTTCTGGTATGGACTAGAGTAGTTTTGTTACTTTCATTGATCTGGCTCAGTCTTATCTTTGATGAAAATATGAAAGTGACTGAGGTATGAGTGAAACACGCATTCAGACAGATTGCACTCGATGAATGAGGGAGGACAGGTCTGTAACTGATGGAGCATGAGTTTCTGTCATTTAGACTCTTGTGTCTGCAATGTTCTTGTGCAAACAGTTGAACAGCACTAGAGGTGGTTCAATGCCCATTTAATGGGCCCAACTGTAAGGTTATATTAATTACTATTTGGTATGTTGTTCTCTACCGAGCGGAGTGGCCATGTGTGTTAACACACCACGGCTATGGAGCCAACCTCTACATTCGGGAAATGAGTGGTTTTGAACCTCATAGTTGGCTGTCCTGAGAATGGTTTTCTGTGGTATCCCATTTTCACTCTCAGGCAAAGGCCAGGACAGTTCTTATTCATAGGCTACAGCAGATTTGTTCAGCCTCCTTACCCAATTTCATTCACTATCAATCATTTCATCTTCATTAGCTCCTCGATTGCAATTGGTGACAAGAAGAGAATCGGGCCATAAAAAAAGAAAAAATTGCCTTATAATTTCATCTCACCTCATCTCGAACTCCATATCAGGAAGTGGGACTAAGGGGTAAATGAAACAACAATGTTGTTCACGGTATGAGTGCACCATTAAGTTCAATCATCAATGATCTGCATTTAGTGCTGTCACCCAGATGGCAGATTCCCTATCACTTGTGTTCATATTACCATTAATATTAAGACATCTCAGGGCTACTGAATATCTTGCTTAAACAGACACTCCACACAAAAAAGTACGAAATACAGTTTAAGCCGCCAAGTCAAACTGCATAGTCCTCAAATCAAAGCCAGAAAAGCAATATATTCCATAAGTATTTTCTGCAGGGCTCTCCACATTCTTTAACGGTATGAATTTTCAAATACTGTTTTGTTAGTAGTATCCTGTTCTCTGGTCTCCTTCCTTTTCTCTCTCACCCTTCACTCTGACTTGAGTTACATCATCTATGCCTCTCCTATTTTAATTGTTGTCTTTCCTTCTGTTCACTTTATATCACTAGCAAACTGCTTGCCAAATAAGGCACGATTTCTGGGCTATATAGATGTTTATAGAACGTGATTCAAGGTTTTTTTCTTCACCTTAGCCTGCTGTAGATAATGTACTTATCCTTTTTTTTAAACTGTCATGCTTGTTCTCTTCACCTCTTCTGCTGCTCCTTCTTCCCTCATTAACTGTCATTTTGTATATCCTATTATGTGCTCCTTTCACATTCCTACTATAATGGGTTATCAAGAGTTTTATGATCCACTAAATTAAACTATTATTTGAGGTGGTCCATTCCAAAACTCATCATCTAATTGAAAAATAAAAGATGAGTTAGAGATAGCACTGCCTTCTTGGTTAGATTTGTGACAATTTTACCACAAAAGTAGGCATCAGAAATTGCCTTTTCCCCTAGAAATCTGTCACCAAACTCACCTTATCAATGGTGCTTATTGTTCCAAAATTCACCTTATACCAATAAAAAAGGATAATTTCAGCTCATGACTTCACGATAAAATTTACCCTCAGTTTATGTCAATTGTTCTTGAACTATGGTAGGCTAGTACTTCATGTAGTTTTGTGCTCTGAATAACTTACAGAATATTAGGATGACAGAGAATATTATTCCCATTGTGGAAAGTAAAGGAAGAAGAATGAAGAGCAGTCCGGATTCCTGGAGAAAAATTAGGGAGAAAAGAGAGAGGTGGGCTATGAATGTAACATCCTAATATCTAATATTTTAGTTGAGAGTTGCCACCTTTAAAATACAGTGAAACCTCTTCTTCTTGCTGTCATTTCAGCCATCTACAAACCACATTATTTCAGCGGTTCTTTTCCTTACCCTTGTGCTTGGGCTTTAACTTTTGCCCAGTATTCCTGCATTCGAATCCTATGCTGTTCCTTCCTCATTTCAGTCCATGTTTTGCCAGTTTTTAGTTTCGGCTTTTCTTGGAAACCATGATGCTCTTGGAGTTTCTTCTTCAATGAAATACATTTCTGGATATCTTCCTGTGTTATCCCCACTTCTTGCAAGTCTCTCTCTACCTCGGTGAACCATGCATCCTTAGTTTTTTTGTTGAGAAAGTAATTAAAGATCCTATTGCTCAACCTTGTAGGATTCATAGGGCAATGTGGCTATAGAAAACAATTCTCTTCCTGCGAATAGTGAAACCTCATTAATATTATCTTCATATTATGATCTTCCCTACTTTTAAAAGCTCTGCTCAAGCTTATTCGTCTGATAAGTATTTCAATTTTGTCTTCATTGGTTAATTATTTAACATGTTTTTCTTCTACATCTCTAGTATCTCATCAAAACATTGAATACATAAACCCATAGGCAGAAAAGGTAAGGCCCGATTTGCTCAGGTGGTAGAGCGCCGGCCTACTCGGCTCAATTTGACGGGTTCAATCTCGGCTCATCCATCAAATATGTCAGCCTCATATTTGTAGATTTACTGGCACATTAAAGAACTCCTGGAGGACAAAATTCTGGCACCTTGATGTCTCCAAAAGCCATAAAAGTAGTCAGTGGTATATACTAGGTTAAAACTGAAACCATTGTTATATATTATTAACAATGATTTACAGTATTAGTAAACTCAACAAGCTTGAAGGTCCAGCTACTTGTTATTTTGCAACTTTCACCCATCCCAAAGTAGATGTAAACAATCTTGTTGAAGAAACAGAAGTTCTTTGTGATTGATCTCAAGAGAAGGAATCAAGATATCAGAGTGTAATGCATTATTAACATGATTTAAAAAAAATGTGATGTTTTATTGTTGAATTTGGTTCTATTGTGAGTGCAGTGTAGCCTAGAGAAGAAGAGTTTTCTCCAAGTACTGAGTGTCGATCAATAGGCTGTAACTGTGATAATTCCACTGGAGTGTTTAATTTATTAGCAAATATAATTATACTGATAGGAGAAAAGTCTACTATTATCAATCAATCAATACTGATCTGCATTTAGGGCAGTCACCCAAGTGGCAGATTCCCTATCTGTTGTTTTCCTAGCCTTTTCTTAAAAGATTTCAATGACATTGGAAACTTACTGAACATCTCCCTTGGTAAGTTATTCCAGTCCCTAACTCCCCTTTCTATAAATGAATATTTGCCCCAATTTGCCCCCTTGTATTCCAACTTTATCTTCATACTGTGTTCTTTCCTACTTTTAAAGACGCCACTCAAACTTATTAGTCTACTAATGTCATTCCACGCCATTTCTCCGCTGACAGCTCGGAACATACCATTCACTTAGTTCACAAAAGGAGTATATTTATTATACCACCTATTCAATAACATCAGTGCAATTATTACGAAAGTGTCATCCACGTACCTCAACCATAAACAAATCCCTTTAATATTTGTTCTGATTTTTGTATGTTCAATCGTGTCCATGTAAATATCAGCTAGGATGCCTGAAATTGGGTCACCCATCACTAGGCCGTTCTGTTTAATTAAGAGTATCTCAAACACAACATTCTAAGCAAAATACAGACAAACAGAAGATAAATCCATTACATACCAACAATCCTACAGTAGTAAATTTGACAGACACACAGTTTTCAGATAAAGAGATAGAGCTTTTGAACAAGGGTCCCAAGTATAATTGGCCTACCAAGAATAAAGAGGTAGACATCATAAACACAGCAGCCGAAATAGAAACCAATGCTTCCAAACTACCTTATGAAATACCAAACGACATAAAAACAGAATTAAAGAAAAAACTTCCAAGATTAGCAGAAGATCTGAATACTAAATTTGATCCTGATCAACACACATTAATACAAAACTTGAAAACCAAGATAGAAAACAACAACATCGTTGTAACTAAAGCCGACAAAGGGGGTCAATAGTTCTACTAGATAAAGAAACATATATTCAAAAAACAGAAGATTTTTTAAAATAGTAATAGTTACACGGTAGTTAATAAGGACCCGATAGCAAAAATACAATGTAATTTAAAGACATTACTAAAGAAATCTACATTTCTTTTTAACGCACAAGATCAACAAAGACTCATAAACAAGAATCAAACATCCCTATAGCAAGAGCCCTATAAGAATGACATCGCAATACGGCCCATCATCAACTGCCGAAACAGTCCAACCTATAAAGCTTCTAAGTATATTCATGGCTTCCTTAAGAAACATTACACATTTAATAACAAGCAACCATTAAAGAATTCCATTGATTTTTGTGAGATCCTAAATAAGTTCAACTTACAACCTTATCATACAGTGTGCTACTTTGATGTGATTAACATGTACTCAAACATCCCGACCAGAGACACTATCAACATCATCTATAATAACATCTGTAAACATAGTGGCCTCAGTAAAATGGAGATCGACGAATTCATGACACTATTAAATTTTGTTTTAGAAAACAACTATTTCACTTTTAATAAGAAAATCTATAAACAGAATGGCATAGCGATGGGTGACCCAATTTCGGGCATCCTAGCTGATATTTACATGCAACTGATTGTATTGAATAGGTGGGATAAGAAATATACACCTTTTGTAAATTAAGTGAGATTGCTGTTTTCAATACGGAACAAAAATTAGAGTGATGGTTTGTAACATACCACTCAGTCGAGCAGCTTGTCTTCTTTCTCCCAGTTCTTCCAAGCCCAAACTTTGCAACATTTTTGTAATGCTACTCTTTTGTTGGAAATCACTCAGAACAAATCGAGCTGCTTTTCTTTGGATTTTTTCCAGTTCTTGAATCAAGTAATCCTGGTGAGGGTCCCACACACTGGAACCATAATCTAGTTGGGGTCTTACCAGAGACTTATATGCTCTCTCCTTTACATCCTTGCTACAACCCCTAAACACCCTCATAAGCATGTGCAAACATCAGTATCCTTTATTTACAATCCCATTTGTGTGATTACCCCAATGAAGATCTTTCCTTATATTAACACCCAGATACTTACCCCATCAACGCAGTAATTAAAACTCAGACGACTTTTCCTATTTGTGAAACTCACAACCTGACTTTTAACCCCGTTTATCATCATACCATTGCCTACTGTCCATCTCATAACATTGTCGAGGTCATTTTGCAGTTGCTCACAATCTTGTAACTTATTTATTACTCTATAGAGAATAACATCATCCACAAAAAGCCTTACCTCTGATTCCACTCCTTTACTCAAATCATTTATTTATATAATCTATATATACATAAAGTAGCTTGTCCTGACTGACTGACTGACTGACTGACTGACTGACTGATTCATCATCGCCGAGCCAAAACTACTGGACATAAAGAAATGAAATTTTGGAGATATATTCATATTAAGATGTAGGTGCTCGCTAAGAGAGGATTTTTGGATATTCCGTCGCTAAGGGGGTGAAAAGGGGGGTGAAATTTTAAAATGGGTGTGTCTATATCTCAAAACTTTTAAAGTTTACAGATGTAGAAATTGGTACTTAGAATCTTCATTAAAAACAAAGAAACACATATTTTTTTCTTTTCGGAAAATCCCAATAGGAGGGGTGAAAAGGGGTGAAAACGTGGTTGAATGACTTTAATGAGGATACTTATATCTCAGAAACTGAAGATATTACAGACCTGAAAATTGGTGTTTAGGATCTCCTTTAAAAATAAATACGTATATTTTGTTTTTGGAAAATCCAATTAATGGTGGGTGTGAAAAGGGGGTGAATTTTTAAAATGAGTCTATCTATATCTCAAAACTTTTAAAGTTTAAAGATGTAAAAATTGGCATTTAGAATCTCCTTTAAAAATAAAGAAACACGTATTTTTTTGTTTTCGGAAAATCCCAATTGGAAGGGTGGAAAAGGGTGAAAAAGCGGTTGAATGCCTTGAATGAGGCTACTTATATTTCAGAACCTGAAGATATTACAGACCTGAAAATTGGTGTTTGGGATCTCCTTTTAAAAAGAAACACGTATTTTTTTGTTTTTGGAAAATCCAATTAATGGGGGGGGTTGAAAAAGGGTGATTTTTTAAAATTAGTGTACCTATATCTCAAAACTTTTAAAGTTTATAGATGTAAAAATTGGTATTTAGAATCTCCTTTAAAAATAAACACGTATTCTTTTGTTTTCGGAAAATCCCAATAGGAAGGGTGTAAAAGGGTGAATAATAGGTTGAATGCCTTTAACGAGGCTACTTATATTTCAGAACCTGAAGATATTACAGACCTGAAAATTGGTATTTGGGATCTACTTTAAAAGTAAAGAAACACGTATTTTTTGGTTTTTGGAAAATCCAAATATTGGGGGGTGAAAAGGGTGGTGAATTTTTTAGAATGAGTGTGTCTACATCTTAAAACTTTAAAATTTACAGATGTAAAAATTGGTAGTTAGAATCTCCTCTAAAAATAAAGGAACACGTATTTTTGTTTCCTGTAAATCCCAATAGGAGGGGTGTAAAAGGGTGAAAAATGGGTTGAATGCCTTTAATGAGGATACATATATGTCAGAAACGAAAGATATTACAGAACTGAAAATTTGTATATGGGATCTCCTTTAAAAATAAAGAAACACATATTTTTTAGTTTTTGGAAAATCCAATTAATGGCGGTTAAACAGGAGTGACAAATTGGGGTGAATTTTTTGAAAGACTATATCTACAGAATATCTTGGAAACGTAAAATGTTACAGACGTAAAAAGTGGGTGTTTGGAATCTCCTGTAAATGTAAAGAAACATAGGCGATTTGTTTTTGGAAACTCCACTTAAGGGGAACTCCAAAGGGGTGAAATTTTAAAATGAGAATTTTTACAGTATATCTAAAAACTTTAACATGTTACAGAAGTGAAAAATGGTATTTTTTATCTCTATTAAACATAAAGAAACGTGTATTTTTAGTTTTCGGAAATATCACTTGGGTGGAGGGGGCGTAAAAGTGACTGAAAATGGCGTTGAATTCTTTTAATTAGGCTACTGATATATCAAAAATGAAGGTGTTACAGACGTGAAATTTGATATTTTCAATCTGCTTTAAAAGTAAAGAAACACGTATTCTCTTAAAATCCAATGAAGCGGGGGGTGGGGGTGAAAGAATTGAAAAATTAATTTGCTTAATTGTATGAAAATACATACATCTAATAAAAACTAAGGTTGTTACAGACGTGAATATTCGTATTTGGATCTCCTTTAAAAACAAAGAAAAACGCGTTTTGGGCGGGAAACCATCTTGGAGGGCGGGAGTGTAAAGGAGTTGAATTCCTTTCATGCGGACACATAAATCAAATACTGAAGAAGTTAGAGTCGTGATAATTGGTATTTAGAAGATCTTTTACTATTAAAGAAACAATGCGGGAAAGTTCACTTAGGTGGGGGGGGGGGGGAGTAGTGTGAAATGAAGTGAAAAAAGTAAATTACTTTTATGGGGATACTTATATCTCAAAACTGAAGGTAATAGACGTGAACATTGGTGTTTGGAATCTCCCTTAAACATAAAGAAACAAGCCTTCTTTTAATTTTTTTTTTGGGAGGGGGTGGCGGTAAATAAACTTAACGGCGGTGGGGTGTAGAAGGAGGTGAGACCAATTGATTTTACTGTTATTAATGTACTTATAAGGATCCTCCGTTGCTCAGGCGGCAGCGCGCCGGCCTCTCAGAGCTGGGTTCCGTGGTTCAAATCCCGGTCACTCCATGTGACATTCGTGCTGGACAAAATGGAGGAGGGACAGGCTTTTCTCCGGTTACTCCGGTTTTCCCTGTCATCAGCCATTCCAGCAACACATAATAATAATAATAATAATAATAATAATAATAATAATAATAATAATAATAATAATAATAATAATAATGTTCCGGACCGTCGTCAAATGTGCGGACCGCGCTGGTAACGGCTCCTGGACGGGTAATGACTAAGAATGCAGTCCGGCCGCGGGTTTAGTGCCGCCAAGGCACCCAATATGACACCACGCCGGATCTCCTGAAGGATTTTATCCATATAAAAAATGATTAAAGGAAAAGATGGCAAAGATTTACGGACCCAACTGACCAGGAGGAATACCTGAGCCTAGCCTGCGAAGTACGAAATCGATTGCTGGAAAGGAAGATTGCAATATGGGAGGAAACCTGCTGTAAAATAATAGAAAACCAGTCAGATCGGGAATTTTGGTGGATTCTCACAGAAAACGAGTCAGATCGCGAATTTCGGCGGATTATGTATCTAAAACAATAAGCATTTAATTATAAATTTCAGTATAATACCGTAGCGAAGCACGGGTATCTTGCTAGTAAAACACAAAGGTCCAATAATACTGCCTTGAGGAATTCCCCTCTTAATTATTGCAGGGTCAGATAAAGCTTCACCTACTCTAATTCTCTGAGATCTATTTTCTAGAAATATAGCAACACATTCAGTCACTCTTTTGTCTAGTCCAATTGCACTCATTTTTGCCATTAGTCTTCCATGATCCACCCTATCACATGCTTTAGACAGGTCAATCGCGATATAGTCCATTTGACCTCCAGAATCCAAAATATCTGCTACATCTTGCTGGAATCCTACAAGTTGAACTTCAGTGGAATAACCTTTCCTAAAACCGAATTGCCTTCTATCGAACCAGTTATTAATTTGGCAAACATGTCTAATGTAATCAGAAATTTGCCTTCCCAAAGCTTACATGCAACGCATATCAAACATAGTGGCCTGTAATTTTCAGCTTTATGTCTATCACCCCTTTCTTTATACACAGGGGCTACTATAGCAACTCTCCATTCATTTGGTATAGCTCCCTCAACCAAATAATAATCAAATAAGTACTTCAGATATGGTACTATATCCCAACCCATTGTTTTTAGTATATCCCCAGAAATCTTATCAATTCCAGCCGCTTTTCTAGTTTTGAACTTTTTTATCTTATTGTAAATGTCATTGTTATCATATGTAAATTTTAATACTTCTTTAGCATTAGTCACCTCATCTTGTAGCCAACAATCTTTACATACTGCTGACTCAATACTTCTGCCTTTTGAAGATCCTCGCATACACACTCTCTTTGTTCATTAATTATTCCTGGAATGTCCTTCTTGGAACCTGTTTCTACCTTTAAGTACCTATACATTCCCTTACATTTTTCACTAAAATTTGTATGACTGCCAATTATGCTTGCCTTTATGTTATCCTTAGCTGCCTTCTTTGCTAGATTCAATTTCCTATCAAGTTCCTTCAATTTCTCTTTACTTCCACACCCATTTCTAACTCTATTTCTTTCCAATCTGCACTTCCTTCTTAGTCTCTTTATTTCTCTATTATAATAAGGTGGGTGTTTATCATTCCTTACAACCTTTAAAGGTACAAACCTGTTTACACATTCCTTACAACCTTTAAAGGTACAAACCTGTTTGCACATTCCTCAACAATTTCTTTAAACCCATCCCAGAGTCTGTTTACATTCTTATTTACCGTTTTCCACCAATCATAATTACTTTTTAAAAACTGCCTCATGCCTGCTTTATCAGCCATATGGTACTGCCTAATAGTCCTACTTTTAAAACCTTCCTTTCTATCACATTTATTTTTAACTATGATAAAAACAGCTTTGTGATCACTAATACCATCTATTACTTCGGTTTCTCTATAGAGCTCATCTGGTTTTATCAGCACCACGTCCAGAATATTTTCCCCACTAGTTGGTTCCGTCACTTTCTGAACCAGCTGTCCTTTGCATATTAGCTTATTAGCCATTTGTTGGTCATGCTTTCTGTCGTTTGCATTTCCTTCCCTATTGACATTTGGTAAATTAAGATCTCCCACTACAATCACATTCCTTTCCATATCGTTTCCCACATAGCTGATTA
Source organism: Anabrus simplex (assembly GCF_040414725.1). Classification (NCBI taxonomy): domain Eukaryota; kingdom Metazoa; phylum Arthropoda; class Insecta; order Orthoptera; family Tettigoniidae; genus Anabrus; species Anabrus simplex. The sequence goes on from NC_090265.1 coordinate 383,713,151, forward strand.
TCGTATCAAATAATTCTGAATCAGCATCAGCGCTACCCTTTTCTGGTCTGTACACTCCAAAGACATCAAGTTGCCAATTATCTTTAGAAATGAGCCTTACACCTAGAATTTCATGTTTCTCATCCTTCACTTTTTTGTAGCTTACAAATTCTTCTTTCACCAGAATGAATACTCCCCCTCCCACCATTCCTATCCTATCTCTACGGTACACACTCCAGTTCCGTGAGAAAATTTCTGCATCCATTATATCATTTCTCAGCCATGGTTCAACTCCTATTACAATATCTGGTAAATATATATCTATTAAATACAATACTTCTACAGTTCAACACTAACATTTTTATGTCATCCCTACTTGACTTCCAGATCTCTGTACCCTCATCACTGCTTCCTAGATAACCCCGTTTCGCTGAATGTACCTATTACCCTTCTACACAAATTTCCTAACTTATACGTACCACTGCAGTTTAAGTGAAGGCCATCTGAGCGCAGATCCCTATCTCCTACCCATCCATTAGGATCTAGAAATTTCACTCCCAGTTTCCCACATACCCATTTAAACCCCCAGTCACACTCCAGTCAGTATCCCTCCTACACAGTATTACACTGATAACAATCTCCGCTTCCTTAAACTTCACCCCTGTTGCATTTACCAGATCCCACACATCCCCAACTATGTTGGTACTTATATTAGCTTGCCTTACGTTGTTGGTACCAATGTGAAACACTACCACCTTCTCTTTCCCCTCCTCTTTCTCTTATACTTTTCTCAGCATCTGCTTCAACCTAATTCCTGGACAACACTCTACCCTGTTTCCCTTTCCTCCACACACTTTCCCCACGTGTCTAATGATGGAATCCCCTATGACCAGAGCCTCAACCCTACCCACCTCCTTTGATCCCCTCCCCTCCTGGTCAGCCCTATCTTTCCTGATAGCTGCAGAAGTTACTTCCTCCTCCTTTTCTCCTTCCCCTGTTCCACCTGTCTTTTCCTATCCTCTACTCTACATTTCCCTTTCCTACCTTTTCCCTTCCTCGTACTTCCACACATCTCAGCAAAAGTTCCCTGTTCCTCATCTTCCCTCTGTTGCTCTACCTCGAGTGGCTCGTGCCGATTTCTCACAGACACCTGTCCTGAATTCTGATCCTGAAAAGAACTCTTAGCCTGCAATCTCCTCCCCCCTTAGAACATTAGACCACCTGTCTTCTACAGTTCTCCCCTTTCCTTCCCATCCCTCTTTTACACCTGCTGTGACCTGTACATTGTTTGAGGGAGGCCTACCTTCATTCCTATCTTCTGTGAGAATCCTAATTATCTTCCTCAAACTCTCCAACTCCTCCCTCATACCCCTCAATGCCTCGCCACACCCACAGTTCCTACACTTGCACTCTTTAGCCATTCTTTATGGTCAAAATGGAAATGAAAAATAAAATAACTTGCTTTGTGCAAAAAAAAAAGAAAGAAAGAAATGAACGAAAAGAAATATTGTATAGGATAGTGCTCAAAGATCACACGACAATTAGGTAATTAATATACTACTACACTATAATATTACTTAGACGTATTCTATTTTTATCCTACAACACCCTAACAGATAAAAGCTACTGTTAATTACTGAATACCGAAAGGAATACACAAAAATTACACAATGTTCATATTCATATTTTTCTCTTGTTTTTTAAATAAGTTGTGCAAAGTAAAATATTTTATTTTCTCACTAGATGGCCCAGACAACACAGACAACACACATCTCTCCCCTTTCCACCACCTGCAGCTTAATTACCGCTCTGTTAAAAGAGACCAAGGAGTTACTCTTGTCCCTCCCTTCGCTAGAACAACCTCATATTTAAATGGGTTTTACGCAAGGGTTGCTCGTACCCCTGGAACCTTCTACCATCTGAGGTAAAGTTGCTTCCTTTTCCTCACTTCCTCCGTGACGTAAAGAAAATGTATATGTAAATAGAAACCCATATGCGATGTATATAACTTGTATAAAGTAGAATTGCAAGAAGGATGGGTGCAAGTACAGGTGTATGTGGGTGAATGTGTATGCTTGCACGTGTGGGAGTGTTGTGAATGAGTGGGTATTTCTATCATTTCTATCTATGACTTGAATGGTCACTTGTATATTCTTTTCCATTACTGTTGGGATTGTTTCCTTCTTGTTTGTTCATTGTATGCTTCTAGGCTTTGACTACCTGTATTAATTTTTATTTATTTCCTTTATTTTCTGTCCTTATCTGGCTTTCTTCTTACACTACAATCCCCACATCGTGACTGAAGAGCTGCTGAGATGAGCATCGATACCTACCTTCTTCATGAAACTGGGAAGCAGAAACAATCTCATCAGGAATTGAGAAGGAATAGCTGTAGAAAATCTAGGATGGATAAGGAGACAGCCTATCTATCTGACAACTACAGTGTATGAAGATATGGAGATTGTCCTTGTCCTTTCATATTTTCATGTTTATCCTCACCTCCTCCTCCTGTTGTTCCTTCTTCCCACACTGACATGTCATGTAGGCTACTTATCCTATCGTGGGTTCCTTACATTTTCCTTTCTATACATAATTGTCTATTGTTAGGATATCATTTGCAAGACCTTATACAGGTACACTATGTGCTTTTAAGCCCTTATAAGTTAACAAATGGGAGAGAAGAGATATTTCTCTTATACGTTTTCAAGCTGATTTGGTTTATGAGATTAATACAGTAGTAAAACACTCAAAAAATTGTATTTATTCACTGAAGGTTTCAGTCAACAATTTATTAATCCTACAACCACCACAGACCTTTTTATTGTGTGTGAGTGTCCTCATCTTTTCACTTACTTTCTGGTCCAAATCGTTTCTAATCCAACACCATCAGATCTGGAGTAGCTCATCATCAATTTCGACTCCACATTCCTAATATTCAAAGATCATTCGATTGATGTTGGCTGTGTGACTTGGCTGATAATGTGCTTGCTTCCTAAGGCCAAGACTGCTAATTGAATTTGAGCACAGTCAGTCAGCATTTAATACAGTAGTACCTAAATATTGATAGATTTACTAGTATCTGGTATGTTAACAATCTCTTTTCAGTACAAAATTCTGTCTCTCTCATGCCTCTGAAGACAATAAGAATCGTATGGCCTCAACTACGGGGTGCAGGCATTTTGATTTTGACACCATTTAGGCTGCCTGCAAGTCAACTCTGATGTTTGTAAGTTATGATCTTCATTTCCGTGTTGACGTTTAACTAATAATGTAGAGTTTGAGGGATGTTCCACCTTTCAACACATTGCAAAAATATATTAAATTATAAGAAAACTGGTTTCGACTCCCTTGGAGTCATCATCAGTTCTTGGTGAAAATTAACTCTGATGTTCAGTTTTGATCTTCTAGATGACAGAGAAATAGATTTTATGACTGAGTTTTTAATTAACTTTGTCTGATAAAAACCAAATATGTCACCAGAGATTTTTTACATGCCAACATTGTGCAACATGGAGTGTCAAATAGACTTCAAACCTCCTACTACCTTTGCCAGATTTGAATCTGCCTTTTTAAAATTTTATTTTTTATCTTCAGTGTTCCCTACTGCTTTCCTTATAATTGTTGTTCTTGAGCTACTGTATATTGGAGGTTTGGAACATATTTGGTCATCATTCCTGTGAAGTTATGTGTGTAGAAACTAACCTATGTTATTGTGGAACATATTTATTTATTTATATTTCTTGATACTTCCTTGAAGGAATCGTAGTTCAATCCATTGATTGGTCGGCTTGGTATGCAGACGCCTCGGAATGTCTGCGTCATTGTTGAGAATGTGTCTCAGGTTGCTTCAAGGCTTCGGAACATATGACCATAGATATTTTGTAAATATTGCAATCAATCATCATTGATCTGCATTTAGGGCAGCTACCCAGATGGCAGATTCCCTATCTGTTGTTTACCTAGTCTTTTCTTCAATAATTTCGAAACTTATTGAACATCTCCCTTGGTAAGTTATTCCAATCCCTATAAACAAATATTTGCCCCAACTTGTCCTCTTGAATTCCAACTTTATCTTCATATCCCATTATTTGGACATAGAGAGAATGATATGTCAAGGCTTGAAATAAGTTACCTTTTCAGGCTACTATCAGTGTCATGATTCAAACACTGAACAATGCAGCTTTTCAGACCTGACATGGACTATAAGTTTAAAGCACTCATTATAAAAGAGGGTAACTTTCTTTCTAGTCTTTTCCTACAATTATTTAATTTTTATTAGTTTTGAGATTGTGATTGGCAACTTTCTGTTGCATGATTCTAGATGACTTGCCTTGGATGATGCCAAGAATTTGAGATTTTTAAAACAGACCTGATTATTATCGGCACACTTTTTTCTGGATAGATTTACACCCTAGTGCTGAATCGTTAGACCTCGGCAATCTTCGAGATTCGTACTGGCAACCTTTGAAACACAAACTATGAGTCGTGTATGCATAGCTATGCGACATCTGGCATACACTTTATGTACTAGTATTGTTGTTGTTTACACAGCAAAGCCAAACTATAGAATTCATGCTAGGAACAAGATTCACATCGAGAAATGTTATGTAATGTATGTGTGACACAGTTGTTGGCTTAAGATAATAACAGTTTAGAAACTTCATATCAATCGATCATATTATCGATTCAATTCATATTTCATTTCCATTCAGTTGGCAGCACTACCGGAATCAGGAGAGCTTCCTCCTTTCTCCTCACCCCCGTACACAAATCTATCCAGAAAACGTGTGCCAAAAATACTTAGCATGTGTGCAGGGTTGCCATCTTTTACTAAATGAAATAAGGAAAATGTCAGTGAAAATACCAGACATTCCATAGAAATAATGGATACTGCTTATTTCAGAACAGATTTAAATTACATTGGTTTTACTTTGCTCCCTTTAAACATCAGAATTAGATTTGATTATGGTATGGAATTCTTGACCTGATATTTTCATATTTGTTGAAATTAGAAGTTCACTCTTTATTAGAGACACTAAACTTGTATTTCTATTTCTTGTATCAGTCCACTTAATTGCCATCAAGGAGAATAAATGCTCAACAAACGCATTTGAACCAGGTACACTAAGCACAAGTTCTTCATGTACTTCAATGAGCTTTGCAAACTCGTCTACCCACTTCTGCATTGTGTTTTCACCACTTTCCAGGATGTACAACAGGATGTCTCCAAAAATGCAGAACTCTTCACCTCTTTGGTTAACTGAAGACATTTTGACTGCCCCTTTCAGACAAGAAAAACGAATTCTTGTTTTCAAACTGAAATTTTGTAGCTTTGCTGCAGCATTGTCTTCACATAAATCATAGGAGTAGTGTCCGACTCGTTGGCTGAACAGTCAGCGTACTGGCCTTCGGTTCAGAGGGTCCCGGGTTCGATTCCCGGCCGGGTCGGGGATTTTAACCTTAATTGGTTAATTCCAATGACACGGGGGCTGGGTGTATGTGTTGTCTTCATCATCACTTCATCCTCATCACGACGCGCAGGTCGCCTACGGGACTCAACTCGAAAGACCTGCACCTGGCGAGCCGAACATGTCTTCAGGCACTCCCGGCACTAAAAGCCATACACCATTTCATTTTTTTTCATAGGAGTAGTGGAGATATTTTAGAGCTTCACATAAAATTGCAAGAAACTTCCCTCTAATTTTTTCTCTACTGAATCATTGTTATTAAATTTTGTTATTGAAAAATAAAGAACAACAGATAATATGTGGCACATCATTTTTGCCTGAAATATGGGATAGGTGCTAAATCTATATGTGTGTGTGTGAAGTAGGTGTCTGAACAGTACTTGACTTGCTACTTGTTTGGCTAAGTTCAAGTAGAGTTAGATTTTGAAAAAACATGAGTTATCTAAGGAATTCTATAAGGAATATTTGATCTCTGTTTATAGATTGGTATCTATGCAGTTGAAAATTCAAAGAACTTCTAAGGACTTTGAGTTCTTCACAACAAACCAATGGCATTTCAAGGATGATAATATGCGTAGCCTCTTTAACATCCTGAATGCAGAAGATCGTCATAATTTTAATTTTGATGTCAAAGACATAGAGTGGCCTGCTGTTCTTGAGAGCTACATCTTAGGTATAAGAAGCTTTAATTTCAATCAACATCCCAGTTCCCTGCCCCAAGCAAGGAGGAGAATGAAAAAGTAAGTTTGAAGATTACATTCTTTTTGAAAAAAAAAAAAAAAAATACTTGCTGCACAATATCACAGTTCTTGTTGCAACTGCATGTAACAGGATTGAAACATTATACTTAGTATGAGTAAAGTCTGTATGATATTGGGTGTTGTGGTGTGGTCTCTTCATTGTTTTTCTATTCTTAACCAGGGCTTGAAGTGGAAAGCCTACCAGTAGAATTTGAAATCATCACATCATTTGCCTGGATTGAAGTGAAGAACCCCAGGAACCACTTCTAAGATAACTCAGTTCAGTTCTGAAGGTTGAAAGAACACTCTTTCACTCCTTCAGGCTGGTCTTGATTTGTGACAGATCCAAACATAGACCTGGGCAAATTTTGTGAGAAGCTGCTATGTTAGTAAGACCACACTGGAAGACCAAATGTCACTAAATAAAGTTGGAAACTAATTATTAAGATCAATTTATTTAAATAATTTAAATATTAAGAATATTAAGACCTTATGAATGTCTTCTTTGATAAATGTATATACTATAAAATGCTAATGTGTAACTTTCACAAAACTCAACCTCCTGAACTACAGAAAGTTAGGAGGTGCAATTTGTACAAAAACCTTATCAACCATCTGAATATCCTGAAAAAAATTCCATAATTTCTTAAAAAGTCAGTAGAATTATTTCATTTTGAATATAATTGTACTCTGTACGATCATAATCATTAAAAGATACTGGTACCCACGATGGCTGCCGTACTATCAAATAAATTGCTGTACCATTGATGACATGGTATTTGGTTAAATCAGCCTGAAAGACCTATAGGAAATCATCAGCAAGTTAGAAGCATGGGCAAAGGGAAACAAGCTACAAATAAGTGAATTTAAAATGGTAATGTTTATTTGGTCAAGATGGATTTCCACTAGATCTTGAATCCACTTTGTCATCATATGCTCTCATATCCAAAGTGGGATGTCAAAGTGCATTTTGCAAAAATTTCTCAAAACATTTAAGAGAAATAGTCGAAGAAAATGTTAATGGATATCCTAAGTAGAGGAGACAATAGGGCCTACACAGTTGGCCAGTTTGGCATTGACAGTCAATGGGTTATTCAGTATAAATCATGATTATTACAGATATACTATATGATATCAGTATACAATTTTGTACCTCTGTTAAAAGTATCAAATACCTCTAACAATATGTCTACAAGGGCTTGTTGTTGGATCCGTTTGGCTGAAAAAAGAAAATAGTAATGGAAAAATTGATCATGATGAACTTTTCACATTTTTCGATTGAAGATACATCTCGGGAATAAAGAAGAGAGTTTTTTTTTTCAATTTGCTTTTATGTCGCACCGACACAGATAAGTCTTATGATGATGATGCGATAGGAAAGGGTTAGGAGTAAAAGGAAGCGGCTGTGGCCTTAATTTAAGTACAGCCCCAGCATCTGCTTGGTGTGAAAATGGGAAACCACAGAAAACCGTTTTCAGGGCTGCCGACAGTGGGGTTCGAATCCAGTCTTTCCCGAATGCAAGCTTACAGTTGCGCTACCCTAACCACACGGCCAACTCACTCGGTACAAAGTAGAGAATCGATGAGTTCACCATGTCAGAGAGATTACCAGCATATTTACCACAACAACAGCATGTGGATGAGGGCATAGAATACACCCCTTGTATACCCTGCCTGTCATAAGAGGTGACTGAAAGGGTGATCAAGTGCTCTGAACTTGGGAGTGTGGGTTGGTGATCATGGTTCCCCTAGGTGAGTCTGGCATTGCTTACACTTACTTTTGTGAGGCTCCTTGTGTTAATCTTTCCTATCTCACCTCCATTGGTCAACTCTTGTTATCTTCCAACCCCAACAGTGTTAGATTTGCAAGGCCTGGGAGCTCCTTCATTTTCACACCCTTCACGATGGTCCTTCTCTTTTGGCGATATAGTTATCCCTCATTATAACACCATAGTTTGTTCAGAATGTAGTTGATGCATTAAATAGAGTGATGTTAAATTGAGGTCACGTTTTAAAACATTAATTTGAATGACTTGTGCTAGGTAGTGATATAGGCTACTGTACAGGGATTTTCTGGAATAGTAGTAATTCGACGTTTAATTTATGTAGGTACGTTGTATTTGCACAGTATCGTGATGGATGTTACATGCAAATTGTATACAGCTATCATAAGAACAATAAAGTACATTTATTCAGGTCTGAAAAATAAGTTCAATGGAATACACAGTACATATCCGATATATACACAGCACTGTTGATTTTGGACTGAACTTTATGAATCTCACTGTGAACTGAAACAGCTGAATGAATGACAAGGAGGTAATCATACATTTCCACTGAGAAAGAATGATGTTCAAAATAATCACGCACAACAGTTCTTATCATTACAGTCAGATGTTAGTACAGATTGTAGATAATCTTTCTTTCTCGGTACCCGATGTTGATCATCACTGGAATCTTAAAGAGCTTGCTTCAATCAATATTATTAGCAACCTTTAAAAAACGTGGTTCAGTCAATATTATTAAAGGCCTTTTCCAGATTTACAAATGCATTATCTTGCCCTTCATAACTTAATTCTCTAAGACCAGACATAAAATCATACACTGATTTTGAAAATGTAAATTTAACGCACAGGTTTAACAGATAAAATTGAGTCAAATGGAGGATCCATCTTTTGAGGATGGTTGCTATGTTATACTGTACTTCCTCTTAAAACAACAATCAACACTACCACAATCCAGCATTTAATTAGACAACATTAATCAGAAATGAATACTTAATTACTAATTATTATTCAGAAAGGAACCAACCATCTTGGAGTAGATTCTGATAAAACAGAAGTCAAAGTTAAATCAATGGTTCCTTTGCATTGAAATAAAATGGTTAAAAGAATCACTGGCCTTAATTGAATAGAAAAGTGTCCCTTTTCTATAAAACTGAAAGTTGTGACTACCTCATTCTTTCTTCCTGAAATAGAAATGTTGTATTTCATATTGAGAACATCTAATTTCATACAAAGAACATATTCTAACAAGAATATTATGGTATTTAATGATGAATGGATCTAGGACTAGCTCCTTTTGATGAAAATAGGCAATGGCAAACCACACTCAAACATACCACTAACTCATATTTTTTATAATTTTTGGGGCTGGTTTCTTTCTGCTTAATGCTGTCCAATTATATTTTTCACATGTGTTCTTGTTAGCAGATCCTTAAATATAACTTTCATAGAAATTTCCAACAATTGACTTGGAATAGTGCTATTCTGTAGTATTAATTTAATAATAAGTTGAGGTGCCTAGTATCAAACATGGACAAAAGCAATTTTGTTAAGTTTTCAGTGGAGCCACATTTTTGTTTCTCTATGTTAACCAACCAATATGAGTGTGAAAATTTTTGTGTGCCATATTGCCAACCCTACGAACAAGAAAACCATGGTCGACACTTAAGAATTTCATTCTAAGGCAATGTAAAGCACGTTTAAATACGACAATGTCCATTTTTTAAACTAACATTGGCTTTTGTCCATTTTTGATACAAAAATCCATGTAATTGTCCACTTTTGAAACAAACTATCTCAATATTTGGAATGAAAGTTGCAGGATGACACGAAAGTAAACTTCTGTTTTAAAAGATATTTAATGAAAATATGAAAGAAAAAAATAGGGTTATTCTTATACTTTAACAATTTTAACATTCATTTCAGTTCTTGATTCACTGTACTTCTTCAAAACAATCACATTCGTAATCATTAACAGCTTGTTCATTTTCACTACAACTGTTTTTATTATTGACTTCAACATGCCACTTAAGAGAGGCATTTAATTTCTTCTATTTCTGAAGCCCTTACCTCGTAATTTATCAACATCTTGAAGTTTCTGTGGGTTTTCATTCATGCCAATATCAATGCGTAAAGGATTCAAAACATTAGACTTGCCTGTATTGCATTTGTGATCTTGCACTCAATACATGTGCCCAAATAGTAGCCTACCTCACTTTTAACTACAAAATTACCTCTTTTTGTGCAACTGAGTACAGTTTCTTTACACTGTGAAATCTTGAAATGAAGTTGATTTAAGATAAATCTGTAATTGTTCTTTCCTATTCAGTGGTTCCCAGGTTTGTCCAGTCACTTTCACTGTGCTGAACCTTTTGAACACCTCATGATATTCATCTGGACTTATTATGGTCGTCATCTTCTTCAGGTCTTTCTCAATGAGTCCAAAAATCCTATCTGAGGGCAAATATGAGTGTTGAATAATTGGAAATACCTGTTCTAATTTCTTTGCCTCATTCTCAAGCCACGTATAAACAGACACATTGTCAGGGCGCAGTTTGCTTTCAGAGGTGCCTGTTACAACAGACAGATTGTAAAAGTAGAGTTGTCTGGAATAATGAGCTGAATGATCACTTAATTAGGATAAAACAAGGCTCTTTTGGTAATCATAGGACATTAAAAAAACGGTCCTCCTCTTTTTCCCTCAGATGTCGATAAAAATTCTCTGCTCGTTTTTTGTGGATAGTTCTCTTCAAAATTAAAGGTTGATCTTTCCTGTTCATTCTTTTCAAACTTAATACATTGCTCTAGTTCCAAGCATGTAGTGCAGTCATCTGTGCCTGGAGAAGAAAACCCTGAACTGAACCTGGTATTAAAAATGTGCCGAAAGTAGGCTTCCTTTACTTGCAATTCCACTTCTCTATCTTCATTATACATATGCAAGTTCAGGACACTCTGAAACATTGTCTTCCATATTAAAGGAAAATATTTTCTCAAATATTTATAAGTAAAATGCTGAAAAAAGCATGAACACTAAACTTCCGAGCACGCACCGACAAGAGAATGTAAACGAACAGTTGCCATGACAGTTTGATATCACTTGTAGCAATCTGATTGGCTGAAACGGGCATGTCCATTTTTGATAGAAACTACGTTTGGAGGTGTCCGACTATGAAAGAAACTGCATATTTCTATGATAAAAATAAAGTACAAATGCTCGTTTATGAAAGATACGAGCCACTAATTCAGAGAGAGCATTAAAAATACCATAATGATCGATCCTTAACTCAATTTTGATATAGGTGGCACATGTCCGTGTTTGATACTAGGCACCTCAGTTATAATAAGTTGTCACTTTTCAGAGTGCCAATGCCAACACTAAGATGTACTTGACTTTTTCAGGTTATTCTGGATGCATCATATCACTCAAGTCTTGGTTGTACTCCTATTAATATGGCTCTCTTTTGTGTTGTTTTCACGTACATTTTCATTCTGAATAAAGAATGTATTGCTGATGTACTACTGTAACTTTCCTACTGTGAAAGGAGTACTTCAGAGAAGAAAACAACATTCACACACAGTACATTGTATAAAGTTTTGTTTTCAAAGTAGAAGTAGTGCTAAATATACAAATTTAGAGTTACTAAAAGGAAATAATGTGAGTGTTAATATTATACTTTTAAGGTATAGTCAAGCTGAAATGCGTAATGCCTAATCTTGCCTAATGAGTAGTGTGGAGTATGATGACTTTTGGGTAAGTGGTTAACGTACTTTTCTAAGATGGAGTTAGTCTAGTCCTATAGTATCAAAATATTCAGTCAAGAATGCATTATCAGGAAGACTCTCAAAACAAGAGGGGCTGAAATATTAAAATATGTGTTATTCTAACTTCATAATATATGTAAGAACATTTATGACAGTTGCCAGATTCTTACATTTTTAATTGCTACAGACATATATCATTGTCAACAATCTCATATTTTGTTGTAGAAGTGTCCAATAAACAGTGTTTTAGAGGCACCTGCTATTATGTATACCGGTACATCTCAACTTAGCTGGGGTTTTAGTTGAGAAAGATACTCCCATACTAGGGATGGCAAACAACTCCTGTAAATCACTATGGCCAGGATTTGAAACAAGTAAATTTGATTTAAGTGCTGAAGTTATTATTCACAGCCAAAAGTTTGTATAGAATGAATAGAATCTATAATCAGATATGATGATTGTTGGTTTAAAGGACAAACTAACAAGGCTATCAGTTCTCAGAGCATCAGCTGAGGGAGAAAGAAGAATAGCTACAACTTTTAGAAAGAGAATGGAATTTAAGGGCAGAAGGGCCAGAAAAGATTGAACAGTGGAAGTCTCACAAATCTCATACCCTTAGGGTTTGAAAAGAATAAGAATAGACCAAGGGAAGTTCAATAACAAAGTTGGCAGTAGAAATACGGTACAAGTAAATGAAATCAATGTTAGAACATGAATATTATTACAAGGAATATGAAAAATGACTGCATGCTAGATTTATTTAAAATAATATTTTTAAAATGAAATATGCTCATAATTTTAGTATTGTTTTGAAGGTGTTTGTAGAAGTTTAATTCAGCCCGTTGGTGTAAGGATAGCATATCTATGTATTACCCAGAGATACTGGGTTCGAAACCTGCCTCCCCCAAGGTCTGTACTGATGGTTGGTATGGGGCTCACTCAGCCTTGAGACCAAAGGACGAGCTGCATGATACAAGGAACAGAGGACTTTATCACAAAAACAAAGCGATACAGCTTAGACTATGGTCACATTGACTGCCTGGCACTGCAATATCTCCAGTCTACCTGGCTGTGCAGCAGCCCACTTGGCAAGCTAATGCCGTTAGTGGGCTCTTTGTGCCAAAGAATTGTCTTTTTTTTCTGTTTTGTTGTAGAAAAAACACTAGCATTTTATGAATCTTTGTGTACCTAGTATTTATACTAAGATTTAAAAAATAAGCTGTTCTTTAAAGTACTGAAGTACTTTAGGCTTTTTTCATAGTGAAGTTACCAGCATTTCACCTCAATGAGGGTGTGAGCTTGTCTGTTGAATTGTCACACCTTTCCAAGATGCTGGCAGCTAGTACACCACTGAGACATCACTGCAAGCTTCCTTCATGCTACAATACAGTGACAGTCCTCTAGGAAAGTTATATACTTCCATTTGTATAAATGCCTGCCTTTGGCACTTCAATAAATAAGGTAACCAGAGCATGCGTGGAGAAGAAATAATAATACACAGTAGTAAGGCACTGATATGCATTATTATTCAATGTAGTCATCATTCTCATCTAAGCACTTGTTCCATTGGTACAGCAATGCATACATGTCGGTATGGAAGAACTCTGCATCCAGTCCCTGAAGTCACATCATGATGGCAGGCTGAACAGCCATATCATTGTTAAATTGCTTACCGCCTATGTGCTTTTTCAACAGTCTGAAGAAATGAAAAATGATTGGGTGCCAAGTCAAGGCTATAGGCAGGATGGTCCAGATGATTGATTTCTTCACTAGGAGAATGAAAGTGAATGCTGCTGTTTACTTTGACACTCTGGACTGATTGCAGATAGCAATTCACTGAAAATGGCCTGGAGTTCTCTCAACAGGTGCCGTGTTGTTGCATGATAACACCAGACCACACATAGCCAACAGCACATGTGAACTTTTATGGCACTGGGAGGTGCTGGACCACTGAATATAATAATAATAATAATAATAATAATAAGAATAAGAATAAGAATAATAATAATAATAATAATAATAATAATAATAAAAACCAACAAAACTTCAAATATCACTGGTCTGAGCCAGGATCGAATTTGTTAACTTAGGCTCGGAAGGTTGGCACTTCTATTGTTTGAACCATTCAGCCCAGCAGACATTGGTTGAAATATCTTTCAATAAACATCATCAGTTTTGAATAGGACCTGAAAAATAAAGAAACAGTATACCAGTACTTCAGTCTCTACATTAATTTTCAAATAATAAAGAAATTACATACAAAGCAAAAGAAAAGCTCTCTCCATGCAGGCTACAAAGGTCCTTGGAGGTAAAGGCTTCCACTGTTCGAACCTTAGCACTCTGCTGGACAGATTAGTTAGCTGTATGCCCAGTTGCCTTTGCCCCCAAGAATTAACCTGGTATTCAATTTTTGGTGTAGGTTGAGTGAACCTCAGGGCCATGTGCCTCTCCAGAAGCAGAAATCTCATTTTTTAATTTGTTTGACTTTCTGATGGGGAATTGAACCCTTGTCCTTCCAGGTGAATCAAGAATGAATTAACTACTGGTACTTCATCTAGGCAGCCCCTATTACAATACAGGGTGACTTATAAGATTAAACAGAAACATAATTATAAATGTCAAAATATTGTCAATTACCATGTTATGAAAATTGAGTGCCTAATAAGATTCATTCACTATATATGCCTTCTAAATAAAGTTCCCTATAAATAGCAAAGTCATCTCCGTACAAGCCATGAAGGTCCTGGATGCAGTGGCGGCCGGTCAATACGTGCTACCGGGCTCCAGCACGTAGCTTGGAACTGTAAGGAATTCATTATTATCATTACAATTATCCTGGTGCCTTTTCTTTGTTTTGAGTACGGTATGAATTTGTGTTTTGTGAAAATCAGGACGAGATCTGTCGAACACCTAGCTCTGTTCTCCCGGGGAACTCCTCTCGTGCTCATGTGAAATGAGCTCTGGCCTGTAGCCTGGAGGAAGCAATACGCAGGCGCAGCCAAGCTTGCAACACTCCCCGTAGCCGGTGGAGTATACCATCAACCGGGATCAACTTTCACTGATCCCGTCTATAGTTACTTGCCCTCCCGCAAGGGGGTAGAAGTGTTCGATGCCTCCTGCTACCCTGATGTTGAACGTAATAAGCGATTCTGCCACTAGAGAGCAGCATCGTCTGGGCTCAAATGTACAGCGTAACTGGGGACAATCTATCGCAAACATAACGTTGTTATTAAGGTAACCAACCAATATCCATCTTCCTTTTGTGTCAAATATAAGGAATTCGTACGTGAGTCAAAGAATCTTGGACTGACCCTAAATGTTATACCGCTTTATAAGGTAAATTATGCTGGTAATAGAGGAGGTCTCAATGATTCAGTTGGTTGGCAGCTCTTTCAGTTGCTTTCTGCGGTGTTGGATCTCGCGGTTATATTGTTGGTGCGTGTTTTTCTATCACTGTGTTAGTGTTAAAGTTCATACGGAGATTTATCCAATTATTTATCCACTACAGTGTATATCAAGTGAAATTAAACTAGTGTTCTTAGTGAGGATCTATATTTCCAAGATCCTGTTTGCACTGAAGACTGAAAACAGCGTATTTAGCGTTTTTTTGTAGCACGTAGGACGATTTTATCACGAGCCGCCACTGCCTGGATGGGTGGAAGGTAAATCCACTATCTGTAACCTTGGCACTTAGTGGGGTAAAGTGGTTAGCTCTACGCCCAGCTGGCTTTGCCCCAAGGAACTAACCTGGTTCTCATTTTTGGTATACAGTAGGATGAGTGAACCTCAGACCCATGTGCACCTCTGGAAGTGGAAATCATGTTACTTAAATTTTTTGGCTTCCTGACAGGGAATTGAACCCATGTCCTTCCGAGTGAACCGAGCACGCCTTTACTGCTGTGGTCAGGCAGTCCCTTCCCTATAAATAAATTATATTGTATGTTATATTAACAAAAAAGACTTATGAAATACAAAGTCTGCATTATTAATTTAAATTTGTATACTTTTTAATGTGCTATCAGTTTACTTTTCATAATGTTGAAGCAAATAAACACTGAACACTTATACAGAATTTATCCCTTTCTTCTTAAATGTAACTTATGTTGGCTGCAAACTCTAAATTCCTTTATTGATATTCTAAACTTTGGTTCTTCATCATTTGGAAGTGAAACTGATTTAGGAGATTACATTTGAAGAGGCAATATAATTAAAATTACACTCAGCATTTATTACATCTGAAAAGGCAATATGATGAAAATTACACTCAGCCTGGCCCTTCAATACATGTCTTAATAATTATGTTTTATTTGTTAGCTAAGGTGTGGCACAACAAGTCAGGATATCACTGATATTCATTGTAGAATGTCCCAGTACAGACTTTTATGCTTAAAATTCATATTTAGGTGTTTTATGTGTCTCAATATGTGAAATGTCCAATGAAAATCTTTTATTTATTGTAAGAAATATAACAGACAATAAAGTATTGAATTTGCATAAACCAACTTTGACCTTCCCTCCTCTTTATGTAAGATTGTCTGATATTCAAAGGTTTGAAGTACTTGATTTAGCCAATATATCTCAAGTTTTTCACTCACTCTCCCATTCACAAAGCTAAAGTGGTATGGGCATATGATGAGAATGGGAGAAAAGAGTGCCAAAAAAAAAAAAAAGAAAAGAAAAGCTTTTCCAGAGAAGTTATCAGGAAGGAGACCACGAGGAGGAAGGCCCCAAAAGGGACGGACAGATTCAGTGTGGGAGTACATAGAGAAGAGGGGAGGAAAACCAGAAGATGTACTAACAAAAGTCGAAGAGTGGTGGTGAGACAGGCAGCTATGGAGGTCCTTGCTATGGAGGAAAACCAGAAGATGTACTTACAAAATTAGAAGAGTGGTGGAGAGACAGGCAGCTATGGAGGTCCTTGATTCATAACCTGACCCAGGAAGCTGGAAACGGGAAATGATGATGACGACCTCAAGATTTTTCAGTTGTTGTGATATAAATTATTGACATTGATCTTGAAGTGTAAAATCATGTATTGTCTATAAAAAGACTTCTGTTTGTAACCTCTGTGTTCAATGCAGTCTCTATCCTTATCAAAAGATGTAATTTTAATATTCATTCCATTCAAAAGTATATGCACCGAGGTTGATAGCTGCGTCGCTTAAGTGCGGCCAGTATCCAGTATTCAGGAGATAGTGGGTTCGAACCCCACTGTCGGCAGCCCTGAAGATGGTTTTCCTTAGTTTCCCATTTTCACACCAGGCAAATGCTGGGGCTGTGCCTTATTTAAAGCCACGGCTGCTTCCTTCCCAGTCCTAGCCCTTTCCTGTCCCACCATCACCATAAGACCTATCTGTGTCGGTGCGACGTAAAGCCAATTAAAATAAAGTATATGCTTTTCTGCATAGAATTATTTTTTTCTATAAATGTGTCAATTGTTTGCTTCTAAGACTAATGAAGAAGATTGCTTGCTGGTGGTATATTCAGCAACAGATGTGGAAAATTCCAGAGTTAATATTGATGTAAACTTTCACTAAGCCTTTAGATGATAATTTAGATCTTGGCTCTTCAACGACATTTTTTTAAAGCCTAACCTGCTAAAGATGAAGAAGAAACAAACAAACAAAAAAAAAACCCTCTCTCTAAGGACACCAAGACATTAAAGTTGGTGTGAAGGCTCATGTGCCACCTCAAGGTTATCTATGATGAATTGGACTCGGAATAGAATGAGACTAATAAGGTGTGTCCCACCACCAAGTTGTCTGAGAGGATTCTGTACTCTGTTTTCTTCATTATTGTTTTTTCCACTTCTATTCTCACACCCTTGAAATTTCATTTCTGTTACTGTCGAGTATGCACGCACTAGTGTGTGTTTTTTTGTTTTTATTTTCATTCTCCCCCAGTTACATGCTTCGGGTTGCAGCAAGGTGATGAATTGCTACTGGGTGAGTGGCCACCAGATGCCCACTTCCAGATACTAGGCACCCTCTGGAATATTTAGCCTTACTGCAGCATGCAGGGCTCTGCACAAGGCTGACTGTATGTTTTCCTCACTATTTGTGGGATCAAAAATCCAACCCCTCTCTTTCTTTCTCCTCTAAGGATAACACCCTCAAAACAGCATCCTTCAAATTGAAGGAGGGGAAAAAAAATAAAGGAGATGATTTAATACAACTGTCTTGAATAGTGAAAGTGATGAGTTGGCTGCTTTGATTCCTGGCTGCTTCCAGAATTGATAACCACAGCTTCACACTAGTAAGTCCTCTCCTTATGACTAATTCTGTGGAAGAAACTGTTGATGGTGGAACTGACAAAATCAAAATGCATAAGCTTCATACTAATAAAGACATCTATGGCTGAGCAGAGTAGATAACTACTTGAAACTACCATTTTTAGGAATATGGCACTTAAGACTGAGAAGCACAGACGGAGGGTGTGGCTATGGGAAATCCCCTTTTGCCGGTAGTGGCTAATTTCTTTATGGAGCATTTTGAGGAAGAGGATATTGCTTCAATGCCCTTCAAACCTATGATTTGGTGGAGGTATGTTGATGATACATTTATGGTCTGGACTAAAGGTCCTGAGAAACTTCATCTATTTCTAAACCCCCTAAATCAGCAGCATCCTCTACCAAATGGAGATGGAGTTAGATGGATGCCTTCCTTTCTTGGATGTTCTAGTAAGAAAGAAAACAGATGGCTCCTTAGGGCATAATGTCTACCATATCATCTATCATAAGCCTACTCACACAAATTACTATCTCCATGCATATTCTCACCACCATCCAGCACAAAAAAGGGCATTCTCACAACACTCACCATGAGGTTGACAAGGACAAATTGTCCCCACTACTACACCCTGGGGTGTACAAAATTCCCTGCACTTGTGGCAAGATATACATTGGCCAAACATGCCAGTCCATTGGAACTTGTATCAAGGAACACCAACAAAATATCTGTCTCAATCAGTGAGACAAGTCTGCAATAGCTGACTATGCCGTATCATCAGGTATTGATGTCGTGTTCCAAGATGTTCGAGCTCTTACCCACACTAAACACTATAGGTCTAGAATAATACAGGAAGCTTTGGAAATACGTAAAAATCCTAACAATTTCAACAGGGATACTGGCTATCAATTAAGTAACATGTCGTTGCCACCCATTAAGGATTTACGTCCCTTACTATTGTTATTTCATTTTGGTGTTTTCCAAATTCGTACTCTTCTCATCACCAGATGGATTCATATCAACAGTGGCAGTTCATGCATGGAGGGCTTTTGGGCACCGCCCCACCACCGTTTAAAAAAACATGTAACGTTATTTAACTCTGTAATTGTTTACCAGTACATAAAGATATGGACAAATGTAGTGAAGTTGAACATGAGGTGTGCTATTCAGTTATACAATGTTATCTTTATTATCTTGGCTGTAAACATTTTGATTTTCTATTTTCAAGGAAATGGCAAAGGATTTCACACTGTGGCTGCTGTCCAGCAAGCACAATGTTTTCTCTTTAGTCTTGAGGTGACCAGACTGTGGCACGAGAGCCCTCAGTAGGTCCCTAGACTTAGCAAGTGTATAAGGTGTGGGAGGAGCCTGGAAGGACAATATGGGCTTGTCAGGGGAAAGAAGAGTGCAGGTGGGTGTATGGTCTGTCCGGCAGAGCCCTCAGTAGGTCCCTAGAATTAGCAAGTGTGTGGAGTGTGGGAGGAGCCTGGAAGGATGATATGAGCTTGTAACGGAGAAGGAAGAGTGCAGGTAGGTGTAAGTGCTGAATGACGGAGCCCTTTGCAACATCGCTAATCACTTTGCATTTTACCTGGGCTTTTTCCCCATGTCTTGCATTTAATTCTTGTTAGAGATTAATTCAAAAACATTTAAAAAAATGAATTCCATTATAATGACTATTTAAACAATTCAGTTCTATAAAAGAGCTAAAATAAATATTCAAAATGTAACCATAACGTGACGGCACTATTTGTAGGGTGGTCAAATTGTTAAATATGCTTTCATGCTTTGAAATTTGAGTAAGTAGGGATAAAATCGGGAGTGCACTGTTTATTTGTTTTAATGAATGTCATTATTATCACTTGTGATTGTGATCAGTGAAACAGTGCGGTGCCATAGCAGTAGGGATTGCATTAGCTGTTAGCCTGCTAATATATGTGCAAAAATGCCATTGTAGTGTAATTAATTAATTAATTCATTAATGTTGTAGTGCAAGCAGATTTCTAT
This sequence comes from Anabrus simplex, assembly GCF_040414725.1. Lineage (NCBI taxonomy): Eukaryota > Metazoa > Arthropoda > Insecta > Orthoptera > Tettigoniidae > Anabrus > Anabrus simplex. The sequence continues at coordinate 383,733,118 of NC_090265.1, forward strand.
TCAGCATGTGTCATCGAATAATAATAATAATAATAATAATAATAATAATAATAATAATAATAATAATATTGTTATAATTATTATTTCTTTCTTTCTTTCTTTCTTTCTTTCTTTCCCTCTTTCTTTCTTCATAATCCGTTTACCGTCCAGGGTTGGCTTTTCCCTCAGACTCAGCAGGGATTCCACCTCTACCACCACAAGGGCAGTGTCCTGGAGCGTGAGACTTTGGGTTGGGGGATACAGCTGGAGAGGAGGACCAGTACCTCGCCCAGGCGGCCTCACCTGCTATGCTGAACAGGTGCCTTGTAGAGGGATGGGAAGCTTGAAAGGGGTAGACAAGGAAGAGGGAAGGAAGCGCCCGTGACCTTAAGTTAGGTATCAACCCAGCATTGGCTTGAAGGAGAAGTGGGAAACCACAGAAAACCACTTCAAGGATGGTTGAGGTGGGAATCGAACCCCCTCTTCTCAGTTGACCCTCCGAGGCAGAATGGACCCCGTTCTAGCCCTCGTGCCACTTTTCAAATTTCATGGCGGAGCCGGGAATCGAACCTGGGACTCCAGCGGTGGCCGCTAATCACACTAATCACTACACCACAGAGGTGGACATTATTATTCATCCAAAAGTACCATGTTGCTGGTCACTTAAAACTGAACCAATTGGAGAGGGGGAAGAGATGGTGGCACAGCCCTGCCAGAGTAAAATGTCACGAACCACCGCTGTATTCCAGGCTGTATGTTGTGTACACTGTTATGCCCCCTCCCCCGACTAACTCCCCCTCTTTATTCTCTGTTTTTCCTACACAGTTTATATTCTTCAACTCTGTTCTATTCTCTATCCTGTGAGTCGTTGGCCTTTATTTATTTTATTTTATTATTTTTATTTCTATTTATTTCTTTTACCACATTCATCGTCCGGCTCCATGGCTAAATGGTTAGCGTGCAGGCCTTTGGTCACAGGGGTCCCGGGTTCGATTCACGGCAGGGTCGGGAATTTTAACCTTAATTGGTTAATTTCGCTGGCACGGGGGCTTGGTGTATGTGTCGTCTTCATCATCATTTCATCCTCATCACGACGCGCAGGTCACCTACGGGAGTCAAATCGAAAGACCTGCATCTGGCGAGCCGAACTTGTCCTCGGACACTCCCGGCACTAAAAGCCATACACCATTTCATTTTTTACCACATTCATCCCTGATTCTTCTGATAACCTTGCTCTTACTTCACAACACACATACTGTGTAACAAGAAACATCTCAATTAGAACTTAGACGACCGGGCGAGTTGGCCGTGCGCATACAGGCGCCCGGCTGTGAGCTTGCATCCGGGAGATAGTAGGTTCGAATCCCACTATCGGCAGCCCGTAAGATGGTTTTCCGTGGTTTCCCATTTTCACACCAGGCAAATGCTGGGGCTGTACCTTAATTAAGGCCACGGCCGCTTCCTTCCAACTCCTAGGCCTTTCCTATCCCATCGTCACCATAAGACTTGTCTGCGTCAGTGCGACGTAAAGCCCCTAGCAAAAAAAAAAAAAAAAAAATTGACGGTGTCATCAGCTCCCACTTGGAAGGCCAGCATACAATGAGCCATCTAGTGATGAATGAGAGTACCACTTACTATAGACCAACGGTAAACCATTCATAAATTCAAGCCTTCATTATTGGAGAAGTCTTGCTTATGAACAGTCAAGATTTTCTTCTGAAAGCACGGAGCAAAGTTCTCTGTGAAACAAATTTCACCTTGTTTTCTTGACACAATAAAAGCCCAAAAGATTATTATCATGTCTACATCTATTATATGTGTTTATGTTACAGAAAATGGCTGCTATAATCACAAATACGCTATTTTTAAATTTGTTAATCTGCCTGAAATTACAGGTGACCGTAAGAATTTAAAATAGTACAACAAATTTATAAATTAACATTCCACATCAGTTATGAACAAAGGAAATGAAATATGAATTTTTTTTAAATGTTATTTACAGGGTATTAAGTATATTGATATGAAGATGAATGTAAATGATATCTCAACCAGAATGATTCCTCCAGTGCTGTGCGGGTAACAATATGATTGATACCTTTGCCGATTCTTAGTTTGTTGCAGAAGTGGATGAATAAGACGATTTCCTTCTTTTTCGAGTGGTTTAACATTGCACCAACTAAGACAAGTTTATTACTTAGCGTACTGGGCGAGTTGGCAGTGCTGTTAAAGGCATAAGACCTATCTGTGTCAGTGCGACGTAAAGCCACTAACAAAAAAATAATTAGCGTGTGGCTTTTAGTGCCGGGAGTATCCGAGGACATGTTCGGCTTGTCTGGTGGAAGTCTTTCTATTTGACGACCCGCACATCTGGGTGTGAGATGATGATAATGATGTAGGAAGAGGGTGAAACCTGGTGTCAGCACATGGGATGGGGTCTTGCTCAAAGCTTAACGTCTCCATCCAACGGACGAATAGCCATCAACAGCGCCATATGCCCTTACTCCGTATTAACACTGTGGAGAGGTTTCAGTAGCGTGGCCAGGATCGGCCGATGGGGGAGGGAGATCATAGTTTCAAAATTATGACAAAACACATTGAAGGTGCGCATGCTTGGCTTGTCATAACAAGGACACTGACAAGTGAATTGTGTTAACATTCAGATTGCAGTACACTAAAATATCTTATATTAAAATACAAAACAAGAACAATACCATCAAGGTCAACAAGTTTACAGAAAATGGTATGCTTAGTTCTAAAATCCAACTTCCAAGGCTTCTTAGAAAGGAGATTCAACATATCTATTGAACTCTTGAACTTACCATTCCATCGTTGGTCGGCCACAGCTGCTACGGTAGAACAATATAGAACTCTTAAATCATGGGTCGTTGCGGGAATAAATTCGGTCACGATCTTACCCAAACGATGGGGTTCAGAAGAGAGCCTAACTACTTGAAATGAGGAGCAAATATGTGCTTGCTAACTTTTATTAAAATCGAAATGACACGACAACATTATTATTTTAATATAAATCCTTGAGATAAAGAAAATTATAAATTATTTATAATTGAATGTTTCAAACGCAGTCACATTGCATAGCGTTGATTTATTTCTCACAATATCGAAGAGTTGCTTCGGAGAAATTAATACATTAGTGGACAACGAAACTGAAAAGCTGAAAAAGGGAAGACCTGAAAACGGAGCACCCATTACTCCAAACGAGAACTGAGAATTAATCCACACGATCCGTGGAAAATCTGACTTTCAACAAATAGAACGCCTGATTTCCTCTCAATTAAGGTTATCCACCAGTCGAATACCCTTTACGGATACGGAACACCCGCCGAATGGACCCTTAATCGAACCAAATTGACTATCAGTTGCTTTGGATAGGTTGCGAAATATTATGGGAAAGCGTGGTGTTCACTACGAGTTAACAGCATCATTCACAATTGAAATAAAATTCCACCATGTATTTGTCATTCATGACACCCTTAAGTGATAAGGTAATCCCGATGCTAAATGTGCATCACCCAAACAGCTGTTCGGAAGGAACCACAACAACATGATCCACGAGGATCTTACGTTACGTCGTTCTGAAGGAACAAAGCTGCGAAATGCAGGAAACACTTATTCATCACGCATTTAGAAGAAATGCCAAACACTGAAGTTAATTAAAAAGTGGTAAATCACTTGAAAAGTATTATCAAACCGATTTTCAGGTTAGAAATGGTTATGTTACGCTTGATAAAATTACCAGTCCACATTTAAAAATACAACTTTGAGGAATTCTTTCCTTAAAAAAAAACAATGACTACCATTACAGATCCATCTACTTATTGTTTGTCCCAACACACTACCTATAAAGTGATTACTTAATCGAATTCAACTACGTATAAAATGAAAGTACGACAAAGATTGAAAATAAAATAATATTACTGGCTGACGAATCGAAACCACATTCGCAGCTCAAGTCTCGCACTAATACACTGAGTGTCAATATGCACACTATCAAAGCGAAACGGACGTCAGACCGACAAAACAATTAAGTCCGTAAAATAAAATAACATATCGAAGTCATTAAAACTCAACACGCATGGAGAATTACAGTAAAATATTTAATCACCATCAGATCGATATCCAATATTTGGACAACCCTCATTTGCCGATAGCGGCCCCGTTATCTTAGGGAACACCTTCCAGCTGTTGGAGCTACGCACTCGTTGGCCTCATTATTATCGATCTAACCCTCTTCATATTTCATATTTTACTGTAGATGCTACCTTCGCCCAGGTCACTTCACAAAAACAAAAGAAACATCTAATCTGAGACTTGAGTATGTACAGCCGACATCCCAGACCTATCGTCGGGCTCACTTAAAATCTGTACATTCTAACACTAATCTCTATGTACATGATACCTTCCAAATTCTATCGTTGGGCGTGAACTAGGACGTCTCATCATCAGTAACTCCAAGGATAACATGTGACGTCCTAAATCTATGGTCGGGCGTAAAAATGGGTCGTAAATACGCATCCCCTAGCATATCAGGCGAACTAACAATTTAAAACCAAATCTGACTTTTCAATACACACGGAACCACGTCTCTTACTATTAAACGAATGCAAGTCGGAAAATGCAGTAAGTCTCCATCTCGTTACAATACGTGAACTCGAAAATGAATATACGTGACGAACAATTCTCCAACTCAAACACAATCTCAACCTGTGCAATGAAGTGTTTAGGGAAGCAATAACGTCTACCATTTAGTGGATGTATTCAAAATAATAATCATTACCACCGCATTGGAAACTCTCAAATCGCCGACCGTCAATTCCAAATATTTATATCAATGACATATCCAGTGAAACGAAATTCAATACAACACCAACCATGTATTCTAAATGCTCTTTTATCCTTGAGGTCACATTATCTTAATGTTCATACGGGCTTTACGTAACTAGTCACCTGACTTTTACTACCAAGATTTTTAACCTTTACTAGAGTCGTTTTCACTTGGGATCTTACTAGAAATCTACGGTGCCTCACACAGTAGTCGTCTCAAATTTCGGATTGGTAGCGGAACACACTACAGCCTGTCACAATACAGCCTGTTTCCCAAATACTTTCTCGGCAAACATAGCCTGTCTCAAACTCATTCTCCTCGCCTTATCCCAGCGGTATCACTTAAAATCCAGACTCCCTTTCACCTTCAATATTCCTATCCCTCTCATCTCCACATATATAAATTCTTCGCTCTCAATCCATTTTTCTTATATTTCCAAGACCCTTTTCATATTTCAATCCTCTGGTGAAAACAATAACCGATATAAAATACACCTCTTTATTTGATTGTTACTACAACTTTCTGACCTCGAGAATACAAAAACACACCGCGATTTTCCGCATCATCGACATACACGATGTCCCAAAATTGTACTTCCCATGAATAAATATAACTCTATCGAATTTCACTGGAATTTTCTAAATGCCTGCGATCCTTGTAAAACATACTGGTTAAATGCACTTTAAACATAGAAAAATTTCTTTATCCCGCGGTAGACATTATTATTATTATTATTATTATTATTATTATTATTATTATTATTATTATTGACAAACATTTCTGAATTCAACTGATATTTGAAATTAAGACATTCGCCACGACTATTTTACCATTATAGCTTTCCTCATTTTCCTCACTTTGGACAATATCTCATAGAACATTAACACCAGATTTAAACGTCGCATTTTACAGTTTCTTGACGTGAAATTTACAAACTAATATTTTCACACGCTGACCAAAAATTATAACACTTTTCGCCTGATAATTACAAATATCAACCCGACAATCATCTTGAAAAATTTGTTGGGACAGACAATAAAATCTAACTACAACATAATACAAATATAGACAGACCTGCAAATGGCGTCATTTCCAGTATTCTGGCTACATTGTCGCCAGCTGACCTCGTGCTTTTAGCCGCACATTAGTACAAATAACATCATCTTCTCCAACATATCGATCTTACAAACACTGCCTTTTTCACACGATATTAAATTACAACACAAATCACGCACTTTCCTCGTTATTATTTGTACCACTAACCTCCCTCGTTCTGCAGTCAACTGCGACTGTCTACTTTCTTCCCAGGGTTGTCTCTGTCACCCCAACACAACAGATGTTCAACAGATAACGAAATCAGAACTACTCTGACTAGCTTCCCAACTCTCTTACCACTTTCAAACGCATATGAGGTGATACAATAAAATCTGCTGTGTACTTTAACAGACGCCTATGCTTTCACAGTTTGTCGGCAAAAAGTTCAGAAAAATTTCTATCACCTTCCCTTTCTAACCGAAGATGTGGACCTCAGCCACGAACATGTACTAAGTTATTCATAGATCAATGTCGTACAATTTTATGCTGACGACGGGCGTAAGCTACCGCCGCTTCAAAAACCAGATCGACACTGAAAAATATGCAGTGGGGGGTTCCTTTTATAGTCTTATGAGGGACGCTACACACACTACTAAGCTTGATTGCGTAATCTGCTAATTTCGCGTCCAATAGACCGATTTTCATGAAACTTGTTCCAGAATTCCGGACAGACTTGTGATTTATTTGGATGTTAATCTCATAATTTTACCACACTCGCAACAGGTGAAATGAATTATTTCTGCCCGGGCGTTTCGCGGGTTTTCTTCATCCATTGACCTTGGCACGTGGAGCTAGTCCACTGATCTGACGCGGATTTGTACTTAGGCTTAACTGCCTTTATATTTTACCATGGGGGTTCTGTCTTCACGTAGAGTTTAAGAATAATTTAGATTATTTATTTCTTTATTTACTGTGTTGCCAAAATCTCTCGTCACGCAGAATTCCGTGAATTTGAAGAATTATCGGGCACTCGAAGTCCGCCGAGGTGTCACGGTATTTCACGAGCTTGCCGCGGGTGAGATCGTTCCCACGCGACATCGAGGCTCTAGGAGCGCAACATGGGTGCCCTCAAAAATAAAAGTAGCTTGTTGATTTGAAATAAATATTGAGAAAAATAAAAAATATTTTTCTCATCGTAGAATTATGGGTTCGCTATTGAATGTTGATTTAGTTTATTGCTTATTGTCAGTTTGTTTATTTTCTTTTTTGTAAAATGTCCTTGTGTGGGGGGGAGTCTAACCCCCAGTAACCCCCTCCTCCTTGGGTATGCCTCTGAGAGGTTTGGAACTGTATTCAAGCTTTTAGCACGCAATCTAGTGATAAGAAATTGTATAGAACGACTTCTCCTATTCTGTTGGACAAAATTTTGATGGTGAACATTTTTCATCCAAAGTGACTCGAACGGGCTAACTATGGTGTCATATCACATTCGATGCCTTAGCAATTATGGACACATGGAGGGCTCTCAGGTTTTTGGCGACGATGGGAAGAGACTGGTATGTAAGCGACCATGGCCGTAATTAATGTACAGCCTCAGCATTTTCCTGATGTGAAAATGGGAAACCATGGAAAGCCACCCTCAGAGCTGCCAATAGTGGGGTTCAAACTCATCACCTCCTGAATGAAACGTAATAGCTACACGGACCGAGCTGCATAGCCAACTCCTTCGGTAAAGAAAGAAGTCGCTAACCTATAGCAATGACCAAAACTCCCACATACTGGGCGAGTTTGCCATCCGGTTATGGGCGCGTGGCTGTGAGCTTGCATCCGGGAGGTAGTGGGTTCGAATTCCACTGTCGGCAGCCCTGAAGGTGGTTTTACATGGTTTCCCTTTTTCCACCAGGCAAATGCTAGGGCTGTACATTAATTAAGGCCACGGCCGCTTCCTTCTAACTCCTAGGACTTTCCTATCCCATCGTCGCGATAAGACCTATCTGTGTCGGTGCGACGTAAAGCCACTAGCAAAAAAAAAATCTCCTACAACTTCAAGGCTCTTGAGGTAATATTTATATATTTATAAGAAAGGTTATAAGAAGGTTATAAGAAAGGTTATATCTGTTCTTTTTCGCTTTGTCAACTTCTACTGACTGTGCCACATCAGTCTCGAATTCTGATGGTTGGATTGATTCCATAAGCTATAATATTTACTTGCATTGCACTCCATGAATTATCCATATAATACTACGATTACAATTTCCCCCACACGGAGGTTGCCACAAGATTCAGGGGCACATCCAGGGAACAGCTTTTGATGGGGGGTGTGGTAACTTTGACAATGAGCCCTAGCAGATGTGAAAATTTGGCAGAAGTCCGGGATTCCGGATCATCATAAAAAGATAATTAACCTTACACTTTGAAGGCATCTGAAAGTGCTTCTAAACACCTGAAGTAAACCAATGAATTACTGAAGTCAACCAATATGCTTTATTTGCAAACAACAGGGGTGGGGAATTTCAAGTACAAGTATGGCCTCAGCTTCCAGGTGCAGCCATATTGAGATGACGCCATCTAGACTACGCGAGTGGCAATTTCCCCGTTCCGTTACTTGGCCAGATCACATTAGTGAACCAAAACTATACTGGGTGACCTATGGCTGAGTTTTAAATTTTTCAGGGTAAACACCAAATTTGGCACCAGAGATCTTTAACACGTCAAAATCGTAAGACATGGAGTTCCGAGGATTTTCTTTTATAGAGCCTTCAAAACTCGACTACGTCTACCGGTTTTTGAACCCGTGGACTTGAGATCAAACAGCTGACACACTACCATTGACCCACAGATGTTACACTCATTAAGATAAACAACATAAAACAAAATAGACTCCACTATAAAGGAGCCAAGGAACATAATTATTTCGTAAGTACAAATAACTTATCTATAACACAAAACTGGATAACTAATTTTAGCTAGATAAAAAGTAAACCAGAGAAATAGAAATACTAATAACCTAACAATAATCCCAATAAAATAACCAAGAAATAAATAAATCACTTGTACAAAATAACACATCACTTTCTCCACTTAATATGCTCTGCGTATAGTGTAAAGGAAAGCAATGGCTAACCACCTCACTCCTCACTTTGCCTAGTACACCTTATCCACCCAGGAACTTCATACAGTGCAGTCAGTGAACGAGAGGGTGAGGATCCACCCAACCTTCAGGATGACTTCACACACAGACAGACAATATATGATATGCATAAAATTAGAGCCACCAAACAAATGTTACGTTAGTTCAGATATTCTCTTGCCACTTCCTCAACAGCCTCTGAAACTTTCTATCGTTTTCATTAATAGAGTCTAAAATTGGACAGGGATGCCAGAAAGTAGACTACAAGGAACCACCGTCAATCATGGCTTCTTTGTGACAGGTTAGATAAGATTGTGACACAGAACTCTTCTTTCTCGAATTCGAAGCCTTACTGATAATTACAGTTTGGTACTACAGGGTGTGCCGGCCCCGTGGTGTAGGGGTAGCATGTCTGCCTCTTACCCAGAGGCCCCGAGCTCGATTCCCGGCCAGGTCAGGGATTTTTACCTGGACCTGAGGGCTGGTTCGAGGTCCACTCAGCCTACGTGATTAGAATTGGGGAGCTATCTGACAGTGAGATAGTGGCCCCGGTCTAGAAAGCCAAGAATAACGGCCGAGAGGATTCTTCGTGCTGACCACACGACACCTCGTAATCTGCAGGTCTTCGGGCTGAGCAGCGGTCGCTTGGTAGGCCAAGGCCATTCAAGGGCTGTAGTGCCATGTGGGGGGGGGGGGAAATTACAGGGTGTGAAACTGTAATATTATATTGGCGGATAAAGTACTGAATAGTTCTCTTTCAGGAAACTAATGCTGCATCTCAACTCAAAGTAACCCATCTTGTTACAAAATAACCCCAGTTGACGATAAGGATATCCAGTAATAAATGTCGCATTTATTCCTGTTTACAAAACCATCCTTTGTTTTCCAGTTTTGGCAAACCACTCCTTCACTTGATGTGGGTCTAAAATAATGTCTTTATGAATGAACAACAACGCAATCCAACAAGTTTACTTTCCATCATGGTTGTCCTCAACCATGTTTTATAAGATGCAACGATTAAAACGATCTTTCAGAGCTTGCATTGCTTACGGTAACGTGCACAGTATTATTGCAATAGAGTATATATTATCCGCGCACTTTTTAGTGATAGATTTTTGTACTCGTTGGAGAAGTAAGAAGGTTTCCGTTAATACTGCCAACTGAATGGAAATGAAATCTGAATTGAATCGATAATATGATCGATCGATATGAATTTTATAAACCTTTATTATTTTAAGCAAACAAGTGTGTCACACACACAATATTTAATACTATATAGGGGAGAGTCCTACAGTACCGGCCGGCTGGCAGTACCGGCCATTGCTGTTTCTCGTTTTAGGTGTTATATGGCAGTAGCTTACAGGTGGCATATGAAGGATGCTACATTCCCGCGTGTCATACTTTGGGGGTTTCGTTTAGCGTTAAGTCTTGTGTGAGATGTGAGTTTTGTACATTGGCCGGCTTACGATCGCGCGCGAAAAGTTATTTTCAAGCCCCAGGTAGTCCATTTCCAGGTAAGCTGTTGATTTTGTTTTTACTTATATATTATATACATTCTTTGAGGACGCTATAGCTGGTAAGAGTTTCACGACATCGTCTCTTAAACAATCTCCAGCTGGGGAAGTTCCTTCATGTGAGTGTCGTACAGTACCCGCCAACCATATGTCTTCCAGTACCGGCCAATAGGACTTTTAAAGAAATAAAATTATATCCACTTCTTATCACTTTCCAGAGTGAAATGACAGAGAAAGGGGGTAAAATAAAATGAAAGTGGATCGAGGACGGGATGAAGATGGCACTGAACTAAATTATTTATAACAAAATGACTGCAAGGCAAGCTGCTGAGGCTTTTATGCGCCAAGAAGTACGTTAGGAGATCGTCTGAGAGCTCTTAGTGTGGGTGTGGCTGTGGATCTAACTCCTCAGATGGGAAGAATTAAAAAATCCTTTTATTACCATATGTAAAATCAGTTGGTTACTTATATGAAGGATCTAGAAAATCTTTATGTCCCTGGGCAGGAAAAAAATGTACAGTTAGCATTCGCTTTGGCCGAGCATTAAAAAGTACCTCACCAATTCAACAAAGAAAACAAAACTGCCGGAAAGCAGTTTTATTGTGATTATTATGTAAATACTAAGGAAATGGAAGAAGACACATCATGCATTATTTGTCGTGAGTCATTGGATGAAGAATGGGTGCAGTGTACCAAATGCAAAGACTGTGCGCATGTTGGATGTGTAGACCACGGGAACATTTTGTATTTTATTTGTAATTATTGCAAAAAATAAACCAAACTTGAATTTAGTGGATGCCAATTCCAATAATTATGTGTTGTCGAGTTCTTTCTGTGTTTGTTTGATATAAGTAATGTATTAGACATATATATCTTAGAAAATAGTAACTGGCCGGTACTGGAAGAAGGTTTTTGTAGTCCATGGAAATTAAGCTTTGTTGTATTTTTAAATATTATTAACTTTCGGTAAGATTTTAGGGAAATCACACCCTTACATTGAAAAAGCATTTAGTAAAGTACAAGATTATTGTAGGAAAATCTCATACCGTAGAGCATTTTATTTTTTATAAGGGAAAAAGTTAAGGTGGCCGGTACTGTAGGACTCTCCCCTAACATTTCCCGTTGCGAAAAGTGTTCCTAGCATGAATTCTATAGTTTGGCTTTGCTGTGCAAAACAACAACAGTACGAGTACTTAAAGTGTACGCCAGATGGCGCACAGCGATGATAAGCGATTCTTAGTTTTTGTTTCAAAGGTTGCCAATGCGAATCTCGAAGATAACCAAAGTCGACCGCTTCTGCACAAGGGTGTAAATCTATCACTAAAAAGTGCGCAGATAATATTGCACCTGTCTAGGGCTTCAGTGTATAATAATAATAATAATAATAATAATAATAATAATAATAATAATAATAATAATAATAATAATAATAATAATAATAATAATAATAATAATAATAATAATAATAATAATAATAATAATAATAATAATAATAATAATTCGTAAGTGCATTAGCTGAATGGAAAATGCATGATGAGATCCTCGAAGAACAACCCTAGAATCGAAGTCCCATCAGCCCTACTTCACAGTAACCACGACTAGACTTTAAAGCAAAACGGGCCGATGGTGCGTCCGCATTAATGGGCATTAAATGAAGCATTTATAAGTAGGGATTTCAAATATAAGAGGAATACAACGTCACTAATAAATTAGAAGAATGATATTTTTAAACTTTTACAAATATAAATTTTATTAAACTGAGAAAAGAACATTTACAAAGACTAATATAAAATGTGCCATAAGTTTTAACATTAATCAAAGATATGAGGGATTTAAATCGTTGAAATTAATGTTTATTTGTCCTTTAGAATTTGCATTCCGCACCAAATAATCCCATAATATTTGAGAGGCATTTCCCTCATTATTATTTCCACTATTCACATACATTGTCAAAAACACTCATTAATTGATTGGTGAATTAATTATATACAATAAAATGCACAATTACGATCACATGACTTCATATTTATGAGTTAAAGCCCGTGATCATGTGTGCCATTTCACCGTTCTATAGTTACTATATTTGGAACAAAAATGGCGCTTCGGCTATTAGCGGGTCAGAATAAAAACAATTAACAGCTGTATGAACTGAAGAGATGATAAATTCAACCGGCAATCACAGAAGGAATTCTTTTTTTAGAAGGCAGTGCGAAAGAATGACGAGAGCGGATTATTTAAATCCATTATTGAAAAAAAAGTCTTCCATTAGAGAAAGGATTCTTAATTGAGCACTACACCAAGAAAGACGGAATCGCGTAAAGAAACCCAGTAATAATTGGAGATTTTAGTCTACTGTTAGAGATAAGATCAAGTCCATGATAACCCGCCGAACACCAGCTGTAATTGACATATACGTGAGATAAAAGACCAGCTGATAAGAAACGTCAAGTTGGAGCTTCACTACGTCACGGTTGGGCTCGGAACATTTTATTTGCCCGATACTGCATAACATCAAGAGAGCTGAAGTAAACCGAACAGAGTGCAATCTTTAAAGCACGTAATATTCACAACGTTTCGGCGAGCAAGGCAGTTTGAAACAAGACGATATTTAGAGTCTTATAGGCAAATTAAGCGGAACAGAAAACAAATATACTGATCACATTAGCATTACTAAGCAGATTACCATGTATAAATCCACTAATGCCTTGTATTATTCTGTCCTTGATGCAATGAAGGCCATCATGATGTTCTAAGAAGCTGAGGCGAGGACTACTCTGGCTATGGTAACGCTTGACGAGATGGATGATCCAGGAGGATAGTAGTCAGCTGTGATGACGAGATGATTCCTTGTTACTTAAGCCGAACCAGGGAGCAAGACCTACCATCCCATGGCGATCAACAGCGAGATGGAAGCCAGATCCAATAAGCAAAGATAAGTCCCCATTTAAGTCGTATCGTAAGTAGAAAACCTTATTCTTTGGGTTAATGTATAATATTTGTAGTGACATTTTGTGTGCGTAATTAATATACGTGTATGTGTTCACAAGGAAATAGGTATTCATCCAAAGTTACCGTAAATTCCAAACATAGGCGTTAAAGTACCAGTGAAATGCCGTTCGTAAGTTTGTCAATATGATAGTGGAGAAGTGATTGATATTGTTCATAATTTGTTGTCAGTGAAATATTAGAGTAATATGAGGAACCTAATATTTATATGCATGATGGTTTTGACTAAGAGCAAGCGTAAAGATCGTATTTAGGGAGTATTACAAGGAAATTTGATGGCACAATTTTAAGGTTACAGTGTACTATTTATTTGATACTATGACAGTAATGGTAATGAATATATATATATGTGCAGGTGATAGTACATATGTTGTGTTTTGATGGAATGAGTGCTTCAATTATAAATGCTACGCGATAATGGAAGTGTTAAATAACGAATATAGTTAGCATATGAGTTGCTAGTGTATTTTGATGGTGATAGTTACTGTTATTTAAGGTGTTGGTCATAGTATTTCTTCGAGAAATGGTAGTATGTGTGTGTTGCACATGCTAAGGTGTCGGTAGTGAAACGTACTGTTTCTGATTGCTATTTTATTCCCTAATATATATATATAGGATACAGTTTAGGATACGATCTTAATGCCATCACTAAAGAATTAATTGAATAAGTAGGATCTTCGAAGAGCCGAGAGATCACTTACATAAACATTTAGACCTTCACTGACATAACTACGACTGTTTTCATATATTCTCACTTACGGCAAGTCAGTTTACGATTTATTTATTTCTCTTTTGGAGCAATATTAGTCATCACTGGTAACTTAGACTTTCATATGTGGATTTTAGATGAAGATAGAGTCTTCCTATGTGTCAGTTTTTCCACACATGGTATTTCGTTGGAATATTAATCGTAATATACTTGGAAATGTTATGGTAAGTCATATACGCACTTTAGCTGAAATTTAACCATGAATTAAAGGAATAATTGAATAATTTAGCAATGTAATCCTTACGATGGAAATAATTTGAAAATGCTTACGACTTAAAGTGGACTTAGTTTTGCTTATATGGAGGCTAATTGATACAAAATATGAAACATTGAACAAATTGAAACTTCGAATAGAGTAAATACCTAAGAATCAGACAGTAATCTTTTCACACGATTTTTCTACTGTGCGTGGACATTGAGATGAACTGTTTCAACCGAGTGATATACATTTCTGTAATTGTATGTGAATTTAATTCAGGCAATTGAATCTTGATGATTTCGAGAAGCAACTTAGCTTAATATTCAGAGATTCCAGATCTTAATTAATTAATTAAATAATTGAGTCATTAATTATTGGCCATTTTCTTTGCGTTTTCCTCATTTTCCAATTGAACTTTAATTTGAATTGTATATAGTAGGAATATAGTTTATTTTACTTAGAGCTTTCGGATGCATCCAAATAGTTCATTCATTACACACATTATAATAATTATAATTATTGCAATTATCCAACTTTTTCAATTATGTTGAGTAATTTTACTTATTATGTAATTTAATTATTTTTCCTTTCATTTGAATTCCTTGGAAACTACTTAGTTATAATACAATTTTTCGATAGGCTAAGAGTATGATTCAGATGAATAAGGCCTAAGTTCATTATTTTATTTATTTATCAGAGGTTTTCCCAAACCTATTTCTTCAAGACAACATCAATATATTTATTGAGAAACTGATTGAATAGGAAACCTGCTATACTGTATAAATGATTTTCAAGGTAATCAACGTTTATTCCAATTCATCCATAAATCAATTTATGAATAAAAGTTGAGTAGAGTAATATTGAATTCTTTCAATGTCTGCTTAGAATAAGTACTAGATGTAAGCTTGGAATGGTTAATTTTCATTGCGTCCATGATGATATCATGTACGGTGTTCTTGGCAAGCCACGATAATCTGATTTTTGCGATAAATTTTGGTATCAAAAATATACGGTAACCGACTAATAGCGTGTTGAAGACGTTCATTTACGTAGGTTGGTATTTACCGTAGGCCGTCGGTGTTTCTTTCTCACGCGGAACTCACAACCCAGGAATATTCGGCAGATGAAATTATTATTATGAGCTAGTCTGGAAACTCGTGTAGTCAACCTGGACGCGGGATGGTGCACATGTCATTACATGATCATGTGATTAAGGCAATATTGTAACTATGACAAGCACATCCCAAAATATCTGAAAGTCATATTTTAACTCCTACTAACTAACCTCATTATTATTTACAATGATGTAAATAATCGCATGGGCATATTTCGCCGGGATTATGAATAATACCATGGAATAATACAATACACAAACAACGCTGAACTTATGGATAACACATTAACGATAATACAATATCTCACATGTCATAATACACTTATCTAAAATTAAACACATATAATAACGCCCTTTAATATATACAGAAACTAGCATGTGCCCGCGGCTTTGCCCGCGTTTATTAATTGAACCGTTAGATGTTTCGAAACTATTTATTTAAAAGCATATTAAAACATTATATTTATTAACTCACATCGTTTTGACGTAAATTGCATGAAATACATTATTTTATTTTTATTATATTGTTACTTTCAATGCTTAAGATACCGGGTTGATGGATGGTACAAATAATATTAAAACCATGTAAAAGACCATGTTATATAATACAAAATATATTGTTTCCTTATAGAGCTTCGGAATAAATATTAATGTCCTTCTATTTGGAGGTAAGTTGTATACTCTATTGTGTTTGCCTTTCGAACTCTTGAACAGTCCACGAACAGTTGACAATGGCAAAAGCACCGTTTTCGAAGATGGAGTCCTACAACTTTAAGTGATTGTCCCATGTCGAAATTTCAGATCTCTGTGTGCCGTAGATTTGACTGGGCTTCGCACACATACACCCAAACGCTTCCGAATATTACGGGCTGAGGGCTCCTCGTGTCGCGGACCGAAAATGGCTTCCTACTCAATGGACTTACAGTCCGAGGAATACTACTTCGCCCGCAGCATGCTCAGTAATGATGGTGGCTTCAATAATATTCGTCATCAGTTTCAGAGCCGTGTTCATTGCAGAGCATCAACAGCGTCGTATGCCTTCACACCATATAAGACCAAAAACGGTCTCCTACGCCCTGGACGTAAAATGGCTCCTCGAACACTGTGTTCTGTACCTATCTTACGTACGTTGCCTAGCGACAGCGTCTCGATGCATTTAATCTTGGTGACAGCACGTTGGATTGTCATATCCCAATGCACGTTTTCCGTTGGTTTTTCGTTCATAACTCACCAACGAAAGCGAAAATGAAAATTCCGGCTTCGAGGTGCATTCGGACCCCTTTCCATCTACCTATGTTCAAAATTTCAGATATCTCAGTGCTGTAGATTTTGCTGGACATCGCGCACAGACAGACAGACAGACAAACACTTTCTTTTATAATTATATAGATATATGGAAGGAATGGTCCTTCCGTCACCAAAATGACGGTGATGATACTCGTCGTCCTCAGATGGGATAGAACCCGTGGTCTTCTTGCAGCTGGATGCATCAAATAAATGAAATAAAATTTGGGAGGAATTCTTCCGTTTTCTAACATGTTAATTCAATTACAACGATGACAATTAACTATTCTGTGTGTGAGTGTTTGTCGTATATTACCAGAAACGAACAATCAGTCAACACCCCCCAAAAGTTGTGAAGCCTGCGGTCTGGTCATTCTCCTCAGACCCCTATTGTAAATCTTCGAGGCTCATTCAGCTGGTACTTTCACTCAACGTAACAGTAATCTGCACTGTCTCCCTTTCAACTCAGTCAAGGAAGGATATCTCTCTTCCCTCAGCTGCCTCGATATTAAAATTCAGGCTAATGCCCCTTCGAGTACAAATCTAACATATTTTGTTCCCATATGGTTTTATTCAACCTCACTTGTCGTCATTAGTGTGGCATGATTCCTCACACTTTACATAAATAATCTCTGACACATCTTCATTTTTGCTCCAAACTATCAATTGGCGACGTATTAACCGACCAACGTTCCCAGTTCGATACTCCAAACACACATATTTGCATAAGAATATATTCTTCGTGCTCCAGGACACTGCCCTTGAGGCGGTAGAGGTGGGATCCCTCGCTGAGTCCGAGGGAAAAGCCGAACCTGGAGGGTAAACAGATGATGATGATGATGATGATATATTCTTCGGGACATACTAAAAAATTAGATATTATGTCCACGATCTAAAAATCATACTTGCATCCGATATTGTATCCTTAACTTCTAAAATACTCTGTCTTACGCATGAAGTACAAAGTAGTCTACGTACTTTCTGAAGATACACAACGTCTCATCTCATAATAATAATAATAATTGAGATTATTTAAATGGATACTACTTCCATTCATTATAATACCGGTACTTCACGCAGAAAGAAATCAATACTAAAATCTTATAATTAACATGCATTAATCTTTCCGAGGGGTTAAACAAAATGCTGGTTTTATACCAGTGAACAAATTCCTACTACATTAAACTAAGAAACTATAATCCCTTTGAAATAGCCTGCGACCATCATTTGCATTTATCTAATTAACATGCAAAATTTACTTATTTACAGGTGGACAATGACTTTCAAACATAAAAAATTGAAGTGCATTATCTATTGTGATCATTCTTCTTTGGGATGGGCACATCCATGATGACTTAAACTATCATCTCATATATATATATATATAGCTAGTTGCTTTACGTCGCACTGACACAGATAAGTCTTATGGCGACGAACTATCATCTCGACGTCTTCGATGTCGTGAGGTCTTCGGTTCGTCCCTAAGATGAGGTCCTCCATGTTGTAGATTTTGACCAGGAGTTGAATGGTCTTGAAGACACCAGATACACTAAGATGTAGAATAGGTAGGCAACTCGTAGATTCTCCCTCAAGGTCGACGCTCACCCGTTCAGATATGCAATGAGGAAACAATGTGATTATAGTTGCGTCAATTTTGTGATACGCACTACAATCAAATATGGTTAGAATTACTCATGTACTTAAGTAAGCCAACCCGGTAACGGCAATGTTCTGCTGTTTCATCACCCTAATACTCCACTCAGCATATACTGTCTGCGCACTTTTTAGCGATAGATTTACACTCTAGTGCTGAATCGGTCGACTTCGGTTATCTTCGAGATTCGTATTGGCAACTTTTGAAACACAAACTAAGAATCGCTTATCATCGCTGTGCGACATCTGGCGTTCACTTTAAGTACTCGTACTGTTGTTGTTTACACAGCAAAGCCAAACTATAGAATTCATGCTAGGAACACGTTTCGCATCGGGAAATGTTATATAGTTTTACATATTGTGTGTGTGACACAGTTGTTTGCTTAAAATAATAAAGGTTTAGAAAATTCATATCGATCGATCATATTATCGATTCAATTCAGATTTCATTTCCATTCAGTTGGCAGTATTACCGGAACCGGCAGTGCTCCCTTCTTACTCCTCCAACGAGTACAAAAATCTATCACTAAAAAGTGCGCATACTATACAGTTATTGACACTCAAATGTTATTGAAATATCGCGTACACTAGCACTGTAACTTGATGTTAAGGATCTGAATTTTTGCCTAATTCACAACACCTCACTATGTAAGACAACTCACTCATCACATTTATATGTTCGGCAGACGTCGCCCATTTATTATTATTATTATTATTATTATTATTATTATTATTATTATATGTGAACCACCATTTTTCCTGTTAAATTCTCCCTTCAACTCTATAGTCGCAATTTCGACTACGTTTTCACAGCACTTCACTGTATTAATCTTACTTCAATAATTGTGCCACACACATATTTATTTACGCATACATAAAAGTAGCTGAGATACCACGCAGCTCACTGTAGGTGGATTATTCCTGGTTCACTAACTTCGATGAATATACCGTAGTACAGAATATCGCAAATATACAAATTCTTCACAATCTGTGGCATGTGAATATTTAATGTACTCAAAAATAACAATTTACACGGATTTTCACTACTTATATATTGCAAACGTGGCACTGCACCATAAATGAAAATGTTGCACCACTTCACTGACCTCGCGAACAACGACACGTCTGAATGGTCCGAGAACACAGTAGATAATAATTAGACAGTCTTCAATCCAACTTCTTTTATGCTGAAGAGGGTAAATTCGAGGGTGGGAGGTAACCACGCCTACTTGTCGGATATCGCTCCGGTAATAACCGTTTGTCGAAATTGATTTGCATATCAAAAGATAGCTCTGTCCTATATCCTACTGATCGAATCTTATTCCTGTAGGATCGTAGGTTTGATCATAATCATCAAAGCGTCATCTAGCACTTTTGCAATGGTTGACACTACGCCTTGGCAAAACTCAACATAGGCTCCCCTCGCCAGACTCATGACGACTTTTCGTAATTCTCCGCACCCACAACATCGCATAATTAATGATACGTTAAGTAATTGGAATATGTTTTGCTGTCATAATTTACTAAAAAATCCTCTGATTATGATGAGCTGTTGTTTATGAATACTGGGTGCGTATGTGAGGAGTCACGTGATTAATGTTATTATTTTCACCGTCGAAAATTTTGAAACAGGTGATGGTTTCTGGGGTGTCGTCCCATTTGCGATCAGTCCCATTTGCGATCACTCAGGTAGAATACAAGACTAGTTCTTTTTGACGGGTTAAGCATTGTCCCATTTGCGATCACTCTTATCAGTGACATACAAACACTCAAGTTGTTGTGAGGGAATTCCCTACAGAAGGACTGGTACAGGTCTACAGGAAGACATCCCTCAAGTAACTGGCGAAACTACATACTAGGATTTTTACGAATCGTATGTTGAAACTCATTAAATTACGTATATTTACCGTTTTTGAGACTGGTGCGTTAATATCGGAACTGACAGAGAATAAACAGGACTCAATGAACCTTTTATTTAGAGTTAGACTACCAGATGGTTGTGGGTGAAAAGGGGGTTAAATGAGTTTTAAGAAGTAGGACAAAAGATGGACGTATTAAAACCGTTGAACTTTACACTTTTCAATTTCAAAACAAAGGATTTCGCTGTAAACACTTCGTTTCTTCGATAGTGCTACCCTTTTTGAAGCAGTTGGAACAGTTAACCTACACTTTCTTATACGATAGGGGACACTATTAGATTACTGCTAAAATAATGCTCAAACTGTTCAAACATTCATACTGACACGATAAGTAAGCAGCTGCTCAAAATATAATTAGCCTAATTTCATCTATCTGTATGTATGTCTACCCCTTAGTCTCGTTTCTTGAGATTAATTAATACGGGATGTTTCTACGGCCGGATGCCCTTCCTGGCACCAACCTCAGGTGAGGAGCTAATGAAGATGAAATGTGATATGGTGAATTAAATTGGGTAAGGGTAGGGGGAGGACTCAGCTCTGGCCTGTGATTAGGAACTGTACTGGCATTTGCTTGGAAGTGAAAATATTAAACCACAGAAAACCATTCTGAGAACAGCAGACGGTGGGGTTCGAACCCACACGTTTCCCGAATGCACAGCTTGGCTCCATAGCAGTAGCGCTTTAAAACGCGCGGCCACTCAGCCTACTTTCACCTATATAAATACAATTACAATTTTTGTCTGTACGCTCGGATTAGATGTACAAGATTCTAGAACTTAATGTTAAGAAAATATTTAGATTAAAATAAGTTGAAGAAATGATAATTCTATAATGATACCGCGAAAAGATGAGACTGCATTCGTGAACTAGTGGTTCGAGTCCCATTGTCGGTAGCCCTGAAATGGTTTCCGTGGTTTCCTGTTTTCACAACAAGCAAAAAATGCTGGGGTTGTACCTTAATTAAGGTCACGGTCACTTCCTTCCACTCCTTGTCCTTTCGTATCCCATTGTCGCCATAAGACCTATCTGTGTCGGTGCGATGTAAAGCCAGCGATAAAGATAACCATGTCACCAAACAGCCCTGACTTTTCCGTACATTTCTGTAAGAGTATCCATTATACAAAGCACTAGCTGTTACCCACGGCTTCCCTCGCGAGGATTTCATAAGTTGATAAAAATTAATTGTTCCTTGGTACTGCACTAAGACATTGTCTGAAAATCCCTAAAGTATAAAAACTGGCCGAAAAATTGCATTTCATTTACGCCAGAACCTCTTTGTAAACCACGTTTGTGGCATTGCCTTTTGGGGCTAAGATGACCAAGCTACCGGCAGAGCTAAATCTGGAACACGCGACATGGAACTCTACACGTGAGGAACAGTAAAATAAAGGGAGCTTCTTTATTTCTAAAGGAGATTACAAATACCAATTTTCATGCCTGTAACATGTTAACTTTATGTATATACTAATTTTAAAAATTGCCCCACTCCTTGGCTGAGAGTTCATCGTTGACGCCTTCGGTTCACAGAGTTCCGGTTTCGATTCCGGGCTGGGTCGGATATTTTAATCGCGTGTGATTACTTCTGGCTCGAGGACAGGTTGTTTGTGTTTGTCCCAACACTCTCCTCTTCATATTCACTCCACACAACACATTACCAACCACAACAGGAATACGCAATAGTAATTCCATCCCTACACATAGGGTTGGCGTTAGGAAGAGCATCCAGTCGTAAAACAGCGTCAAATCCACATGTGTGACACAGTTCGCACCCGCGATCCCACAGGTCCCGGTAGAAGAGAAGAAGATACTCATTTTAAAATATCACTCCCTTTTTAAAAATGTTTCACCCCCTTAATGGATTTTCCAGAAAAAGTGCATTCATTTATTTTTAAAAGAAATTCCAAGTACGGCCTACCAATTTTAAAGTCTGTAACATCTTCCGTTTCTGAGATATATGTATCCTCATATAATGAATTCAACCCTCACCCCTTACGTGGATTTTCTGAAAACAAAAAATTATGTTCATGTTCTTTTATTTTAAAGGAGATTCCAAATACCATATTTTATGTCTGTAACATGTTAGGTTTTTGTGATATATTGTAGATAATTTCGCTGCTGTAAGCATACTGGAGCTGATGTTGCCATGGTTACGGCAGTTCATTTCTTTTTCCGATTCTTAGACCAGGGGTAATGTGGTGCTAATATCTCAATAACGGTTGGTTTTAGGGCCTTAAAACATGGTTTTCGGGCCCGAACGGCTTACCGAGTTTTGTTCTTTGCGCCAAGGGGCTTAAACTGAGCGTTGTCTCGTCCTTGTACGACAAATTTGATATTTCGCCTATATTAGCCTAGTATTTCTATATCTCCCCACGCCCCTCCCCCCCCCCCCCAACTCAAATTGTTTTGAAAATAAAATATAGCCTTTAGCACTCAGGCATAATGTATCTTTCTATTAGAGAAAGAATTTTTAGAATCGGTCCAGTAGTTCCTGAGAGTAGCCATAACATACAAACAAACTTTACCTCATTATATATCAGTATAGATAAGGCTTGCCTTTATTCGTCTCAATGACCTGCATGTCGTAAGTAAACACGCAGATAACAAAATAACAACAAAAGCTACATCAACGATGGGTGTCTACAGTTGGAATAATTACAGTATGTTAAAAACTATATTATCTCAAAAAACCTTCAAGAGAGAGGTTGTGTGAAGTACGCCCTAATTAGCAGACCCCCTGCTGCATGGACGTTGGAAAACCCTGCTAGACTGCTGATAATTTTACAGTGGTCGCAAATGGGACACGAACTGGTCTTTCTTCACATTCTTGTTTTACACAGTAATGGGAGTGATTGCAAATGGGACAACTTTTGCTGTGATCGCAAATGGGACTGATCGCAAATGGGACATAACCGTTTCTGGCTGGCATCACTGAATACACCAACAAATATTTAGGGAATTACATCTCCCTAAGTTAACCCGACTTAATTAAGTACGGCTCACCGGCTATCACGTGATTTTTGCCTCTTCTAACTCACTCCCACAAGAGAGATAAACATTCTAATTGTTGGCTAGCGTATGACTCACTTTCGTCATTACGCGCAAAGAGACTTTCGTCCCCTGAAGCAGTGACGCGTCGTTCGTGTCCCGTGTAGTGCCAGTCTGCTAGTTATGCGACTAATCATCATAGAATGCAGCGGAAAACGGCATATTATTGTTACAGGGTGTCACGATGTGGTATCTACAGTACCGTGAACGGTTACAGTATCAAGGGATATATATATATCTGTCACATGCCTGAAGTATAATACATGTAAAGCTTCGGTAGGGAGTTTCACACCACTTTGTTGCTTGGTCTGTCATTGATACTGCCAGTGAGGCATTTCTCCTTTTTTTTTTCTTCATGAGATTCAACTTTCCATCGCCTGTACCCGCCAAGAACCTTGCGAATCTGTCCACAATACAGTATATCCAAGAGCTTCGTCAATATCTGAAGGTCTGAGACTCACTGCAGCCTCTGGAAGAAACACCGGTAACCTTAGTACATCGAGCAAATCAGGAGAAAATGAATATAGACAGAGATTCTATAATAATCTTCTACAGATTCTACTTCGTAGTTGTCACATTTGGTTTGACGACCACAAAGTCTTGGTTTCTTGAGCTCTACAAATCGGAGTCATATTTTCAATTTTGGTGTAAAGATCGTGAAAGTAGAATCGACTGCCTGATCGTCGTTTATCCTGTGTTTCTAGAAGATTCATGACTGAGATGCCCTGGCCAAAATCAATAATGAAGGAGAAAAGTTATTATAAGGGTTCCGTTTCTTACATATACGGGCTAATGAAATCCTTGGGTTTCAAATACAAGCCAACCATTGAACTAATTTATCTGTTTATTTTACCTTATAAAGATGCTACTGGAAATGCTGTGATAGTACATATATCACACCCCAGAATTATATGTAGAAGTTAGAGATATTATTGTCAGTATTCTATTTTTTTTATTATTATTATTTTTATTTTATTATTATTATTTCATTTGTATACTTTTCCATTTATATTGGTAAGCTGGAAGATATCCACATATGTAGGTATGAGTAATTTGTTTTGCATGAGTGGGAAAACACTGCTTTAATAACTCTGGTAATTTGAATGAGTCATCTGGCTACCCCAGTGTGTGTTGTGATGTACTTGTGTCAGGAAATTCCATTTACTCATGTATATATCCCAGCCTGATGAGATAAGCTTGTTGTTGTACCAGGAAAGTTTGGTGATTCATGAAAACTCCCCAGAGTTTGTTATTGTCTTGGGAGGAAGAAGTAGTTCAGGGCTTGGTCTTGATTTGAGATCACTCATGATTGGCTGGCAAGCACCAATCCAGACGTCTCATTTGAGAGGAGGGGGATGTTGATGTCTATAAAGGTTGGTCATACGGCGGCAACCAGAGGATTGTAGGTATGAGACATTGTAAGAGACATTGTAAGGGTGATTGTGAAGGTGATTGTAAAGGAACGAGAAGGAAGATAACTACAACTACAACTGACGGACTGTACGGGAAGGAAGTGGTGCTGAGACACGGTACTGGATTGACATGGCTGCAATGGACTGGACTTCAAACGTTCGTGGAGCGTAGTCGTGTTATGTTTGTGGAGAGCGCTTGCGCATTAAGTATTGTAGCACTTGTGGCGGCCTAGCATTATATGTTGGTGAAAGCTATCTCAGACTTTCCATAAATTTATATGTTGAGGATCGACAGACGTGTGTATATATCTTTACAAGTGTTAAAATATGTGAACACAGTAGTACAAGGTACAGTATCTGTGTGAAGTGATAACTGCCGATTATGAGAATCGGTAAGTCGAATTGATATAGAGACAGTGAAGGGTATTTATCTTCATACATGTACATTGTTCATCGGACTATCTGCAAATGGTAGCTTAGTTCTCGCTTTCGTTTTCCCACGGTTTTCATTATTGTTGTTGTTGTAAATATGGAGTCTTCCAGCAATATTTTATGTGTGTATTATATGTCTAATGTTGTATGTTGATGAGGTGCTCATGCACGGAATTTGTTCAGAATATAGTTAGCTATTTTAGAATCAGTGTTATTGATAAACCTAGGTGCAGTTCCTACCTAATTAGTCGTTTTCAGGAGGTTAGGTAAGGCCTGCAGCAGATGTACCAGTACGCAGCATTATGTACACGCCCTGGGATATAAAGTTTATCATGCTCTTATCTAAATTCGAGGGATCCATTCTGGTGAACTCTGGCGCCCATACTACGGACATTTCGGTTAATTATGCTTATTAATTTTATTAAGTTTTTGAGTAATTTTATTTATATATTTTTATTCATGATTTTATTTATTATTATCATCAAAGTATTACAATTGGCTTCCCAACGTGTGGCTGAATGATTGGTACATCTGTTAGGCTGATAAGCGTAGGTGCACTTGTCAGGTGTGGATGGAATTCTACAAACTATGTCAGTGAAGTGTTTTATATGTTTCATGTGTATTTTGGAGTATGAAGAAATGTTGTAGCGAGTCCAGTATTATAAAGTTGAGAAGTAGAGAGGTTTTGAAAGTTGCTGGTACTAAGAATCAGGATAAGAGAAGTCAAAAGAATTCCACCACATCGAGTTTATCTAATTTAAGTGAGAATAGCGAAATGGCTGATAGTAGGAAAGATCAATTTGCAACGATCGGTGAGGAATCCAGTAACCCGTCTCAAACTCAGAATGTAGGGGTTGTTAAGGAAACGGTTCAAGGGGAGGTTTTAACTTTTAGTATGATTAAATCACTATTTAATGAATTGTCCAGTAAGAGTGATGAATTATCCAGTAAAATGGATAGGAAGAATGAAGAGTTGAAGGTTGAATTGTCTAGTAAAATTGATAGTCAGAGTAAGGAATTAAATTCAGTGAGTGTTGAATTGTCCAGTAAGATTGATAGTCAGAGTAAAGAGTTGAAGAGTGAATTGAGTTTTTTAAGTAATGAAATATACAGTATTAATAGTGAATTAAATTCAGTTAGTACGGAATTGTCCAGTAAGATTGAGAAGCAGAGTGCAGAGTTAAATTTAGCTAGTGTTGAATTGTCTAGTAAAATTGATAGTTTAAGTATTGCTGTGAATGGTAGAATAGACAAATTAAACCAGAAGTTTGACCATCAAAACAGGGAAATTCAGGAAGTCAACAATAAGGTAGAAGCTCAATGCTTGGAATTGACTGAGAAAATCGAATGCCGATTTAATGTTGTTAGGAAGGAATTTGTTGAAAACAGCAAGGAATGTGATAAGAGAATAAAAATAGTGGAAGATAAAGTCGAAGAAATAGATAGAATTAAAACCAGCCAGAATGTTTTAGCGAAGCGAATAGATGAGAAGAATGAGAAATTGGAGAAAGACCTCAAGTCAGTAGAAGGAAATGCCAGAATGGTAGTTGAAGAAGGAATTAAAGCATGTCATGTAAAGTTAAGGCAGGAGATCAGTCAAATCCAAGTAGGTAGCAGCATATGTAATAGGTACGTATCTTGTACGAAGGACTCGGAATTACCCAAGTTTAATGGTCGGCAGTTTAATCCGATGGAATTCTTGAAAACGGTGGAGAAACGGTTTTCCAAGAATCTTGACGATGGTTTGATCGAGTGGAGTATGGTTGATGAGATGTTGGATATTGCACTTGTTGGAGAAGCGAGATCCTGGTTTCAAGTTTATAGACAGGGTATTTCGAGTTTGGAGGAATTTAGGGAGAAATTTAGTTCTAAATTTTGGAGTGAAGCTATTCAGGGAAGGGAAAGAGATCGCGTGCTATTTGGCAAATATAGGCCTCAGGAAGGTGTGTCTATGACGGAATATTTCTTGGCGCATGTTCTGATCAGCCAGAATATTGAAGGTCTAGCATCGGAAAGAGATACAGTCCGCCAGATGTTGAGGCATTTTCCTGAGAAGGTCGGATTAGCTGCATGTATGCAGAATATTGTTACGATTAAGGAATTAGAGCAGCTGTTAGAGAGGTTTGATGCTTTGGAAGGGCAGGGGAGGACTAGGCAAAGTGAAGGTAGAAATTACGGGGATAATGGGAGACAAGGTAATCAGCTAGGGGGAGATAGGAATTATCAGAATTTCAGTCATTCTAGGCAAGGGAATCAGGGTGGTAATTCCGGAAGGGGAAACAGACAGTCTAATCAGGGAGTTAATCACCAGGAATATTATGGTAGAAGTCCTAATCAGGAGGAATCAGAAAGTAGGGGGCGTAGGGATCAAAGACCTCCAGATCAAGTGCAGAGACATGATAATAGTGAACAGTCCACGTCAAGTAATTTAAACCGGAATCGGACTTCTTAGTTGGGTCAGATAGGCAGTCCGATACCGAAATTCCTATTCACGCGATGAAAAAGGTAAGTTACGAGGTAGACGTGAAAGAGGAATTATTGTATGACCATGTGTTTTGTGTTCAGGGAGATGTTGAGAATAGGGGGCGTGATGAAAGTAAGAAAGATGTGTCGGATGACTTACTTTGTACTAGTGGTGATGGTAATAGCGGTGTTGCGATCGATAATCTTGTGGAAGTTTCTGAAATTGAAAGTGAAGTTTTTTGTGAAGTTGATGAAGGTTGTTTAGTAAGTGAAGAGTGTTCACGGAGTATACATCATGAGGATGTTTTTGTTGATTTAAGTGTACGTGAGGAGAGTAAAGTTAGGTCCATTATGTGTGAAAATGGTGACTTTGAGATTAATGAAACTTCTGATAAGAGAGTCGAAAGTAGCAGTGTTGTTGGCATGAAAGTGGTGCAAGTAGGAGCTGATATGGAAGGTGGTGACGATGGATTAATTGTTGGGTCATTAAGTAGTAATGACAGCAATTTCAAGGTGTATTATGGTAAGAATTTTAGTAATGGAGTGAGCATGAGTGAGAATGAAGTGAGTACGTTTGACAAGCGTGTGTGTAATGTTTTATTTAAGTCTGAGAGATGTGTGGATGATGTGAACGACGTGCTGTGTGATATCGATGTGGAATGTGTGAAAAAGTATGTGATCTGTTTGCTTGCATTAATTATGGTTTTGTGGAAGAGTAAACGTAGTGAGATTCCCGCGCACTTCAGAAAGAGGGATTTCCTTTTTATGAATGTTCCGAATGAAAGTTTGTATGATTCTTGTGTGACTGAATGGGATGAATGTTTGTGTGTGAGATAGAGTGTATTCTAGAAGTAGTTAGTTTTATTGCGGTACGCATTCCTCGCTTATCGATGCCAATGTTAAGTTTATGTATAGTTTTTTTTATTAATATCAGGGTCCGTATACTGTGGACAGTAGAATAGGCAAGTGTGCTTATAGGCTCCTGACCGCTGACAACAAGGTTCTTAGAACATTTAATATCTATAGCCTTCGCAGATATAAGAGATAGGATCTGCACCTTGGATGTATATATTATCATTTATGAGTTATGTGTACAGTAGTAAGAAGGGATTGTATTCAATGGTATATGAAACAATCGGAGTTGTGTGTATATAGCCATATTATTATTATTATTATTGTTTGGACAAATTGTATTTCGTGTGTGCGAATACAATGCAGTAGACGCAATGTATACATCATTATTACAGTAAATTAAGAGTTCAGTTATATAATTTATGAAGTTCTGTTTTATGGTGAATCATAATATATGATATCATCGATTCACCAAGGGGGCGTTATGTGATAGTACATATATCACACCCCAGAATTATATGTAGAAGTTAGAGATATTATTGTCAGTATTCTATTTTTTTTATTATTATTATTTTTATTTTATTATTATTATTTCATTTGTATACTTTTCCATTTATATTGGTAAGCTGGAAGATATCCACATATGTAGGTATGAGTAATTTGTTTTGCATGAGTGGGAAAACACTGCTTTAATAACTCTGGTAATTTGAATGAGTCATCTGGCTACCCCAGTGTGTGTTGTGATGTACTTGTGTCAGGAAATTCCATTTACTCATGTATATATCCCAGCCTGATGAGATAAGCTTGTTGTTGTACCAGGAAAGTTTGGTGATTCATGAAAACTCCCCAGAGTTTGTTATTGTCTTGGGAGGAAGAAGTAGTTCAGGGCTTGGTCTTGATTTGAGATCACTCATGATTGGCTGGCAAGCACCAATCCAGACGTCTCATTTGAGAGGAGGGGGATGTTGATGTCTATAAAGGTTGGTCATACGGCGGCAACCAGAGGATTGTAGGTATGAGACATTGTAAGAGACATTGTAAGGGTGATTGTGAAGGTGATTGTAAAGGAACGAGAAGGAAGATAACTACAACTACAACTGACGGACTGTACGGGAAGGAAGTGGTGCTGAGACACGGTACTGGATTGACATGGCTGCAATGGACTGGACTTCAAACGTTCGTGGAGCGTAGTCGTGTTATGTTTGTGGAGAGCGCTTGCGCATTAAGTATTGTAGCACTTGTGGCGGCCTAGCATTATATGTTGGTGAAAGCTATCTCAGACTTTCCATAAATTTATATGTTGAGGATCGACAGACGTGTGTATATATCTTTACAAGTGTTAAAATATGTGAACACAGTAGTACAAGGTACAGTATCTGTGTGAAGTGATAACTGCCGATTATGAGAATCGGTAAGTCGAATTGATATAGAGACAGTGAAGGGTATTTATCTTCATACATGTACATTGTTCATCGGACTATCTGCAAATGGTAGCTTAGTTCTCGCTTTCGTTTTCCCACGGTTTTCATTATTGTTGTTGTTGTAAATATGGAGTCTTCCAGCAATATTTTATGTGTGTATTATATGTCTAATGTTGTATGTTGATGAGGTGCTCATGCACGGAATTTGTTCAGAATATAGTTAGCTATTTTAGAATCAGTGTTATTGATAAACCTAGGTGCAGTTCCTACCTAATTAGTCGTTTTCAGGAGGTTAGGTAAGGCCTGCAGCAGATGTACCAGTACGCAGCATTATGTACACGCCCTGGGATATAAAGTTTATCATGCTCTTATCTAAATTCGAGGGATCCATTCTGGTGAACTCTGGCGCCCATACTACGGACATTTCGGTTAATTATGCTTATTAATTTTATTAAGTTTTTGAGTAATTTTATTTATATATTTTTATTCATGATTTTATTTATTATTATCATCAAAGTATTACAATGCCACTCAGAGTGTCATGCGATATAGATTGCATCGCATCAAATAATAAACACAGCCTCGCATGGGTTGAGTACTGCGTTCACGAATAAATGTTATGACATTTTACTGGAGATATAACTGTCCAACTCGTTGGCTGAATGGTCAGCGTCTGACTTTCGATTTAGAGGGTCCCGGGTTCGATTCCCGGCCGGGTCGGGGATTTTAATCGCTTCTGATTAAATCTTCTGGCTCGGGGACACACTCCTCATCATATTCAGACAACATAGCACACTACCAACCACCATAGAAACACGCATCAGTGACTAGGCCTACATCCATCCATCCATAGAAGGAAGGGCATCCGGCCGTAAAACAGGGCCAAATCAACATGTGCCACGCAGTTCACACCCTCGATCCTACAGGCGTGGGAAAAAACGGCAGGAAAAGAAGAAAGAAGAAGAAGACTGAAGATATAACTCTATACCTCCATGTCGTAATTGCAAGCATGTGTTAACTGCGTTGTAAGCATGGAAAATCATAGGATTTGGGCTTTTTAACATGCTTGCCGGCCTCTTACCCGGAGACCCCGGCCAGGTCAAGGATTTTTACCTGGATCTGAGGGCTGCTTTGAGATCCATTCAGCCTACACCATTACAATTAAGGAGCAATCTGACGTTGAGATAGCGGTCCCGGTCTAGAAAGTCCAGAATAACGCCCGAGCGAATTCGTCGTGCTTACCCTACGACACCCCGTATTCTTAAGGCATTCGGGTTGAGCAGCGGTCGCTCGGTAGACCACGGCCCTTTGGGGCTGTTGAACCGTGGGCTTATTTTCTTATAGCAAGCTTTCATTCCGTACGCTGAAGGAGTACGGCGGGCATCCTAGAGAGTAACATCCTCTCTTGCGCCTGGGCAATTTGTAGAGGTGATTTGACGAATGGAAAAAAATAAGGGAGTGGTCACCATGGTCTATGAGAGAATTAGTCCCGGCATTTGCCTTAGTGCAGGACAATGGGAAACCACGGAAAACCTTCTCAGGACATTCCCTCCACCTCCCGAATATAGAGCTGTAAGGCTCTTGGTTGATTTGGATCACATTATGTCTGAGTGCATTATGTCTTAAGAGAGCGCCGTGTATATATTGCGAGGGAGAACCGTGCGAATCTCCTTCTCTCATCAGTCTGGCTGCCACTGCGGCAACAGCGGGCATGCTACTGTAGGCTACAGACCGTGTTCAAAGTTGTCCCGTGTTTACTTTAATATTACTGCTACGGTATATTACAAAATTATATTTACACACACCAATACAAGAAGTGGGGCCTCCGTGGCTCGAATGGATGTGCGCCGGCCTCTCACCACTGGGTTTCGTGGTTCAAATCCCGGTCACTCCATGTGAGATTTGTACTGGACAAATGCCGAGGCGGAACAGAATTTTCTCCGGGTACTCGGGTTTTTCCTGTCATCCTTCATTTCAACAACACTCTCCAATACTATTTCATTTCATCTGTCAGTAATTAATCATTGCAGAGGCTTCGGCAGCCGGCACAATTCCTATCCTCGCCGCTACATGGGGCTTCATTCATTCCATTCCTGATCCGGTCGAATGACTGGAAACGGGCTGTGGATTTTCATTTTCAATACAAGAAATCCACTTCCTGCTAATAAGAACGTGTTCGCTTATTTACTCACTCGCTCACTCAAAACGATGGTCGGAAAGCATGCCCAGCCGATAGCAGCCCATGGAACAATCTCCCGCACTCCACCGGCAGAGACTTCCACCGGAGAGATTTTCTCGGGAACGGAGGACAGGGAAGAACGAACAGGGAAACGCCGCGAACTATGAGTCGTAATGGGTTGCCCATCTTACATGTATTATGACAGGGGCGGCATTTTAGAAAACGCTGTTTTGGGATTAAGAGGCCTCATAATAGATATTTTCCAAAACTCAAGTCTATTCGTGATCATAAAATCAAATTGATGCTGGTCTAGATACTAATTGACCGCCTTGTAGTGTAGTGGTTAGTGTTAGTGGTTTGAAACCCCGTCAATCACAGTGCTTGCTTTGCTTCAAACCGATTTGGCAGCCTCGCCAAGAATCACGCCATCGACGGCCGTGTGCTTTGTAACCACCTCCAATAGATAGGTTACTGGTAAAATACGATTTCTCTCAGTAAACATTTTATTTAATGTTTATGCCTATGCAATATCCAGTGTAAGGGGTATATAAGCAAACAGGACAAATGCAAATAAAGAGCAAGAAAGAATGGCTAAGAAAATAATAATAGGCACCGGGGGAGTTGGCCGTGCGGTCAGGGGCACGCGGCTGTGAGCTTGAAGGAGTGGATGTTGTCATTCCTTCAAAATGAAACTTTAAATTCTTTAAGTAAATGAAATAAATTATGGCGTCATTATTTTACAAAGTCTTCTCAAAAAAATATATATTTAATCACATTGTCCTACTCGTGGATAATCTTACATTACATCGTCTCATTCATGAAACATGAGATCCATTGAACTATAGTTAAACATTTATTTAGAAGAAATATTAGTTAAAGATGTCTCTATCAGACTTATTTCCATTAAATTATACTCGCACAATAATTATTTCCATGAAACTTCCTTCAATATTTGACTGAACAACACGTGAAGTTAACTTTTAACATCTGTCGCCTTGAGAAAAATTAACATTACAAGCTTTACAATAACAGTGAACTTTGTCCAGACGATTGAAGTAATCCCTACTTATTCATTGGTGTCGGATACTTTGACCTTGCCTCAACTTCATTTTAAAATAAAATTCACTAAAGATTTAACTTCCAATAAATCAAATTAACTCAAACAACGGTGTTGATAACCTAGCCCCAACATGATGAACACGTGGCCAGGTCAAAACCACGTTTCAAAAAAATATCCCAAGTAAATGAAATCACTACAACACACACACAGCATTCACACAAATATACACGAGTATTATTTACATTAATTACAACGAATTCTATTATTCTATTATTTTTACCCTAGGCACATGAAATATCACGATGTCGGTATCGGTCAAAAATCCATTTACGACTCTCAGAAATGTGATGTGTTATGTGTGGTGTGTGAGTTTCAGGGATGTTGGAGACAGCACAAACAACCAGCCCCCGGGCCATTGGAATTAACCAATGAAGTTTAAAATCACCGACCCGGCCGGGAATCGAACCCGGGACCCTTTGATCCGAAGGCCAGTACGCTGACCATTCAGACAACGAGTTGGACAGTTATATCTCCAGTAAAATGTCATAACATTTATTCGTGAACGCAGTACTCAACCCATGCGAGGCTGGGGAGTTAGAAAACTTTCTTCTTTAGCATGGCATTCCTCTCGTTCATACATTTTCTGATACTGCTGGTACGTAACACACTGGTTCATCATAGTATTCCAGCAATTCGATCCCTACTCTGACGCGCTGATTTGAATGAGCAGTATGCAAACTCGGAATAGGCTTGCGGCAGAGGAGTTTTCACAGCTGTCTGCGGCTTGGTCATTCCAGCTTTGGAACTTTGGACGGTTAGATCGGCAGCATAGTACTGTTCGTTAAAACTGAGGAAATGCGTGGTTTTTCATTTGATCCAGAATTTCATATGATAGCATTGCTTTTAAGCGCGACATTCCTATTGACGTCATTGTAATGACCTATGTTGATTTCAGTTGGAAAAACCACTAAGGCAGTCTTTCTGAAGATGTAAAACGGCAGGTGGGGAGTGAGTGTCTGTCATTATAATGAAAATTCTCCAACTTGATTGTGACTGATGGTAGGAAAGAGGGCCTACAATTACAATGAAAATTCCCTAACCCGGTCTTTACATGAGAAAAGACGTTTGGTGACTTCCCCATGGCGTTTCTGAGGATAACGGTAAGAGCTATGCAATTTAATACAATCTTACCCACAACGTGTACACTACCTAACCTAGAGTTCTGTATACAAAGTGGAATTCCATAGGGAAGCACGGGTACATCAGCTAGTTGTGGATAAAATAAATTTCCGTAAAAAGAACTATTATATTCAACATTAACTGCGTTTACAAAGTTAAAAACCACGAAATTATATTATTTATCATCTAAAAATATTAAAATCACGAACACATATTCGATCCACGTATATAATCTTACAACAAGCAAAACTGAAAATCATAATTTTTTTCCAACATCTATTTTATAACAGCATAAAATATACTTAAGGAACACAAACACCAACTGCAGTACCATGCAGTGCCATTATCAATTATTATAAAGCACAGTAGCCAACTTTAAATGTGCACGTAATGATGTATTTTTAAAAATCAATTTACTATCAATGATATCACTTAAGATTGAGGGATAGGACGTATAGTTAAGCTGACACGTTATTTGCTATAGATCGTTTGCTGTCATGTTTCATTATTTCGCATTCCTGTGAATTTACGTCTGGGAGTCCACAGATAGGCTTGCAGTTTTCACATTTTTGGTCTGGAGGTCGTTAGCAAGTTCATTTGGCAAATAATTCCTTAACAGCATTTTTGTAATTGTTAATAAAATTATTTTAAAGAATCAATAATTATTACTTCCCAGACAATCTGGGCTGCCACAAGGGCAAATTTCCACGTGAAACAAAATAATATAAAACTCTAAACACACAACAATAAGTCTTAAGGTACAAAATAATTCGTTAAAATCGAGTGGGTGGCTGCGCGGTTCGGGTCACGTAGCTGTCAGCTTGCATTCAGGAGATAGTGGGTTCGAACCCCACTGTTGGCAGCTCTGACGGTGGTTTTCCATGGTTTTATATTTTCACACCAGGCAAATGCTGGGGGTGCACCGTAATTAAGGTCACAGTCGCTTCCTCCTAGCCATTTCTTATCCCATCGTCTCCATAAGACATATGTGTGTCAGTGCGATGTAAACCAAATTGTACAATTTTTCTGTAAATTATCAGTCAACGTCACGATCAAGAAATCTAAAAAAAAAGCACTTCACGCGTAATTAACAGATAACACAAATCTTAAAAGTAAACGCCCATATAGTACCCAGGCAGCGCATGGAGCAGTTTATTTTAAAGACACGTTATATGACCTATTTATAACGAAAGCTGCGGAGCGCACGGGTTCTTTAGTCTATATATTTGAGGAGTTTCCTAAGAACAGCTTTGTCAAATTCGTCCGTCCGTTTTATTAAACCGAATTGCTTCAAATTTTTTGTTCTCTCCAGAATTACCTGCCGGTGAATCATGAGGCATTGATAGGTCTTTGAGTAATCATAAAGTCAGATCATTAAATGATCACTCCAATAATAATTGCAGGCGAAGGCTTGACCTAATCCACAACACATTCTGTACTTAGCAGGTTGCGAAGCGACTAACACTTTCATTAATATTCTGATATATGAATTTCATCCTTAGTAATGTCATTGAATGCAGCCATGTTTGATTACTACCTGTGAAGCCAGAGAGTATACACTTCCTCTCATCACGGAAGAATACTATTCCCTGGTAGACACTCTTTGATTCTCTAACCTTTCCCAGCTTCCCAATATATTCAACAGATGGCAGAGCGTTCCTAATAACTTACATGCTTCTAAGAAAATAAAGTCTACGTACAAACAGACCCCATTATGACATACGCCTTTGACATTATCTAGGAACATACTGAAGGATAACCTAGCTACACTAGAAAGAGTGAAGACCATGTATCTTAAAGAAGTTTTCTGTCTGGCAAAAAAATAAAATTTAAAAAAACCGCTCCAAGACTAATCTATGAGCTCACAAGATAACCGTTCGATATAGAAGAACTGCAATTAAAAATACCACTGTCTTTTACGACACAATACCAAGATTTACATCAAGAACTGCAGGATACAAAAGCGAATATATGGATAGATTTTACCAAACAGACGGCATGATAACGTCAGAATGGAAGAATTCTGACTACGAACTGCGGCATACCACAACGCACTTCTCATTAAATGTTCATGAAACCATTGAAAATGTCAGGCAAAACAATATGACTACGACAGGCATGTCAAGACGATTTATCTGACCATTTTAACCCTTTCAGACCGAGTACGCACAATTGTGCGGGTTCGTATTTTAGTTATCCCTGGCCGTATTTGATGTTTTTTCGGCGCTACACCGGACTGCAGTGATTGTGCAGGACACGTGGCGTGTATTTCAATTGATTTTAGTATGCGCTTGACCGCCAGGGCGAAGGAAGAAGAGTTTAAAAAGCACAGTTGATCGGCGAGATGGCAGGAAGCAGTAGTGCCAAAAGTAAGTATTTATTTACTGCGTTTATATTAATCTAGAAGCTTTACTGAATACCGGAATATATTCAATGAAGTGTGTACATTGGTTAGTGAACGTAAATTTTGAAGCTACACCATCGTACGTGATACAACGAGGTTTTGAATTTTGATACGCACAATTGTGTGGGTCCTGTTTTTCGGGTGTTAGTTTTTATTTTATAAAATAAACTATTAATATGTGTATTGAGGAGCATTTTAGTCAGTTCTTGACGTACAAACAAAACTTCACACCTCCAGTTTTCTTTCAGGTCTGAAAGGGTTATAACTAATGTTGCGGAGCAGTATGGGTCTTGTAGGAGGCCTATGTTATCATATTACCTGTCCGGCTCCATGGCTACAGCGGGTTCCCGGCAGGGTCGGAAATTTTAACCAACATTGGTTAAATTCGTTGGCACGGGGGCTGGGTGTATGTGTCGTCTTCATCATCCATTTCATCCTCGTCACGACGCGCAGGTCGCCTACGAGCGTAAAATCAAAAACCTGCATCTGGCAAGTCGAACATGTCCTCGGACACTCCCGGCAAGCCAGTCCACCCCCTCCCCCACCCCCTGTGGATCCGCCCCTGACAAGATCAAAGTATACGAAACAGAAACGAAAAATAAGAACGAGTCGAGAATATGTATACATAGAAAAAAGTCATGAAAACTAGGTGCAGATTCAAGTTACTTAAAGGTACAAGAGTATGTAAGTTCCCTATTTTCACAGTAGCGATGACATAAAGTCGTAACCGACTGAGGACTGTACTACTTCAAACATTTGAGTGTCATATCATGAACACCAGCATAGCCGACTACCAGCCATGAGACAATGTAATATAACGTAATCTAATGTATATAAATGAGCCTGTGAAAACTGTCTACTTGAATCTGATATTAATAATTTCACACACGGTACTGTATTAACAACTTCGTTATGGTAAATTACATCCTTTTCTCTTTAAACAAAGTACTGGTATTCTCACGAGTGTTTCATTACCATATCTAAATGGTCGAATCAATCTTAACCTTGATCCTAATTAGAGAAGATGATTATCGTCTCGCAGGTTATTCCACCGCCGTAAGCAGCAGACAAGGACACTGTGATGTCATATGTGTGTGTAGAATGGAAGCCAACACACACATTTTTATTTCGATGTTTCTTCACCCTAAAACCAGGGACGCTATGTAAGATCATTAGTCTCTTGTAACTGAGTGATTCTCTATCGACGACTTCTCCGAATGTAAAGTAGATTCGCTGCATTAATCCAAACTAAAACAAACCTATGACCCTATGACCCTTACAACAGCAGCGTAACCAGGATCGACCGATGGGGAGGGGGGTTACAAAATGATGATATAACATTATGAAGGTGCTTGTGCGTGTGTTGTGCGTACATGCACGAGTGTCATAAGGACATTGATATAAGTGAATGATGTTGATATTCAGATTGCAGAACCGGTACATTACAAAATCTAATATTTTAGGCCAAGGTTAGAAATAATTATAAAATACATGTTTTGTTATTATCCATTCATTTAAGGAAAATGTATTGCAAATAAAAAGGAATTTAAAAAATAATTGAGAGAGTGTAGTATTTACAGCATGGGCCGTTTTCGATCCCAGCATTCAATTTGACGTTTACCGTCATAATTATGCGTTAAATATCACTTCGAGACCACTAAGAGATACATTTTTCGATAATCCGTCGCTATTCAAAAAGAATAATAAAAGTGATATGTTAGAATTTTATTCTAACTGGAATTAATTTCAAAACTCTGTCTTCCAGTAACCTCAAAACAGGTTTTATACAGCACTTTCCAAAGCCTACATGCTTAGGACTATTTCTTGAAAAGATTTATATCCATTTGCCTAAAATGGGTTAAAATAGAGAACAAAAACAATATGATGGAAGTAAATAGTTTTGCGGCGAATGATAGGTTCAGATTGCAATCTAAAATCCACATTTCGAGACTTCTTAGAAAATAGATTCAAGAGATCTGTTGGTTTTACAATCTTGTCTCTGTGAATATTGAGTCGACTTTTACTTGTTTATTGTCAGTTTATGTTCTTTTGTAAAAAATCCACGTGAGATGGGGGGGGGGGGGTTCTAACCACCAGTAACCCCCTCCCCCCACTTGGCCATGCCCTTGCCTTATAGACTGTTAAAGGCTGTTAATATTGCTGTTAAAGTTTATATAACGGTTAACTTATTACATGGCATGGTCTCATGGCTAGTGTTCAAGATGCAGTATAACACCCATATTTAGTGCTCAGTTTTGAAGCTGTATAGGCCTAACAAAGGGAAGATAAGAGCAAGCGGAACACACATTTTAAGTCACCGCTATCAAAACAATATCGCACAGGATGCTCAAAGGCTCCCGGGTTTTTGGACAACTTCTGACTTCGGTACCTGGCGTACTGCCACGAGGAGACGATAGTTGATGTTATGCCAGAGATTGAATTTTCAAGATGGTGTTCCTCTGCGCTAAAACGATATCCAAATGAAAACTGTTAGATAACCTGCGTGCAAAGCCTTTCAATACTCTAAACCCGTACACATCTAGTGGTTGACGGTAAGCTGTGGAACTAGGAGGGATCATAATCAGCCGTATCTTCATTTTGTGTAAATTTACGTCCAGAAAAGAAATCCAGAATGAGCGCAACTTTACCGGACAGTGTGTTTTGCCTGAAGACGCCATGAAACCATTCGTTCACTTGTATAGAACCGATTCAGGATTTAGTGCAACCAACTGTTCTTTACATGCCCCCCCACACACACATATTTGCTTTTGACTCAATGGAACTGTTGTTTAACTGACAAAAAAAAAGCGGGCCCCACTTACCACTGCTCCAATATCGAACAGCCTTCCTTTTTAACCGTATGTCAGCCTGGCATCAAATCAACTTTTGGACAGTGCGAGTTGCGGGAGGGTATGGAGTAGCGAACCCAGCACGCGGTTCAGTACTGCGTAGCCGAGCGCACCAATTCAAACATACGAACTTCAAAGCTTTCTGTAGGTCGCATGAATTAATTTCCGAAATACGTAGTTTGGCCATTGTGTTATTCTTGGCTCATTTAACGTGTGTGCAAAATGTACGTAGGATCAGCGATTCCCCGGTACGCGCCATTCCCTTGTTAGTTGACCTAACGAAGTTCATTGGACTCCCCTTCAACCCTTAGTTCAGGATTAGAATCCTTATAGAAACCGTGAATTGAACCCGGAGTATATAAGAGATGCCATCCTTACACCACCAGGCTGGCTAACTCAATAAGACATGCAAGAATTAATCCTCTTTGAAATGTGACGCGACTAATTTACTTAATTAGGGAGTCCTGTCAACGCCACGAGATCGTGACACACCGGGCAAGTTGGCCGTGCGGTTAGGGGCGCGCAACTGTGAGCTTGCATCCGGTAGATAGTGGGAGTCCATGAAATCCTGTTGCTACAAAAAAGGTAGATCCATATGCAGCGTCGGCAGCCCTGAAGATGGTTTACCGTGGTTTCCCATTTTCACACCGGGCACCTTAATCAAGGCCACGGCTACTTCTATCCCTATCATAACCCTTTCCTATCACATCGTCGCCATAAGACCTATCTGTGTCGGTACGACGTAAAGCAAATAATACTAGTAACGATATCGTGACAACAACTTTATCTTCCCCGGCACGGCTCTCTGGGTCGATATGACCGGCGAGGTTCTTGAAGTTCACTTGTACATTCTATACCTGAGGTGCTCAGCCGGGCGCCCGTTGAGACTAGCCCAGTGCGGCCGGGCTGGCATGACGTAAATGCGGGCAGCTTATGTAGGAAGCATACGTCACAGTGAAGTGAGAGAGCGAACACACTTTCCAAGGAAGGGAGGGAGCATTGACATTCACTTGTTATTACGAAGCTCGCCGCCACTACTCAGCGAAGTATTGAATGGGGTACATTATCTATCTACACTGACTGACAGAGCAAATGCAACACCAAGAAGGAGTGGTTCGAAAGGGATGAAAGTTGGGGGAAAAAACAGAGACGGCACGGACGAATAATTGATGTTTATTTGAAACCGGTATGCAGGTTACACAATGCGCACGGCATCGACTCAGTAGGATGTAGGACCACCGCGAGCGGCGATGCACGCAGAAACACGTCGAGGTACAGAGTCAATAAGAGTGCGGATGGTGTCCTGAGGGATGGTTCTCCATTCTCTGTCAACCATTTGCCACA
Organism: Anabrus simplex; assembly: GCF_040414725.1. Lineage (NCBI taxonomy): Eukaryota > Metazoa > Arthropoda > Insecta > Orthoptera > Tettigoniidae > Anabrus > Anabrus simplex. The sequence continues at coordinate 383,774,203 of NC_090265.1, forward strand.
GTTGGTCGTCCGTACGAGGCTGGGGCAGAGTTTGCAAACGGCGTCCAATGAGATCCCACACGTGTTCGATTGGTGAGAGATCCGGAGAGTACGCTGGCCACGGAAGCATCTGTACACCTCGTAGAGCCTGTTGGGAGATGCGAGCAGTGTGTGGGCGGGCATTATCCTGCTGAAACAGAGCATTGGGCAGCCCCTGAAGGTACGGGTACGGGAGTGCCACCGGCCGCAGCACATGCTGCACGTAGCGGTGGGCATTTAACGTGCCTTGAATACGCACTAGAGGTGACGTGGAATCATACGCAATAGCGCCCCAAACCATGATGCCGCGTTGTCTAGCGGTAGGGCGCTCCACAGTTACTGCCGGATTTGACCTTTCTCCACGCCGACGCCACACTCGTCTGCGATGACTATCACTGACAGAACAGAAGCGTGACTCAGCGGAGAACACGACGTTCCGCCATTCCCTCATCCAAGTCGCTCTAGCCCGGCACCATGCCAGGCGTGCACGTCTATGCTGTGGAGTCAATGGTAGTCTTCTGAGCGGACGCCGGGAGTGCAGGCCTCCTTCAACCAATCGACGGGAAATTGTTCTGGTCGATATTGGAACAGCCAGGATGTCTTGCACATGCTGAAGAATGGCGGTTGACGTGGCGTGCGGGGCTGCCACCGCTTGGCGGCGGATGCGCCGATCCTCGCGTGCTGACGTCACTCGGGCTGCGCCTGGACCCCTCGCACGTGCCACATGTCTCTGCGCCAACCATCTTCGCCACAGGCGCTGCACCGTGGACACATCCCTATGGGTATCGGCTGCGATTTGACGAAGCGACCATCCTGCCCTTCTCACCCCGATCACCATACCCCTCGTAAAGTCGTCTGTCTGCTGGAAATGCCTCCGTTGACGGCGGCCTGGCATTCTTAGCTATACACGTGTCCTGTGGCACACGACAACACGTTCTACAATGACTGCCGGCTGAGAAATCACGGTACGAAGTGGGCCATTCGCCAACGCCGTGTCCCATTTATCGTTCGCTACGTGCGCAGCACAGCGGCCCATTTCACATCATGAGCATACCTCAGTGACGTCAGTCTGCCCTGCAATTGGCATAAAGTTCTGACCACTCCTTCTTGGTGTTGCATTTGCTCTGTCAGTCAGTGTATATATATAATAAGAGTTTTTTTCTGCACAGGCTCAAAACAAGGAAATACACTTTTAAATTTTCCGTAATGTCTGTCTGTCTGTCTGTCTGTCTGTCTGTCTGTCTGTCTGTCTGTCTGTCTGTCTGTCTGTCTGTCTTTACTTATTTTCAACTCCACACCCCTTACGTCGATATCCGAAAAAAAACACAAATGCGTGTTTCTTCATTTTTAAAGGAGATCCCAAATACTAATTTTCACGTCTGTAACATATTCAGTTTTTGAGATATAAGTATACTCATAAAAGTAACTCAAATCCTCTTTCACCCCCTTTGCTACCCGTTAAGTTGATTCCCACCCACCTCCCCAAAAGTGCGTGTATTTTTAAAGGAGACTCCAAATACCAATTTTCACGTCTTTAACATCTTTAGTTTTTGAGATATAAGTATCCTCACACAAAGAATTCAAGGTAATTTTTCAATTCATTCACCCCTCTTAAGTGGATTTTCCGAAGAGAAAAGAACACGTGTTTCTTTACTCTGAAAAAATATTCCAAATACAAATGTTCATGCCTCTAACATCTTCAATTTGTGAGATTTAAGTATCCTCATAAAAAGAATTCAACTCCTTTTTCACCCCAGCCTGTTAAGTAGATTCCCCCTCAAAAAAAATGCGTGTTTCTTTATTTTTTAAGGCGATTCCAAATACAAATATTCACGTATGTAACCTTAAGTTTTTGAGGTATAAGTTTCTCCATAAAAAGAATTACACTTTTTCACTTCCTTTCACCCTCCCCCTTAACTGAATTTTCCTAAAACCAAAACACTTGTTTCTTTATTTATAAAGGAGCTTCCAAATGCCAGTTATCACGACTGTAACATCTTCAGTTTTGAGATATATGTATCATCATAAAAAATAATTAAACTCCTTTTTCACCGCCCCCACTCCCAAGTTGATTCCCCCTCCCAAAAATGAGTGTTTCTTTACATTTAAAGGAGATACCAAATACAAATTTCCACGTCTGTAACGTTCAATTTTGAGATATAAGTTTCTCCAGAAAAATAATTCTACTTTTTACTTCCTTTCACTCTCCCCACTCAAGTGAATTTTCCAAAGAAAAAAAAACAGTACCCGTTTCTTTAAAAGAGCTTCCAAATACCAATTATCACGACTGTAACATCTTCAGTTTTTGAAATATATGTATCCTCGTAAAAGGAATTCATATCCGTTCTCATCCCCTTCCCTACCAAGTTGATTCCCCCACCCCCACCCCCCACCCCAAATGCATGTTTCTTTATTTTTAAAGAAGATTCCAATTGTAACATCTTTAGATTTTTTGGTATATATATTCACATACAAATAATTCAATTCATTTTTCAATTCTTTCACGCCCCCCCCCCCGTTAAGGGATTTTTCCGGAAACCGAAGAATACGTGTTTCCTTATTTTTAAAGGAGATTCCAAATACCAACACGTCTGCAACACTGCAACATGTTAAGCTTTTGAGACATACTGTAGATGCGCTAATTTTAAAAATTCACCCCTTTTTCCGTTTCCCTTACGTGGATTTTCCGAAAAGAATATTTGTTTCTTTACTTTTACAGGAAATTCCAAATACCAGTTTTCAAGTCTGTAAAATGTTACGTGTCTGAGATAATTTGCAGATATAGTCCTTTTTAAAATTCACCCACCGGGCGAGTTGGCCGTGTGCGTAGAGGCGCGCGGCTGTGAGGTGCATCCGGGAGATAGTAGGTTCGAATCCCACTATCGGCAGCCCTGAAAATGGTTTTCCGTGGTTTCCCATTTTCGCACCAGGCAAATGCTGGGGCTGTACCTTAATTAAGGCCACGGCCGCTTCCTTCCAACTCCTAGGCCTTTCCTATCCCATCGTCGCCATAAGACCTATCTGTGTCGGCGCGACGTAAAGCCCCTAGCAAAAAAAAAAAATCACCCCGTTTGTCACTCCTGTTCACCCGCTATTCATCGGATTATCCAAAACACAAAAATACGTGTTTCTTTATTTTTCAAGGGAAATTCCAAATTTCAATTTTCATGTCTGTAACATCTTCAGTTTTTGAGATATGAGTACGGTACTCGTTTTAAAAATTCACCAACTTTTCCAATTCTTTTCAGCCCCTTAAGTGGATTTTCCAAAAACAAAAAATACGTGTTTTATTATTTTTGAAGGAGATTCCAAATACCAGCTTTCATGTCAGTACGTCTGTAATACCTTCAGTTTTTGAGATAAATGTATACTCATAAGAATAATTCAACTTCTTCTTTCCTTCTTTCCACCCCTCTCCCGCCTTAAGTAGACTTTCCGAAAACAAAATATACGTTTTTCTTTATTTTGAAAGGAAATTCAAAATACCAACTTTCACATCTGTAATAGCTTCCGTTTTTAAGGTAAAGCATCCGGATAAACATATTTCAACCTCCTTGTTTACTTATTATCAACCCCACACCCCTTACGTCGATTTTCCGAAAAAACAAAAACAAATGCGTGTTTCTTCATTTTTAAAGGAGATTCCAAATGCTAATTTACACGTCTTCAACATCTTCAGTTTTTGAGATATAAGTATCCTCATAAAAAGAATTCAACTTTTTTTTCACTCCAGACCGTTAAGTTGATCCCCCTCCCTCCAAAAGGTGCGTGTTTCTTTATCCTTTTAAGGTGATTCCAAATACAAATTTGCACGTGTTTAACCGTAAGTATTTGAGATATAAGATTCTCCATAAAAATAATTACATTTTTTCACTTCATATCACCTTAAGTGAATTTTCCGAAAAACAGAAAAACTTGTTTCTTTATTTATAAAGGAGCTTCCAAATGCCAATTATCACGACTGTAACATCTTCAGTTTTGAGATATATGTATCCTCATAAAAAGAATTAAACTTCTTTTACGCCACCCATCCCCCAAATTGATCCCTCTCAAATGCGTGTTTCTTTGTTTTTAAAGGAGATTCCGAATACTAATTTTCACGTCCGTAACATCTTTAGTTTTTGAGATATAAATATCCCCGTACAAAGTATTCAACTAATTTGTTAATATATTCACCCTCCCCCCTTTAAGTGGATTTTCCAACGACGAAAGATTACGTGTTTCTTTACTTTGAAAGAAAATTCCAAACGCAAATGTTCATGTCTGTAACATCTTCAGTTTTTGAGATGTAAATATCATCATGAAAATAATTCAACTCCTTTTTCACTCCACCCCTGCCCGTTGTTGGCTTCCCCCACCCAAAAAATGCGTGTTTCTTTATTTGTAAAGGAGATTCCAAATACCAATTTCCACGTCTGTAACCTGCTGTTTTGAGATATAAGTTTCTCCAGAAAAAGTTGATTCCCCCACCAAATGCGTGTTTCCTTATTTTTAAAGAAGATTCCAAATACCAGTTTTCAGGTTTGCAACATCCTTAGATTTTTAGGTATATACATATATATACATTCTCATACAAATAATTCAACTAATATTTCAATTCATCACCCCCCCCCCGCCGTTAAGGATATTCTAAAGAAGATTACAAATACCAATTTTCACGTCTGCAGGGATATACTGTAAGTACGCTAATGTTAAAAATTCACCCCCTTTTTCAGTTCACCTTAAGTGTATTTTCCGAAAAAATACTTATGTTTCTTTACATTTACAGGAAGTTCCAAATACCAGTTTTCAAATCTGTAATATGTTACCTGTCTGAGATAATTTGCAGATATAGTCTTTTTTAAATTCACCCCGTTTACCACTCCTGTTCACCCTCTATTCATCGGATTATGTAAAACACAAACGTACGTGATTCTTTATTTTCAAAGGAGATTCCAAATTTTATTTTTTATGTCTGTAACATCTTCAGTTTTTGAAATATATGTATCCTCGTAAAAGGAATTCATATCCGTTCTCATCCCCTTCCCTACCAAGTTGATTCCCCCACCCCCACCCCCCACCCCAAATGCATGTTTCTTTATTTTTAAAGAAGATTCCAATTGTAACATCTTTAGATTTTTTGGTATATATATTCACATACAAATAATTCAATTCATTTTTCAATTCTTTCACGCCCCCCCCCCCGTTAAGGGATTTTTCCGGAAACCGAAGAATACGTGTTTCCTTATTTTTAAAGGAGATTCCAAATACCAACACGTCTGCAACACTGCAACATGTTAAGCTTTTGATACATACTGTAGATGCGCTAATTTTAAAAATTCACCCCTTTTTCAGTTTCCCTTACGTGGATTTTCCGAAAAGAATATTTGTTTCTTTACTTTTACAGGAAATTCCAAATACCAGTTTTCAAGTCTGTAAAATGTTACGTGTCTGAGATAATTTGCAGATATAGTCCTTTTTAAAATTCACCCGCCGGGCGAGTTGGCCGTGTGCGTAGAGGCGCGCGGCTGTGAGCTTGCATCCGGGAGATAGTAGGTTCGAATCCCACTATCGGCAGCCCTGAAAATGGTTTTCCGTGGTTTCCCATTTTCGCACCAGGCAAATGCTGGGGCTGTACCTTAATTAAGGCCACGGCCGCTTCCTTCCAACTCCTAGGCCTTTCCTATCCCATCGTCGCCATAAGACCTATCTGTGTCGGCGCGACGTAAAGCCCCTAGCAAAAAAAAAATCACCCCGTTTGTCACTCCTGTTCACCCGCTATTCATCGGATTATCCAAAACACAAAAATACGTGTTTCTTTATTTTTCAAGGGAAATTCCAAATTTCAATTTTCATGTCTGTAACATCTTCAGTTTTTGAGATATGAGTACGGTACTCGTTTTAAAAATTCACCAACTTTTCCAATTCTTTTCAGCCCCTTAAGTGGATTTTCCAAAAACAAAAAATACGTGTTTTATTATTTTTGAAGGAGATTCCAAATACCAGCTTTCATGTCAGTACGTCTGTAATACCTTCAGTTTTTGAGATAAATGTATACTCATAAGAATAATTCAACTTCTTCTTTCCTTCTTTCCACCCCTCTCCCGCCTTAAGTAGACTTTCCGAAAACAAAATATACATTTTTCTTTATTTTGAAAGGAAATTCAAAATACCAACTTTCACATCTGTAATAGCTTCCGTTTTTAAGGTAAAGCATCCGGATAAACATATTTCAACCTCCTTGTTTACTTATTATCAACCCCACACCCCTTACGTCGATTTTCCGAAAAAAACAAAAACAAATGCGTGTTTCTTCATTTTTAAAGGAGATTCCAAATGCTAATTTACACGTCTTCAACATCTTCAGTTTTTGAGATATAAGTATCCTCATAAAAAGAATTCAACTTTTTTTTCACTCCAGACCGTTAAGTTGATCCCCCTCCCTCCAAAAGGTGCGTGTTTCTTTATCCTTTTAAGGTGATTCCAAATACAAATTTGCACGTGTTTAACCTTAAGTATTTGAGATATAAGATTCTCCATAAAAATAATTACATTTTTTCACTTCATATCACCCTCCCCCTTAAGTGAATTTTCCGAAAAACAGAAAAACTTGTTTCTTTATTTATAAAGGAGCTTCCAAATGCCAATTATCACGACTGTAACATCTTCAGTTTTGAGATATATGTATCCTCATAAAAAGGAATTAAACTTCTTTTACGCCACCCATCCCCCAAATTGATCCCTCTCAAATGCGTGTTTCTTTGTTTTTAAAGGAGATTCCGAATACTAATTTTCACGTCCGTAACATCTTTAGTTTTTGAGATATAAATATCCCCGTACAAAGTATTCAACTAATTTGTTAATATATTCACCCTCCCCCCTTTAAGTGGATTTTCCAACGACGAAAGATTACGTGTTTCTTTACTTTGAAAGAAAATTCCAAACGCAAATGTTCATGTCTGTAACATCTTCAGTTTTTGAGATGTAAGTATCATCATGAAAATAATTCAACTCCTTTTTCACTCCACCCCTGCCCGTTGTTGGCTTCCCCCACCCAAAAAATGCGTGTTTCTTTATTTGTAAAGGAGATTCCAAATACCAATTTCCACGTCTGTAACCTGCTGTTTTGAGATATAAGTTTCTCCAGAAAAAGTTGATTCCCCCACCAAATGCGTGTTTCCTTATTTTTAAAGAAGATTCCAAATACCAGTTTTCAGGTTTGCAACATCCTTAGATTTTTAGGTATATACATATATATACATTCTCATACAAATAATTCAACTAATATTTCAATTCATCACCCCCCCCCCCACCGTTAAGGATATTCTAAAGAAGATTACAAATACCAATTTTCACGTCTGCAGGGATATACTGTAAGTACGCTAATGTTAAAAATTCACCCCCTTTTTCAGTTCACCTTAAGTGTATTTTCCGAAAAAATATTTATGTTTCTTTACATTTACAGGAAGTTCCAAATACCAGTTTTCAAATCTGTAATATGTTACCTGTCTGAGATAATTTGCAGATATAGTCTTTTTTAAATTCACCCCGTTTACCACTCCTGTTCACCCTCTATTCATCGGATTATGTAAAACACAAACGTACGTGATTCTTTATTTTCAAAGGAGATTCCAAATTTTATTTTTTATGTCTGTAACATCTTCAGTTTTTGAAATATATGTATCCTCGTAAAAGGAATTCATATCCGTTCTCATCCCCTTCCCTACCAAGTTGATTCCCCCACCCCCACCCCCCACCCCAAATGCATGTTTCTTTATTTTTAAAGAAGATTCCAATTGTAACATCTTTAGATTTTTTGGTATATATATTCACATACAAATAATTCAATTTATTTTTCAATTCTTTCACGCCCCCCCCCCCGTTAAGGGATTTTTCCGGAAACCGAAGAATACGTGTTTCCTTATTTTTAAAGGAGATTCCAAATACCAACACGTCTGCAACACTGCAACATGTTAAGCTTTTGAGACATACTGTAGATGCGCTAATTTTAAAAATTCACCCCTTTTTCAGTTTCCCTTACGTGGATTTTCCGAAAAGAATATTTGTTTCTTTACTTTTACAGGAAATTCCAAATACCAGTTTTCAAGTCTGTAAAATGTTACGTGTCTGAGATAATTTGCAGATATAGTCCTTTTAAAAATTCACCCACCGGGCGAGTTGGCCGTGTGCGTAGAGGCGCGCGGCTGTGAGCTTGCATCCGGGAGATAGTAGGTTCGAATCCCACTATCGGCAGCCCTGAAAATGGTTTTCCGTGGTTTCCCATTTTCGCACCAGGCAAATGCTGGGGCTGTACCTTAATTAAGGCCACGGCCGCTTCCTTCCAACTCCTAGGCCTTTCCTATCCCATCGTCGCCATAAGACCTATCTGTGTCGGCGCGACGTAAAGCCCCTAGCAAAAAAAAAAATCACCCCGTTTGTCACTCCTGTTCACCCGCTATTCATCGGATTATCCAAAACACAAAAATACGCGTTTCTTTATTTTTCAAGGGAAATTCCAAATTTCAATTTTCATGTCTGTAACATCTTCAGTTTTTGAGATATGAGTACGGTACTCGTTTTAAAAATTCACCAACTTTTCCAATTCTTTTCAGCCCCTTAAGTGGATTTTCCAAAAACAAAAAATACGTGTTTTATTATTTTTGAAGGAGATTCCAAATACCAGCTTTCATGTCAGTACGTCTGTAATACCTTCAGTTTTTGAGATAAATGTATACTCATAAGAATAATTCAACTTCTTCTTTCCTTCTTTCCACCCCTCTCCCGCCTTAAGTAGACTTTCCGAAAACAAAATATACGTTTTTCTTTATTTTGAAAGGAAATTCAAAATACCAACTTTCACATCTGTAATAGCTTCCGTTTTTAAGGTAAAGCATCCGGATAAACATATTTCAACCTCCTTGTTTACTTATTATCAACCCCACACCCCTTACGTCGATTTTCCGAAAAAACAAAAACAAATGCGTGTTTCTTCATTTTTAAAGGAGATTCCAAATGCTAATTTACACGTCTTCAACATCTTCAGTTTTTGAGATATAAGTATCCTCATAAAAAGAATTCAACTTTTTTTTCACTCCAGACCGTTAAGTTGATCCCCCTCCCTCCAAAAGGTGCGTGTTTCTTTATCCTTTTAAGGTGATTCCAAATACAAATTTGCACGTGTTTAACCTTAAGTATTTGAGATATTTCTCCATAAAAATAATTACATTTTTTCACTTCATATCACCCTCCCCCTTAAGTGAATTTTCCGAAAAACAGAAAAACTTGTTTCTTTATTTATAAAGGAGCTTCCAAATGCCAATTATCACGACTGTAACATCTTCAGTTTTGAGATATATGTATCCTTATAAAAAGGAATTAAACTTCTTTTACGCCACCCATCCCCCAAATTGATCCCTCTCAAATGCGTGTTTCTTTGTTTTTAAAGGAGATTCCGAATACTAATTTTCACGTCCGTAACATCTTTAGTTTTTGAGATATAAATATCCCCGTACAAAGTATTCAACTAATTTGTTAATATATTCACCCTCCCCCCTTTAAGTGGATATTCCAACGACGAAAGATTACGTGTTTCTTTACTTTGAAAGAAAATTCCAAACGCAAATGTTCATGTCTGTAACATCTTCAGTTTTTGAGATGTAAGTATCATCATGAAAATAATTCAACTCCTTTTTCACTCCACCCCTGCCCGTTGTTGGCTTCCCCCACCCAAAAAATGCGTGTTTCTTTATTTGTAAAGGAGATTCCAAATACCAATTTCCACGTCTGTAACCTGCTGTTTTGAGATATAAGTTTCTCCAGAAAAAGTTGATTCCCCCACCAAATGCGTGTTTCCTTATTTTTAAAGAAGATTCCAAATACCAGTTTTCAGGTTTGCAACATCCTTAGATTTTTAGGTATATACATATATATACATTCTCATACAAATAATTCAACTAATATTTCAATTCATCACCCCCCCCCCCCACCGTTAAGGATATTCTAAAGAAGATTACAAATACCAATTTTCACGTCTGCAGGGATATACTGTAAGTACGCTAATGTTAAAAATTCACCCCCTTTTTCAGTTCACCTTAAGTGTATTTTCCGAAAAAATATTTATGTTTCTTTACATTTACAGGAAGTTCCAAATACCAGTTTTCAAATCTGTAATATGTTACCTGTCTGAGATAATTTGCAGATATAGTCTTTTTTAAATTCACCCCGTTTACCACTCCTGTTCACCCTCTATTCATCGGATTATGTAAAACACAAACGTACGTGATTCTTTATTTTCAAAGGAGATTCCAAATTTTATTTTTTATGTCTGTAACATCTTCAGTTTCTGAGATATAAGTCTCCTCATAAAAGGTGTTCAACCCCTTTTCCTCCTTTTTTCACCCCCGTTAATGGGATTTTCCGGAAGCAAAATTATACGTGTTTCTTTATTTCTAAAGGAGATTCCAAATACCAATTTTTACGTCTGTAAACGTTTAAGTTTTTGAGATATAGATATCCTCATTTTAAAAAATCACCCCCATTTTCACTCCCTTAGCGACGGAATATCCAAAATTCCTTCCTTAGCGAGCACCTACATGTTAATATGAATGTGTCCCTAAAATTTCATTTCTTTGTGTCCAATAGTTTTGGCTAGGCGATGATGAATCAGTCAGTCAGTCAGTCAGTCAGTCAGTCAGTCAGTCAGTCAGTCAGTCAGTCAGGACAAGTTATTTTATATATATAGAAGATTAAACGTGAATGTCAATAATTAATAACTTGCACTTATATAGTATTTTTATACACCGCAAAAAATGGATTTGTTTATAGTTTTTATGATAATATGATTATGATTGCCGCGGTGGGAGGGCTTGCGTGTCCCAATGATGCAGACAGCCGAGCCGCAGGTGCAACCATATCGGATGGGTACCTGTTGAGAGACCAGACTAACGAATGGTTCATCGAAATGGGGGTAGCAGCCTTTCGGTAGTTGCAAGGGCGGCAGTCTAGATGATTGACTGATACGGCCTTGTAATAATACTCAACAGGGCTTAGCTGTGTTGATACTGCTACACGGCTGAAAGCAACGGGAAACTACAGCCGTAACTACCTCCCGAGGACATGCAGCTCTCTCTGCATGAATGATGTACTGATGATAGCTTCCTCCCGGGTAAAATATTCCGGAAGTAAACTGGTCCCCAATTCGGATCTCCGGGTGGGGACTACACGAGAGGGGGCGATCATCAGGAAGATGGATACTGACATTCAGCGAGTCGGAGCATGGAATGTTAGAAGTTTGAATCGTTGTGGTAGGTTAGAGAATCTGAAAAGGGAGATGGATAGGCTAAAGTTAGATGTAGTTGGTATAAGTGAAGTACGTTGGCAGGAAGAACAAGATTTTTGGTCAGGCAACTACCGAATTATCAACACAAAATCAAACAGGGGAAATGCAGGAGTTGGTTTAATAATGAATAAGACAATAGGGCAGCGGGTAAGCTACTACGACCAGCATAGTGAAAGAATTATTGTCGTCAAGATAGACACCAAACCAATGCCCACCACAATAGTGCAGGTCTATATGCCTACTAGTTCAGCAGATAATGAAATCGAAAGAATATATGAGGAGATAGAAGATTTAATACAATATGTAAAAGGTGACGAGAATCTAATTGTGATGGGAGACTGGAATGCAGTGGTAGGCCAAGGAAGAGAAGGTAGTACAGTAGGAGAATTTGGATTGGGACAAAGGAACGAAAGAGGAAGTCGGCTGGTTGAATTCTGCACTGATCATAATTTAGTTCTTGCCAATACTTGGTTCAAACACCACAAACGACGGCTGTATACGTGGACGAGACCTGGAGACACTGGAAGGTATCAAATAGACTTCATTATGATTAGGCAGAGATTCAGAAACCAGGTGTTGGATTGCAAAACTTTCCCAGGAGCAGACGTGGACTCTGACCACTGCTTGTTGTTCATGAAAATGCCATCTGAAGTTGAAGAAAATGAAGAAAGGAAAGAATGCAAAAAGATGGGATCTAGAGAAGTTGGAAGAAAAGAGTGTGAAGGATTGTTTCAAGGAACATGTTGCACAAGGACTAAATGAAAAGGCTGAAGGAAACACTATAGAGGAAGAGTGGAGAGTCATGAAAAATGAAGTCAGTAGGGCTGCTGAAGAAATGTTAGGAAGGAGGAAAAGGTCAACTAAGAATCAGTGGATAACTCAGGAGATACTAGACCTGATTGATGAACGACGAAAATACAAGAATGCTAGAAATGAAGAGGGCAGAAAAGAATACAGGCGATTAAAGAATGAAGTGGATAGAAAGTGCAAGGTAGCTAAGGAAGAATGGCTGAAGGAGAAGTGCAAGGATGTCGAAGGCTGTATGATCCTGGGAAAGGTAGATGCTGCATACAGGAAAATCAGGAAACCTTTGGAGAAGGGAAATCTAGGTGTATGAATATTAAGAGCTCAGATGGAAAGCCACTTCTAGGGAAAGAAGACAAAGCAGAAAGGTGGCAGGAGCATATCCAACAGTTGTATAAAGGTAAAGATGTAGATAATTTGGTTCTGGAACATGAAGAGGCTGTTGATGCTGATGAAATGGGAGACCCAATTTTGAGGTCAGAGTTTGACAGAGCTGTGAGGGACCTAAATAGGAACAAGGCACCTGGAGTTGATGACATTCCCTCTGAATTACTGACTGCCTTAGGAGAAACCAGCATGGCAAGGTTATTTCATTTAGTGTGCAAAATGTACGAGACAGGAGAAGGCTCGTCCGATTTTCGGCAGAATGTTGTCATGCCTGTTCCCAAGAAAGCCGGTGCTGACAGGTGTGAAAACTACCGCACCATTAGTTTAGTATCTCATGCCTGCTAAATGTTAACACGTATTATTTACAGAAGAATGGAAAAACAAGTTGAAGCTGAGTTGGGAGAAGATCAAATTGACTTCAGAAGAAATGTAAGAACACGTGAAGCAATCCTGACTTTACGTCTGATCTTAGAGGATCGAATCAAGAAGGACAAGCCCACGTACATGGCATTTGTAGATCTAGAAAAGGCATTCGATAATGTTGATTGGACCAAGCTATTTATGATTCTGAAGATGATAGGGATCAGATACCGAGAACGAAGAATTATCTACAATCTGTATAAAAATCAGTCTGCAGTGATAAGAATCGAGGGCTTTGAAAAAGAAGCAGCAATCCAGAAAGGAGTGAGGAAAGGCTGCAGTTTGTCCCCTCTCCTTTTCAATGTTTTCATAGAACAGGCAGTCAAGGAAATCAAAGAGAAATTTGGAAAGGAAATCACAGCCCAAGGAGAAGAAATCAAAACCTTGAGATTTGTCGATGATATTTTTATTTTATCTGAGATTGCAGAAAATCTCGAGTTGCTGAATGGTATGGATGAAGTCTTGGGTAAGGAGTACAAGATGAAAATATGTAAGTCCAAAAGAAAAGTAATGGAGTGCAGTCGAACGAAGGCAGGTGATGTAGGAATTATTAGATTAGGAAGTAGGAAGTAGATGAATATTGTTACTTGGGTAGTAAACTAACGATGAGGGCATAATATGCAGATTAGTACGAGCAAGGAAGAGCTTTCTTAAGAAAATAAATTTGCTCACTTCAAACATTGATATAGGAATTAAAAAGATGTTTTTGAATACTTTCATGTGGAGCGTGGCATTGTATGGAAGTGAAACAAGGACGATAACTAGCTCAGAAAGAAAGAGAATAGAAGCTTTTGAAATGTGGTGTTACAGAAGAATGCTGAAGGTGAGATGGATAGATCGAGTCACGAATGAAGAGATACTGAATCGAATTGGTGAGAGGAGATCGATTTGGCTAAATTGGACGAGAGGAAGTGATAGAATGATAGGACACATCTTAAGACACCCAGGACTTGTTCAGTTGGTTTTTGAAGGAAGTGTAGGTGGTAAGAACGTTAGGGGGTAGACCAAGTATGAATATGACAAGCAGATTAGAGCAGATGTAGGATGCAATAGTTATGTAGAAATAAAAAGGTTAGTACGGGATAGGGTGGCATGGAGAGCTGCATCAAACCAGTCTATGGACTGATGACTCAAACAACAACAACATGATATTTTGCATTTTCAAAGACACCTACAGCCAAAATATATTTCATTTCCTACCACTAACGTATATAATTTTTGTATGAAGTTAATGTTGGTGAAATAGGGAGCCACTTCACATAATTTGAATAATTTAAGTTATAATGTTCTCGTCATTCTTGAGGTATTTTCAAAAAAATATGTAGATGAGGAAAATATTCCGTTTTTTCTTTCTTGCCGTAAGTTCCTCCTTCCCACCTCCACCAAGAACTCTATACAAACAGAGTATTCCCAAAAACGTTTTGGGGTGTCGAGCTTGGTGGGTGGGAAGGGGGGGGGCGAAGGGGGGAGGGGGGAATGTCGACATTAGGGCTCAGAAAAAAACAGCGTAAGTACGTAGGGAATTTTCACCCAGGGGAAGCTTTGTTCGGGAAACTTTGAGAACAAAGTTTCCATAATTTCCTATAGTGTTTGTGGGCTTATTAGATCCCAAAGTCCAAGTTATTTTTTAACATCAAACCCCGGGAATGTTTAGACGATAATTTTCGAGAATATAAAGTGGTAAGGAAACATAATGGACCAATAAAAGAATCTTCATTGAAGTGACGCCATTGGCTGATTGTGAGGTACGGTGGTCTGCTACAAATAATGTACAAAGAAACACCATTCATATTAATTAACAGGGGATCAGAGGCGTATCCAGCGGCGTGGGGTACCGGGGGATAGAACACTACTCCATGGAAATTTTACAAAAGGAAAATAAACAGAAATTGGCAAAAAACAATAAACTAAAAATCATTCAGATACATAATTGTAAAACCAACAGATCTGTTGAAGAAGCCTCAAAAATTGTATTGTAGATAAACTGAACATACAATTCGCTGTAAAACTGTCGAACTTGATCGTATTGTTTTTGTTCTGTACTTTAATGTAAGATTTTGTAGTGTACTGCATTCTGAATATCAACATAATTCACTTGTATCAGTGTCCTTATAATGACGATCATACATGCGCGCACCACACACGCACCTTCATTATGTTCTATCAGCATTTTGTAACTATAAACCCCACCCCAATCGACTACGCTACTGCAGGGGATCGTTGCTATCCAGATCAATAAATATCAAGTTTAATTAAAATAAGCCGGCCCCGTTGTGTAGTGGTAATGTGCCTGCCTCTTATCTGGAGGCCCCGGGTTCGATTCCCGGCCAGGCCAGGGATTTTTACCTGGACCTGAGGGCTGGTTCGAGGTCCATTCAGCCTGCGTGATTACAATTGTGGAGCTATCGGACGGTGAGATAGCGGCCCCGGTCTCGAGAGCCAGATTAACGACCGAGAGAATTTGTCATGCTGACCACACGTCACCTCGTAATCTGCAGGTTTTCGGGCTGTGCAGCGGTCGCTTGGTAGGCCAAGGACCTTCAAGGGCTGTTGCGCCATGTGGTTTGGTTTTGGTTTAATTAAAATAACGTATTGAAACCATGTACTTAGGAACATAACAGGTGCACTCGCTCTTAAAGTGATTCAAATACTGAATATATATGCAGTAAAGGAAATAAAGAATGTACATACTGTACCCATACTGGGTCATTTAGGGCAATTATTACATAATTTGGTTTCACAAACATATGTATAGATAGGATTTTTTTGGATGAGAACCTTCAAAAGTCACTTACCAGGTTTGAAGTCTCGTCCTCCTTACTTTCATTGCGTCACCGACTGAACTCATGAAGCATACGGGCGATGGAATGTTCGAAAAGAAAATAGGCACTACATAAAATATAATGAAAGTAGGATTCTCTATAATGTGAGAGGAATACACTACTATTATTAAATGGAAGAATCTTCGTTAAAATATATGTTTCTATACATTTTTATTATACTGATAAAACCCACACGAGATGATGCCATATTTCAACATATGAGCAAAGAAACAATCAAGACTGATGCAAAATTATATACATGTAATGCCTTCATGTCCTTGTAGTTTATTCACAGTCGTAGTTGGTCCTTGGCATACCTCAAGTCATTTGATTAATACACACTGATACGTGGTTTTATTTATTTATAACAATGATATTAAATGGCATCTAATATTTTAATAAGCTAATCAAAAATGGATATTAAATGGCATCCATTTAATTGATTAATTAATTATCATAAATCGACATTAATTAATCATATCTTTAATTAATTATTAATCATCATGATTTGGAATGAAATCATCAGTACGTCTACTTTACACACTAGATTGCATCGCCACATATCAAACATATGGTCCATTTGACCATGACAATTATATATTACACTGAACACATACGTGTATCCTGCGTTTACCTAACAAATTATATTCGAAGAAAAATCAGCCAACGCTGGAAATCGAACCCATCACCATAGAACACATTGGGGAATAATAAAACACATTACATAAAAAATATCTAACATATTTCACACAGTACATCTTGAAGATATGGCTTAATCAAGCCATGGTATCAGCTTAAATTCTTCGCTCCAACATGAATTGAACTCAGGTTCTCCTGCTTCCAAGGTAAAAAAAATTAAAACTCCGATCACGAGATAATTTAATGCATAAACATAGGAAAGGATCTATCCTTCGCAAAATGAGAACATTATACGCATTACTCATAACGTATCATTAGAATGGAATTGAGATTGGTCTGGCGAATGAAAAGGGTCTCGCTGGTAAACATTAAGCTTTGCTGGAAACTACATAGTCTCTCTCAGACCCTACCAGTTCTCGTAATAAATCTGTCAATCATGACAACAGCTGTGTGACCAGCTCTGTGGCTATTATACAAACGCATTGAACTCATCGTCTCTTTCTTTCTTTCTCTCTTTACTTATATATCATCTCGGCTTGTTCTCAAATACGCATATATTTGAGAGCCATCTTATTATTCATTAATTGGCTATATAATTAGCCCAATTCAATATATCACAACAGCCATAATTATTGTTATCCTTTATCATTCCAACAACATAACATGTTACAGCTTCGCCCTTCCATATCATACCACCGCATCTCAAATCCGTTCTATTAATTTACAGAGAAGACTCCATTCTTGCAGGTTATTTAATTCTTCTCGCATATCTATATAATTTACATAATACCTCGGTTTAGGACATCTTCAATGATCATCTGTTATCATACGGGATTTATAAATACCTGAATCACCTTGAAGCGAACATATAGTTTATATTCAAACTACTATGAAAATCTTTACCAGATAATAACATTACGAAGAAATATAAGTTTAGCTAAATCGCTATTCTTCTCAAATATGAGCTTCATCTACACTAAGAAATGGAATCTATATAATAATTCATGCAAATAAACGTGCTAAAGATCAATGATAATTCTTAAATCATTTTAAAATCCTGACTGCAATAACAAATCTTTCGCAGTCACACACGTATGGCGTTCCCTACATTTTAATATTATTAATCATACATTTTAATATTTACAAAATAAAATTGCTACTGGCATGCAAATCTCGTAGTAAAGTATATTTGAATTATGTGTACTTATCAAATGATGGGTATGGTTTGCTGTCATCTCGGGGTACACCTTAGGTTTTTACTCCTTCATGATGAGCGGTCTTCTCTCTGATAGTCCTTGGTTCCTCTCCATACTACCACGATCCAAGTCTCGAACAGTGGTCTTCTTAGTTGAGTCTCTGGACGCTCCCTGTAAAAATGACTGCAGGCACTTAGGCGTAATCCTTGTAGACTCCAGATCTCGGGTTCGACGATCACTCACGAACATACAGGCAGAAATGGGAAATACACTGTTTATGTACTTTCAAAAGGGATTTACTGCTGACACGATACACCGATACTTTTAAATAAATCAATGCAAATAGTGGCAAGTTTGTAGAGATCACTGTTCATTTCCCATTAATCACACAGTCTATCACCACGAGTGTCCATGGAGTACGCAAACGCTAAATTTTTCAGGAACAGTCATTTAATTTTATTGAACGTCACTCACTCTTAAAATGCTTTGGATCGGTCATTAGTATTTACTGGATATAATTACCTGTCTCACTACCTCTAAATAACCTGACGCGTTTGCCCTTTCGCTGACGATTGCTCCATGAGCCGCAACTGACTGTCGTTAACAATTAAAATGTTAAATGTTAGGATAAAGCTTCTATTCAGCAATTGTGTATATTAACTTGTACCACACGGCTTATTACGCGATATTGATCGCACTGATGTGTTTTTCTTCTATGACACAACACTTCATAAACTGATATCCAAGTTCACTCCTAACGTGTTAGTACTGCAGCTACACAAATGACAATGAGATACTGTATCTAGGTCCTGGCTCTACTTATAGCCTCCGGACAAAATGATCAGGAGGGGAGGTAAATTATGCCCTGCTGAATTTGAGGTCCGGTAATCGGAATCTTTCAGCGACGTGATAACAATCAAATTATAGCTTGTGACCTCTACTCTCTACTGAATACATATACAACTAAAGCGATCAGTAGGTCATTCACAATCTCAAAAGCGTCCTTTTAGAGAATCACGCGTCATGGTTCATCACGCAAGATCTCCCACTTTTTTCAACACGTTGTCAGATTTCAGCAGTCATCTTTAATCTGCGTACTGCTATATGACAAGCGTCATTACTGATCCACTATTCAAGTATTGCATTTATATGCATCAACAGTTAGCATTAAATACATCGGTTCGAATGAGACCTGACTCATAATTTTCCAAAAATTATTTCAGATGAAGCTGTTCTTATTCTTCCTCTTTTTAGTAAATTATAGTGAAGTGGTACCAGTGAATTCGGTGTTGAATTAGTAAAGGACATTTATTTCTCAGGGGTTAACACAACTTAACTCAGCCCACTCTCCGACAACCTACATTTCCACGCGTAGCGTCATCCTTCCATCTCGCCCACACGAAGAGAGAGCGCGTTTTCAAGGTTCAGCGGTACTACGCTATCCCTTTCTCGCTACAGCGCAGAAAACTGCTCCCCTCGGGGTGGGATATTGCAAATCACATCCCGGTTCGGCATGTAGATTGCTAATTACTACATTATATGTCACAGAATGTTGCGGAAAACGGCATATATAATTAACTAAACCTCCTAACATGCCTATGGCATGGTGATGAACGGTTACAATACATACTAATAAAAGGCAAGACAGAACCTTCCTGACCAATCTTATAAAAGAAAACGTTCTGGGAAAAAGAGGGCGAGGAAGCTCAAGGACCAAATACTTTCAAGATCTTCGGTAAACTACCTGCCATCAGATGAAACAGAAAGGTAAAAAAAAAAAAAAAATAATAAAATTGAAATGGCGTATGGCTTTTGGTGCCGGGATATCCCAGAACGGGTTCGGCTCGCCAGATGCAGGTCTTTCTATTTGACTCCCGTAGGCGACCTGCGCGTCATGATGAGGATGAAATGATGATGATGAAGACAACACATACACCCAGCCCCCGTGCCATTGGAATTAACCAATTTAGGTTAAAATCCCCGACCCGGCCGGGAATCCAACCCGGGATCTCTCTGAACCGAGGGCCAGTACGCTGACCGTTCAGTCAACGAGTCGTACAACAGAAAGGTGAAAACATGAGACTGCGGTTAAGTCGACATACCATCATATTTAGAAACTAATAATAATAATAATAATAATAATAATAATAATAATAATAATAATAATAATAATAATAATAATAATAATAATAATAATCATAATAATAATAATAATAATAATATTCATACATTTTGGCCCTTTAATTTAAAAACGGTACGGACACAATTCATTTCGTTGAGTATACGCGCATATGTTCGAACTTCATTCCTAAAACTCATTGCGATTTCTACGTGCAGTTAAGTACTCGGGTACGGATAATACAGGGATACGATTCTCGAATGTGTACGAGAATATCGCACTTCAAAATAGTATAATCTGGCAAAACGTTAAAAGAGAGTTTCGAAAAGGAACGATACTTTCAGACTAGGTATATCGTGCGAACATGTGACATCACCGTAATCGCAGTAAATACATTCGAAAGTCGGCGGCAAACAGTACCAAAATCAACCGACGGATTGCGACCGCATGCGAGGGTGGCTGGGTGCCAGCGCCTGAAACATTCAGTTTGAGCTTGGCCATGCTACAAGATGGATGTAAGCAGAGGTTAACAGCAAGCGTACGTGAAAATCGCCTTTCTCGCTGGCAGAAATGCTACTCAGTGTCGTGCGGAACTTACGATCAGCTGTGGGTGATCTGGCATTGCCCTATCGAACAGTTGCAGAATCCATCACCCACGAAGGTCATGCTCATTTTGACGGTATTCTGGATTGTCAACCTGTTGGGGAGGGCCACACCGTCAATGCCCACTACTACCGCAACTTTCTACTGTACCATCTGCGACGTACAGGTTGTGAGTTTTACAAATAAGAAAAGTGCTCTTAATTTTAATTCCTGCGTTGATGGGGTGAAAGTTCCTTTTGGGGATCATTGTAAGTAGCTAGGTGTTAATATAAGGACAGATCTTCATTAGGGTGATCACATAAATATGATTGTAAATAAAGGGTACAGATCTCTGCACATGGTTGTGAGGGTATTTAGGGGTTGTAGTAAGGATGTAAAGGAGAGAGCATATGTCTCCGGTAAGACCCCAACTACAGTATGGTTCCAGTGTTTGGGACCCCCACCAGGATTACTTGATTCAAGAACTGGAAAAAATCAAAAGAAAAGCAGCTCGATTTGTTCTGGGTGATTTCCGACAAAAGAGTAGCGTTACAAAAATGTTGCAAAGTTTGGAAAGATCACAATATGAAGATAAAGTTGGAATTCAAGAGGACAAATTGGGGCAAATATTCGTTTATAGGAAAGGGAGTTAGGGATTGGAATAACTTACCAAGGGAGATGTTCAATAAATTTCCAACTTCTTTGCAATAATTTAAGACAAGGCTAGGAAAACAACAGATAGGGAATCTGCCACCTGGGCAACTGCCCTAAATGCAGATCAGTATTGATTGATTGATTGATTGATTGATTGATTGATTGACTGACTGAACAGTTTTATTGCCAATATTTTCAACATACAGGGCAGAACGAATGTCATCACGGGGACGAAACTGAGAGGACAGACCTTCAGAAAACACCTTCGAAACAATTTTGATTCAGTTGGTAGATAAAACAGAGATGACACGCAATGCGACAATGATTACAGTGATGAGATTATGTCAGGAGAAGAGGTTTGTCATAAACGACCATGACTGAACCGGTGCAACATTCAACCTTCACTCGTCGCAGCAGAAACATCTCAAGCAGTCCGTCGTTGTCTACCACAGGGTAAGAACATGTCTTGGTAACTCGCATGCAAGCCTATAATTTAAACACAACTTCAAATCCGGGGATTCAATTGTAATTCACTAAAGAGACTACACGCCTTATTAACATATGTGCAATCAGTTTTCGAACATAATATACCTCATAACCAAACTGCTTTCTTTTTTTTTTTTTTTTTTTTTTTTGCTAGTTGTTTTACGTCGCACCGACACAGATACACAGATAGGTCTTATGGCGACGTTGGGACAGGGAAGGGCTAGGAGTGGGAAGGAAGCGGCCGTGGCCTTAATTAAGGTACAGTCCTAGCATTTGTCTGGTGTGAAAATGGGAAACCACGGAAAACCATTTTCAGGGCTGCCGACAGCGGGGCTCGAACCTACTATCTCCCGAATACTGGATACTGGCCGCACTTAAGCGACTGCAGCTATCGAGCTCGGTCAAACTGCTTTAATCCTTTCTAAACTTCTTTGCAATCATTTAAGACAAGGCTAGGAAAACAACAGATAGGGAATCTGCCACCTGGGCGACTCTCCAACAACAGACATTTCCCCTAGTTTCTCTCATCTCAAATCTTCCACCTGCTAGGACACCGTGGTCACTGTGTTACGTCGAGCTGTAGCCACATCTTATTAAGGTATTAAGTCAGCTGTATGTAAACATTGTTGGTTACAAGGCTAATGGCCAGGTAGAAGAGGTGACTAATACTAACGAAGTATTGAACAAAATTGAAAAATAGAAAAGCAATTGGAAATGAAAAGATTTCTGGGGATATGCTAAGGACAGTGGGTTGGGATAGAGTAACATATCTCAAGTATTTACTTGATTACTGTTACCAAATGAATGGAGACCTGCTATAGTAGCCCCTGTGTATAAAGGAAATGGTGATAACCATAAAGCCGAAAATTAGATGACACGTATTGCATGTAAGCATTGGGAAAGCATGTTATGATAATATTAGACATGTTTGCGAAATTAATAACTTGTTCGGATCCAGGAAAAGTTATTCCACTGAAGCTCAACTTGTAGGATTCCAGCAGCAGATAGATTCAGGAGGTCAAATGGACTGTACAGCGATTGACCTATCTAAGGCATTTGATAGGGTAGATCATTGGTGAATACTGGCAAAAATGAGTGCAATTGGACTTGACAAAAGTGAAAAAAATGTAAATAAAATAATCTTTATTTAAGATTAATAATAATAATAATGGCGTATGACCCCCGGAGAGGCCCGGTGCGGGTCATTTTCTCGTAGACGGCCTATTAGGTGACCTGCATGTCTGTGAAGATGAGGGACCTATCTAGGATTATTTCTAATGCTGAATACGCGACACACACCCAGCCGCCGAGCCATTGGAATTAACCAATTGAGGCTAAAATCCCCGACCCGGCCGGGAATCAAACCCGAGATCCTATGAACCGAAGGCCAGTACGCTTACCATTCAGCCAACTAGTCGGACATTTAAGAGTAATGCAAGTGTGAAATATTCTGTTACCTCAAACACACAGCCAGTTTCTGCCTTGGATATGGCTTTACTAAATGTTGAATTTGTTTTCTGATGTTCGGGAGCAATTTTTGACAAGATAATTTCAAAGGTACCAATGTTTATTCTAAAGTACTGCGAAAATTTACTTTCACCGTTCATCAAATGAAGAAACAGAGTATAAAAATCCCCTTCTTTCTCCTATTAATTCAACTTGCTTGTATCCTACATGTCCTCCTTTTACATGTTTTGTTTACATTTCTTCATCATCCACCGCAATCGCAATAATCAATCAATCAGTCACTAAAGATCTTCATTTAGGGCAGTCGCCCAGGTGGCAGATTCCCTATCTGTTGTTTTCCTAGCATTTTCTTAAATGATTGCAAAGAAATTGGAAATTTAACGAACATCTCCCTTGGTAAGTTATTCCAATCCCTAACTCCTCTTCCCATAAACGAATATTTTCCCCAATTTGTACTCTTGAATTCCAACTTTATCTTCATATTGTGATATTAACTACTTTTAAAGACACCACTCAAACGTATTCGTCTACTGATGTCATTCCACGCCATCTCTCCACTGACAGCTCGGAACATACCACTTAGTCGAGCAGCTCGTCTCCTTTCTTCCAGGTCTTCCCAGCCCAAACTTTGCAACATTTTTGTAACGCTACTCTTTTGTCGTAAATCGCCCAGAACAAATCAAGCTGCTTTTCTTTGGATTTTTTCCAGTTCTTGAATCAGGTAATCCTGGTGAGGGTCCCGTACACTGGAACCATACTCTAGTTGAGGTCTTACTAGAGACTTATATGCCCTCTCCTTTATATCCTTACTACAACCCCTAAATACCCTCATAACCATGCGCAAAGATCTGTACCCTTTATTTACAATCCCATTTATGTGATTACCCCAATGAAGATCTTTCCTTATATTAACACCTAGATAATTACAAAGATCCCCAAAAGGAACTTTCACCCAATCAACGCAGTAATTAAAACTGAGAGGACTTTTCCTATTTGTGAAACTCACAGCCTGACTTTTAACCCCGTTTATCATCATACCATTGCGTACTGTCCATCTCACAACATTATCGAGGTCATTGTGCAGTTGCTCACAATTTAGTAACTTATTTATTAAGTTTACTTTATACAGAAGGAGCCTCCGTGGCTCAGACGGCAGCGCGTCGGCCTCTCACCGCTGGATACCGTAGTTCAAATCCCGGTTACTCCATGTGAGATTTGTGCTGGACAAAGCGGAAGCAGGACAGGTTTTTCTCCGGGTACTCCGGTTTTCCCTGTCATCTTTCATTCCAGCAACACTCTCCATTCTCATTTCATAGCATTTATCAGTCATTAATAAATCACTTTGGGAGTGGCGACCCCATCGTACTAATAGCCTATATCTGCTTCATTCATCACATTCCTGACCCGGTCAATGACTGGAAAACAGGTTGTAGGTTTTCATTTTCACTCTATACAGAATAACATCATCCGCACTTCTTTAGTCATAGAACTATTCAGTGAATACGATTTAATCATACTAATAGAAATCTTTCTCACATCTGACTAGTCCGCACAGAGACTGCACTCAGTATAGAGCAGGGCAAAACGGAATACCCTAAACGAGCCATTCTCTGTCTATAAGTCCGAGAATGGCACCTTTTACGGTCGCTTAAAGAATCCAGCAACATACTAGGTATACAGAGTCTACGCGGCATCTTGCAAGTATATTTCTAGCCAGAATTATTAGTAGAACAGTATCGATAGTACCAAAATCTCAACTGCAGAATTGGCCCTCCTGCACGGAAATACAAGGCAGTTCTTCGCTACTTATGGACAGAAGGTCTCTTGCTATCAAATCTCAAAGACAACAAGACATGCATATGTCAGAATGGTGGTTGTACCATTGACATCTTGACATCAGTGTTCATCTTAAGAGAAATTAAATAATTCAGAACTGGGACGCTGAGGATTACCATCAGAAAACATTTCCCAGTCGAAGTGATCTTTTTAACTTATCCACAGAAATACCATGGCAGAATAAACACGCGACAATATCCAGTTACAAAACAATCTAGAACTGCTCGAAATTTCAGAGATGGATAAGGGTGTCATAAATACAGCTGTTGCGAAGTTGGAAATGTTCATTAAAAAAAAAAAGCAGTCGCTCTCAGGAAAGAATACTATCGATCATCAAAGTCATGGTTCACAACAGCATGGCACTCAGCCAGGAAAAAGAGTTTTACAGCCCTACACCGGGTACGTCAAACCCATATTTTTTTAAAAAAGAAAAAAAAAAGCAATGTCATCATCGCCGTACAGGCCATGAAGGCCCTTAGCGGGGCGAAACAAATGCTTCCACTATCCGTAACCTCAACACTTGATGGGGTAGAGCGGTTAGCTATAACGCCCGGCCGCCTTTGCCCCCAAGAATTAACCTGGTACTTATTTTTGGTGTACGCTGAGTGAACCTTAGGGCCATATGCACCTTCGGACGTGTAAATCTCATTTCTTAAATTTTACAACTTCCTGGCGGGGATACGAACGCACGTCCTTCCGGGAGAACCAAGCACGCCTGTAACGCCTCGGCCAGGCAGCCCCTACGTAAAACCCATATGAAGGAAGTTATACGGGACTGTACGGGACTATACAGAAAGGATAAAGCAGTATAAAGCTATCATAAAGTAGTCTAAAAACAGGTTTCATCTCGAAGAAGAGAGGAAAGTCCTAGAGTTCGTGGAAAAGGAGTCATGCATGATATTTAAACCAAAGCCACTAAAATTCCCAATGATTTTGGTATGGTCGTGTGGAAGACTCACATCTCTTCTGTTCTTCAGTCAAAGGATACCAAAACGGGTGCAGTTTCACAATCGATAAAAAAGCTATTATAGTTAACGAATGGTTAGTATCTGTTCATCACAGAACTCTAGAAGATCAAGAGCCAAGAGAACAGCCTCAGAAAGAAAGAGAAAAATATGAAATTGGAATAACGCTGTCTACAATAAGTTGGGTAAAATACTTGCTCTCAGTTGGGTTTCGTTGTACATTACGCAGAAATCTGAACAGCGATAATCTAGAGCTTTTGTTTAGCTATTTGCGCAGAAGAAGTGGTTTACTGACAAGCTGGATATAAGATCATATTTTTATGCGATGAAAACAGACATAATCAATCCTACAGATTCTTCTAACGTTGAAAGGCAAGCTTTTTAAACATAAAACGAAATAATAAAGCAAAGTTCACGAACTTAAATTCTAGAAAGCGAAATGTGCATAATTTCTTACTGAGGTTGTCATGAGGCAATTGAATAAACCTCCAGAATCCTTCTCTGCCTATGGTTGATAGGTACTGATGTGGAAAAATATGCGCAGTGTTCTTCATGCATAGAACGGTTAATCAGCATTAGCGATTAACCTCTGATGTATCTGTTTGGAGTGCGGGATAGTGGAGCTTGCGTTGTTCGTCAAGATATGTTATTTTCTTTTTTGAAACATGTGTTGAGTTTTACTATTTACGCCTTTAAACGTGTAGGGAAATTCCAAGTACTGAAAAAAGTGCAGCTCATAAGTTAACATTTCACTTTTGGTCTAATTTTTTAAATAATGTTATTGATTTCAAGTCCCACTAACTATTTTTACGGTTATCAAAGACACGGAGTGCCGGAATTTTGTCCCGCGGGAGTTCTTGAGTGTTCTCATGCACGAATCAATGACATCATTGTGACAAAGTTTTGAAGCCTACACTTAACAATCGACCAAAATATGTCTTGCAAAACGCCGAAGAAGTAAGAAATCTTGTTATGAAACATATGAGCTGCAAAACATACGAATTGTTATATATTTATTTATTTATTTATTTATTTATTGTTAAGGGTGAGTACCTGAGAGTCTTCTTCTTCTTCTTCTTAATCTGTTTT
This sequence comes from Anabrus simplex, assembly GCF_040414725.1. Lineage (NCBI taxonomy): Eukaryota > Metazoa > Arthropoda > Insecta > Orthoptera > Tettigoniidae > Anabrus > Anabrus simplex. Next base: position 383,801,004 of record NC_090265.1, read on the forward strand.
CCCTCCAGGGTTGGTTTTTCCTTCGGACTCAGCGAGGGATCCCACCTCTACCGCCTCAAGGGCAGTGTCCTGGAGCTTCAGACTCTTGGTCGGGGGATACAACTGGGGAGAATGACCAGGTGGCCTCACCTGCTATGCTGAACAGGGGCTTGCAGGGGGATGGGAAGATTGGAAGGGATAGACAAGGAAGAGGGAAGGAAGTGGCCGTGGCCTTAAGTTAGGTAGCATCCCGGCATTTTCCTGGAGGAGAAGTGGGAAACCAAGGAAAACCACTTCGAGGATGGCTGAGGAGGGAATCGAACCCTCTCTACTCAGTTGACCTCCCGAGGCTGAGTGGACCCCGTCCCAGCCCTCGTACCACTTTTCAAATTCCGTGGCAGAGCCGGGAATCGCACCCAGGCCTCCGGGGGGTGGCAGCTAATCACACTAACCAGTACACCACAGAGGCGGACACCTGAGAGTCCCAGGGCGAAAACTATGCCCTTTACTCATTTGTTTCCGAGAAGTGCCGATGAATCGGAAAAGTCTCTGGTTTTTTTAAAATCTTTTACCTTTGAATTGTTTCCACATAGGCTATTAATGCCATAAGAGTGCATCTTCTCGCAAAAGGTCTGCTTTTGAACCAGTTCTTTCTACTTACAACAGTAAATCAGTATTTTAAGAATAGTTTTTGTTTCTCTCTTCTTTCGAAATCACATAACAGAGCGATCTAGCGGAGAACAGCGTAAGACTCTGTTTCAAAGTGTACGTTTTCCGGCCCTGTATTGTATTATTTTAATTCTACATTATTGTTAGAAAGCCATTTTTGACTGTACGTCCGCATCACAACCAGCGCAGTTGCACTGTTACAAGGCAGTATCCATCGAAAGGTATGTATAAGGCTAATTTAATCAATAAGAATGTATTAATATGATTTCCTAGTTGGCTTGCATTAGTTCAGGATACGGTATTATGAAATATGTCATGTATTGTGATGAATGTTTAGCTTTGTTATGTTTGATCCCCATTTTATTCCGTACTCTCCAAAACTTCTGGTGGTATTCAATACTTATCTTTTGCATAAGGAATAGAAAGTACTGTAAATTTAAGTAATTACTGTTCGAATTAAATCTCATCAGGTTGCGGAAAAGCAGGTTATGTTAGGTTAGGTAAGGTAAACTGGTGTCGTCGTATTTCTCGAGGAGGTACAGCTCTTTTCAGGTACACCTTCAATGGAGGTGAGTTGCATGTACCATTTTAACCACATACTAACACTCCTGTCGTTCTTAAATCTTAATCTGAACCTCTGAGGGCGGAGGCTAATAACACTATTACGATACGGAGGCGGACGTTAAGTTAGGTTACGTTATGTTCATTTGCATTTAGGCTGCTCTCATTAGCAACATACCATTCCAAAACTCGCCGAAGCTAAACGAAAAAGAACAATGCTATTTTATTATCAAGTAGTATTAATAATGTTTAATTACGGTACAGTGTGGAGTTCGTCAATAGCGTTCATTTGCTAAATGTCACTGGCTTACAATGCAACTATAGGACAGTTATTAAGTAACTCTCAAGAGACAGAATTATTATGCAATTCTAGAAGAGAAATTGGCTTTTCGTTTGTGAATCATGTCTGGGTAAGTTCATGAATGATTTGGCTACATCTATCATTGGCAGATCATCAGCTGCGGTATCCATACTTAGAATGTAGGGTGTGGTAGATGAGTGATATCTTCCCTGACTTCTCACCGAGGCGGTCGCTGCTTGATTCTCGGTCAATGCTTATGAGATTTTTGAAATGAAAAGTCAAACACCTGTGGTTAGGATTCCAAGTAAAAACTAGAAGTCTCTTAATGTGTTATCAATCAATCAATCAATCAATCAATCAATCAATCAATCAATCAATCAATCAATCAATCAATCAATCAATCAATCAATCAATCAATTTTTCTGTTTCTATTAGACATGTTTGTAAATCCTTACTGCAACCCCTAAATACCCTCATAACCATGTGAAAACATCTGTAACCTCTATTTACAGTCCCGTTCATGTGATAACCTCAATGAAGATCTTCACATTAACACCTAGGTACTTAGTGGTCCCCATGAGGAACTTTCACTCCATCAACGCAGCAATTAAAACTGACAGGACTTCCCCTCTTTGTGAAACTCACAACCTGACTTTTCACTTTTCACCCCGTTTATCATCATAACATTGGTCCGACTCGTCGGCTGAATGGTTAGCGTACTGGCCTTCAGTTCAGAGGGTCCCGGGTTCGATTCCCGGCCGGGTCGGGGATTTTAACCTTCATTGATTAGTTACAATGGCCCGGGGGCTGGGTGTTTGTGCTGTCCCCAACATCCCTGCAACTCACACACCACACATAACACTATCCTCCACCACAATAACACGCAGTTACCTATATATGGCAGATGCCGCCCACACTCATCGGAGAGTCTGCCTTACACGGGCTGCATACGGCTAGAAATAGCCACACGAAATTATTAATCATAACATTGCCTGTTGTCCATCTCACAAAATCGGCAGCCCGGAAAATGGTTTTCCGTGGTTTCCCATTTTCACACCAGGAAAATGCTGGGGCTGTACCTTAATTAAGGCCACGGACGCTTCCTTCCAACTCCAAGGCCTTTCTTATCCCATCGTCGCCATAAGACCTATCTGTGTCGGTGCGACGTAAAACCACTAGCAATTTTTTTTTATTTTTTTTTATTTTTTTTTTTGCAGTCACTAACGTTCTTGTAACTTATTTATTACTCTGTACAGTACAACATCGGTTACGTGCCAGAAGCGTCCGTGTCGGATGTGAGACCACGCCAAAATCGTGCCGCTGGCGAGCGAGTGGATTAAGCATCGTGCCACAAAGCGACCAATCAGTCACCACTGATTGTATTTAGGGCGTCGCCGAAGTGGCAGATTGCCTATCGGCTCTTTACAAGTCTTTTCTTAGATAAGTTTAGAGAATTTAGAAATGTATCGAACATTTTCCTTTGTAAATTATTCCAATCCCTAACTCCTTTTCCTATAAACGAACATTTGCCCCAATTTGACCTCTTAAATTCCAACTTCGTCTTCATGTGATCTTTCATTCTTTTAAAAGCACCGTCCTCATGTCCGACTCGTTGGCTGAACGGTCAGCGTACTGACCTTCGGTGCAGAGGGACCCGGGTTCGATTCCCGGCCGGGTCGGGGATTTTAACCTTAATTGGTTAATTCCTACGGCACGGGGGCTGGGTGTATGTGTTGTCTTCATCATCATTTCATCCTCAGCACGACACGCAGGTCGCCTACGGGAGTCAAATAGAAAGACCTGCACCTGGCGAGCCGAACCCGTCCTGGGTACATTTCATTTTACCGTCTTCATATTGCGATCTTTCCTACTTTTAAAAGCACCACTCAGACTTATTCGTCTGCTAATGTCATTCCACGCCATCTCTCCACTGTCAGCTCGGAACATACCGCTTAGTCGAGCAGCTCGTCTCCTTTCTCCCAAGTCTTGGCGTAACAGCGTAACAGACCTGAAAATTACGGTATTGTGATCCTCTCTCCAAGATCTATTGTGTTAATTTGTTTCATATATTACCTTCCATCCTGTATTTACTGCAATGTGGTTTGATTGTGTAACATGCTACCAATTCTGATGATTATCTTGAACGTTTTCAGTTTTTTTCTTCTTTTTAACGCATGACGTTAAGAGCTGGAGTGTCCGAGGACATGTTTGGCTCACCAGATCTGTAGCTGCTTTTCCTGGTACACCTCATGGGAGTGAGCTAACATGTACTGTACTACTGCATGAGGGTGTTGTCTGTGGATGTAGGTGTAATTGCACGAGCTAGGAATGGGAGGGAAGTGGTCATGGCCATGAGAAAGGTACCATTCCGGTATTTGGCTGGAGATGAAAATGGGAAAATACGAAAAACTATTTTCGAGGACACCTGACGGGGATTCGAACCCAGCCGTCTCCCAAAGTAGTCGTAATAGGCAGTGCCTTAACGCACTGAGATACTCTGTTTGATAGCTTCTCTCAGACATGGAAACGCAGCTCCATACATGGGCATGTCGTAGGATAAAACGTAAACGCGGGCAGTAGCTGCTTATAGGAGTGGTTCAAGTGACAATGAGCTTAGTGCTGGTACTTCGCAGTAAATTCTTCAAAAGCACCTTAGGAAGATACTGCTCTGTCATTTCTGTTTCCGGAAAATCCAGGGACTGATCCTCATGATCCCCAAGACTGTATTGATAGATAAGGTAACTGTAAAACAAATATTATCTTTGTTACATATAAGTGAACTTGTGTTATTCTAGCATTCAGTATAGAATTGCACATTTCGCCCCACATTTTTAGGGCTTTGACCTTAAAACATCTCTCACATTATTTATGACACATCTATATTTTATCTGGGGAAGGAATATCTCTGTTTACGTTATTCCAAATTATACATTACTGTACACTGATTTAGGTTTCAACGACGAGTTCTTGAGTTGGATTTAGATATTACCTTTGTGTTTGATGTAATGTATGCATGTTTTATTTGAACTTCCGTCATAGAAATGTACTCAATTATTATTTAAAAACCTTTCAGGCAATCGTTGGGTTTGTTTTCGGTAAAGATTTATTTTGGCTGTATTTGCCGATGACTTATTAATTGTATATAATTAAATGTTTGCACGGTTTGCTGTTATAGTAGTTCGCTATTTGAACACAAGAAAGAACAATGTCATTCCCTACCCGGTAAGCAGTTCTATAAATTGTTGGCCTATTTTTCTAACCTTTTTTGTTCTAATTTAGCTTACATTATCTTGGATGATGACATAGCTTATTAAGGTTAAAATTGGGTTGTCAACACTGGTCGCGTCCGGCACCGCTACAGATTATGCGGTCGCTAGTTGCACGGGTCTCATGCGGCACGGTCGCATCTGGCACACCACATCATCCGCTATCCAATTCTAGACTCATTAGCTGATGCCTGATGTACCCGTGCTTCGCTACGGAATTCTACATTGTATATAGAATTCTAGGTTAGGTCGCGTACACGTTGTGAGTAAGATTGTATTAAATTGTATAGCTCTTAACGTTACCCTAGAAACGCGACGGGCAAGTCACCAACGTCTTTTCTCATATGAAGACTGGGTTAGGGAATTTTCATTGTAATGGTAGGTCCTCTTGTCTACCGTCAGTCACAATCAGGTTGGGGAGTTTTCATTATAATTGCAGACACTCACGCTCCACCTGCCTTTTTATATCCTCAGTCTTAGTGGTTTTCCCTACTGAAATCAACATAGGCCATAACATTGACACCAGTAAAAATGCCGCGATTAAAAGCAATGCTATCATATGAAATACTCGATCAAATAAAAAACCACACATTTTTAACGAACAGTAGGCTTACTACGCTGGCGATCTAACAGGGATCGAACAGGTGGAATACTATGATGAACCAGTGTGTTTCGTACCAGCAGTATTAGAAAATGTATGAACCAGAGGAATGGCATGCTAAAGAAGAAAGTTATCTAACTCTCCAGCTATTTCCCGCCAATATTCAGGCAGGCTGTTATACTCGGTGCACAGCAGAAATCCCCTCTATCAGAGATGAGTGTCAGCATAAGAGACAAAGAACATCACAACAAACAATGGTCAATGTAATGTTATAGTTGATCAAATTTATGAGCTTTCGATATTGTTGACCTTCACATTTAGTTTTCTTCCGACTCTGAAATACCACTCCTGTCATAATCGGTACGGTAAAACTGAATAAAACATAAATGATCGGAAATTGTATTCTCTATAACTTTTGTTATCTAGTACTTTTCAATAGAACCAATAACATAGGTGTTTAAACATTAAATTTTAGGCACCTTCCCATAAGCTACCATTTCATCCAGTCTGAAAAATTGTTTATACCTTAGACTGTAGTTCTTATTCTCCGACGCTATATACCGATTTTCATTACATTCTGTTTACACATTTTCTCGTGGCTCGGCGTTGATATGGACTTAGCAATAAAAATGCAAATTCACAAATATCTCTGTTAAAATAGTCGATACTGTAAACATGTATGACATAAATGATCGGAAATCAAGTTCTATATTACTTTAGTTATGCAGTATTTATCGATAGCACCATTAATAGTATAAATATTTGAGAGTTATATGTTAGGCCTTCCCTTAAACTACCATTTCACTCAGCGTGAATAAAATGATTTATAGCCTAGATTGTAGTGGCTTATCCCCCGACTTTGCATACCGATTTTCATTAAATTCTCTTCAGCCGTTTTCTCGTGATGCGTGTACGGACAGACAGACATTACGGAAAAGTAAAAGGTGCATTTCCTTGTTACTGTGGACATGACCGATACAGAAATGCCATTCTTTTCAAATTCTGAGCAATGCAAAGACAAAACTCTTTCTGTATCGGTCTTGTCCACAGTACAAAGGAAATGCACTCTTTACTTTTCCGTAATTTCTGTCTGTATGTATGTACACGCATCACGAGAAAACGGATGAAGATAATTTAATGAAAATTGGTATGTAAAGTTGGGGAATGAGGCACTACAATCTAGGCTAGAAATAATTTTATTCACGCTGAGTGAAATGGTAGTTCAGGGGAAGGCCTGTAATTTAATTCTCAAATATATACTTCGTATATTATTAGTGGTCCTATCGATAAATACTACATAACAAAAGTTATATAGAATTACATTTCCGATCATTTATGTCTTATACATTTTTACCTTATCGGCTATGATAACACAGATATTCCTGAATTTGTATTTTTGTTGCTAAGTCCATACCAACGCCGAGCCACGAGAAAATGGGTTAGCAGTATGTAATTAAATCGGTATATAGAGTCGGAGAATAAGAAACTACAGTCTAAGCTATAAACAATTTTATTTACCCTGGATGGAATTGTAGTTTAGGGAAAGGCGCACAAAATGTAATTTTTAAATACCTATGTTAGTGGTGCTATCGAAAAGTACTACATAACAAACGTTATAGAGAATACAATTTCCGATCATTTATTTTTTATTCAGTTTTACCGTACCGACTATGATAAGAGTGGTATTTCGGAACCGGAAGAAAACTAAATTTGAAGGCCTACAATATCGAAAGCGCCTAACATTGATCAAGAATAACATTGCATTGGCCATTGTTTGTTGTGATGTTCTTTTGTCTCTTATGCTGCCACTCAACTCCGATAGATGGGATTACTGCTGCGTACCGAGTATAACAGGCTGACTGAATATTGGCGGGAATTAACTGGGGAGTTAGGTAACTTTCTTCTTTAGCATGCCATTCCTCTGTTTCCATACATTTTCTGACTGTTGGTGCGTAACATACTGGTTCATCGTAGTATTCCAGCTATTCGATCCCTACCCTGACGCTCTGTTTTGAATGAACAATATGCACACTGAAGGTAGAGGCTCACTTAGTAGTAGTAGTAGTATGACCTGGTCTAGAATTACAATTTAGGCCTATTCCAAATTATAGTTGTTCGTCATTCCAGCTCTGGAACTTTGGACTGTTAGGTCGGCAGCGTAGTACTGTTCGTCAAAAGTGAGAAAATGTGTGGTTTTTCATTTGATCGAGTATTTCATATTAAAGCATTGCTTTTAATCGCGCCATTCCTACTGACGTCATTGCAATGACCTATCGTATATTCATTTCAGTTTGGAAAAGCACTAAGACAGTTTTTCTGAATATGTAAAAAGGCAGGTGGAGAGTGAGTGTTTGTCATTATAATGAAAACTCCCCAACGATTGTGTCTGATGGTAGGCAAGCGGGCCTTGCATTACAATGAAAATTCTCTAACCCAGTCTTCAGGTAAGAAAATACGTTTGGTGACTTCCCCGTTGCGTTTCTAGGGTAACATCAAGAGCTATGTAATTTAATACAATCTTGCTCACAACGTGTACACTACCTAACCTAGAATTCAGTATACAATGTAGAATTTCGTAGCGAAGCACGGGTACATCAGCTAGTCATTTATATATAAGGAAACATAAAGGTCGAATAATACTGCCTTGAATAATTCCCCTCTTACTGATAACAGGATCACCTACTGAGTTCTATTTTCTAGAAATATAGCCGTCCATTCAGTCACACTCCTTTCTTGTCCAGTGCACTCATTTTGTCAGGAGTATCCCATGGTGTACCTATCAAAAGCCGTAGACGGTTAATCACGATACAGACCATTTGACCTGAATCTAAAATATTTGCTATATCTTGCTGGAATCCTACAAGTTGAGCGAGCTTCAGTGAACTTTTCCTAAATCTGAACTGCCTTCTATCAAACCAGTTAGTAAATTTCTATCAACAAGGATGAGAAGGTCCACCTATTCAATACTGTATATAATAATAATAATAATAATAATAATAATAATAATAATAATAATAATAATAATAATAATGGCCGCCTCTGTGGTGTAGTGGTTAGTGCCACTCCCGGAGGCCCGGGTTCGATTCCCGGCTCTAACAGGAAGTTTGAAAAGTGGTATGAGGACTGGAACGTGGTTCACTCAGCCTCGGGAGTTCAACTGAGTAGCGGGGGGTTCGATTCCCTCCTCAGCCATCCTCGAAGTGGTTTTCCGTGGTTTCCCACTTTTCCTCCAGGCAAATGCAGGGATGGTAGCTAACTTAAGGCCACGGCCGCTTTCCTCCCTCTTCCTTGTCTATCCCTTCCGATCTTCCCATCCCCCCCGCAAGGCCCCTGTTCAGCATAGCAAGTGAGGCTGCCTGGGCGAGGTACTGGTCCTCCTCCCCAGTTGTATACCCATACTCAATTTCTCACGTTCCAGGGCACTGCCCTAGAGGCGGTAGATGTGGGATCCCTCGCTGAGTCCGAGGGTAAAGCCAACCCTGGAGGGTAAACAGATTAAGAAAGAAAGAAAGAAAGAAAGAAAGAAAGAAAGAAAGAAATGTCAATGACTTCTAAATTGAAGTAGCCTAGACCCTACATAAGTAAATGTAATAAAAGGAAGGGACAAGTTTTATTCCTATTTGCTGAACAAGTTGGGGAACAAATCACTTGATTGCCTCAGTATCTACTGTATGTACTGAACATATCGGAACAGCGTATTCTACGGGCACCAGAATCATACCGAACTTTGCCATCATACACTTCGTCGCAAAATCTACCATACTGGCATTAAGACCTAAAAGTCGATTTTTTTGACATTTCGGGTTCTGCCTTAGTTAAGAAGTGTTCTTTGCACTATGTACGGGGTTGGATCAGCTGTTGTTTTGGTTACAACTAGTCCGGTGTATGAATTACTTTGTTCTCGGTTGACTGCCGTACGAATTACACAATTTATTTTCATAGAACATTTTCATGGCTTATAAAAGCTGTATAACCAATTACTTAGTTATGTTACGATACATCATTGTGCCTATCATCGTGGATGTACTTTTTTAATTTACTATAAAATCTCGCACTCTGTTTTGCAGCGCATACTGTATTCATACTTATTTTCATGACTAAATATTATTGTAAATATTAAGCGCCAAACGAAAGAATTATTTTCGGTGTCTACTGTTCAACCGAGCAAGTGGTTGCGCGGTTTGAGTCACATAGCTGGCAGCTTGCATTCGGGAGTTCGTGGGTTCGGCACCCTGAGGATGGTTTCCGTGGGCTCCCATTTTCACACCAGGTAAATGTTGGGGCTGTACCCTAATCAAGGCCACGGTGACTTCCTTCAGTCTCCAAACTCTTTCCTGTCCCTATCTTTGTCGGTGCGACGTAAAAAGATATCTACCGTTCATCGTCTGTTTATAAGTTTCGACTTAAATAAAATAAATAGCCCCAAGGGCGACACATGTGGCATTGAAAGTTTGGGACCGGCGACATCACGCGGATCGTTTGTCCCATGACAACGGATTGGTAAATTGTTTGATTGAACTGGTTAGTAAAAACTCGAATTTGCGATTTAAGAACATCGGTTCAACAGTACGCTTTCCTATCTTCGGTGTTTCCTGGAGCAGTTGAGATGCGGCTGCGGCTAATAGATACGCAGGAAGGGTCTGCCGTTCGTTCCTGGCACGCTTGTGAGTAAGTTTCTATTAAAAAAAAACTGAAATTCAAGTTAAGAGCTTAGGAAAAGTATCCTTCCGCATGTGAGCACGTCCCCTGTTCCCCCTTCCCGTCTCGTCGCGGTTCTCCATCTCCGCCACAACCAGCTTATCATTAACGCCGTGCGTCCATCTGACAAGTACAGTACTTCATTCTGAAATAGTGAAGCATCAAACGAAATCACTGCCTTTCTCATAGCTGTACTTTGATTACGTACCATACCTATTTATTCCTCCATTGACCATATAAAACCTACAGATTACTGACGAATTCCGAGGCAAGAGAAGCAAGAATTATTTTGGTTTCATAATGCGATTTGTGTGAGGCACATGGAGACTTACAACATACGTATACGATTCCGCTCTCTTGCAACGACTGTCAGTGGCAGTTTCTCATAGTTAAAAAAGCTGAAAAACCCACCGGTGAGTGGGATTGCAAAATACAATGCTTCCAGGAATGTTGTAAATATTGTAGTCTCGTCATTCGGAAGGTAAAAACGAACTCATGATCCTCTCATGACAACATTTCTGTAGGTAGAGTGCGGTTGGGAATATAAAGTAAAGTACACATTATTATTATTATTATTATTATTATTATTATTATTATCGAATACGCCAAAGATCCTATTCCCATACCGTGTTAAGGCCCTTCCTGTTTTATTTACGGCGAGTGCTGAGCTGACACATCTTTCTTTCCCTGGAGACTTGGATTTTCCATTCCAAGCGAGCAGCGTAAACACTGTACACAGAAACGCCGATCAGCTGCGCGGACTTTTTCACGTCTTCCACAGTCCACAGTGGATTCTAATCTCGTAGGCTACTGTAAACGTTTAAAACAATTTGGTTTAGATTTTCTACTTTATTTTCCTCTACTTTTGTTAGCTTTAAAGTATTTCACAGGGAACTCAAGCGTCACAGCATCACAAACGTCTTGCTCACAGCTGGCAGCCATTATGAATACTGAGCAGTGAACATGCTGTTGCAGCCAGTATTGCCAACAGTTTTCTTGGATCCATCTTCAACGTCCCACCTATTATGCGAACTTATCAACAGTGGAATGAACTCGAACAATCTTACTAAGTACACAGTGCAATAAGATATCAATATCATATTAAATTATTATTATTTTGCTACATACACCACTGAGAACAATAACTATTCACAGCCATCTACGTATGAAATATAAGAGTTGGTAACGAACCCGAATAACATACAGCCTGTGATATATTTTCCATATTTATACAGGGCAAAAATTTTAATTCATCAAGTCAGTTCACCAGAATATCTAACCAAACTGAAGGAAGCTCCTGACTTCAGGAACAAGTAACAAACCTAGGGAACTATTTGGCGCTGCGGAAGCCTTTTCACCGACCAGAAGTCTGACTAACATCAAAGGGACCGCTAAGGTCTTAAGTTGACTCTCAGTATATAAGATGGGTATGCTTAGCCGCCATTTTGTTTCATACATGCGCAGTGAGCCATGTGATCAAACTCTAGTTTCTCCTGCGAACGATCGCTTCATCACATTGAACGAATTACTTTAATCACCACGTGTATGACAGAATTGTGCAATATTCGTGCGGATATTTATTACATAATGGTGGGTTCTTATGCACCTAATTGTAGTAATGTCTCTACTGTTAAGATTCCCTTCTGAAAATTCTAGGAGAGCAATCTGGCTTCAAAACTGTGGACGCGACAGGTGGAAACCATCATCAACTTCGAGGTTATGAAGTTATGAAATATGAATTTGTAACCGTAAGGTCTTCTATAGGGATTATACTCATTATATATTGCAGAATGGTGTAAATCTTGTAATGGAGAAAATTTCGAATGATAAATATCCAGTATATGTTTTCCAATGTGCTGTAGAAAAAATAGACACATCTTCAAAATTCGATGCTATGCTGTTGTGGACTTTAAAAAGAAAGCGAGAAAACGAGGTAAAATGTACGGGACTGCTTCGGAAAAAAAGAGAAAAATGTAAACAAGGACTGAAATATTATTGTTTTGTTAATACTGTAATAGAAGGAGACAGTAAGTTTGTAAAATATTACTTAAATTTCATATTTTTTTTAAAATGTGCTGCGTGAGCAAGTTAACCAATGTTGCGACCCTTTGAAGTTTTATAAGGTAAGTCGTGCTGAGAAATCATACTACTTCTCCTCAAACCAGAGGAATCTCTGTAGAAAAATGTACTGTTAACTTCAAAGTAAAGAACATTACAATATTCTCAACAGCTCGTGGGTCACTCCCCTTACAAATCATTGGTAACTGATTATCAGTGCAATACTTCAGATTGGAAGAGAAGATTCAGCTATAGAAGTAGTTACTCTATTCCTATTTTCTTCCTGAATGTAATTTATAATAACATTTGTTTCATGAATGTTCGGTTGAATAAACTAAAATCCTCTGTTCATTACAGCTGCATAAGCTGATGAGATTCATAACACTAACCAAAAATTAAGTTTATTTTGCTCATAGAATGTCTATTTTTACATACTGGTAAATAAGGAAAGGGACTCAATTTTAGAAGAAAAAATAAGCTTAAAAATCCCAATTACTTGGGTGTGTTCGTCTTCGTACATCACATTTCAGCGTTGCTTTTGTTCGAAGAATATTTTTCATATTATTTTGATAACATTGAAAGTATGGCTGAATTAATTTCACGCAAGTATGCAAGTATGAAACACCGACTGAGATCATATGGTATCAAAATCTTCTATCACAATTTATATATCTTCGACACTGACCGATTACCACATCAAATTCCACGATTTAAGAATGACAGTAGCCTACATCAACACCATGGAGCCCCTCCTTTCATTTGACGGTACCGCGGCGCAGAGCTTCTGAACAACCTATTCTACTTATCAGTAATAATAATAATAATAATAATAATAATAATAATAATAATAATAATAATAATAATAATAATAGTCTAATTTATTAGTAAGCTATTTTTTTCTAATATTTCTTCTTTTTAATCGGCTTACGCTTCAGGGTTTGTTTTTCCCTCGGACTCAGCGAGGGATCCCACCTCTACCGCCTCAAGGGCAGTGTCCTGGAGCGTGAAACATTGGGTCGGGGGATAAAACTGGGGAGAATGACCACTACCTCGCCCAGGCAGTCTCACCTGCTATGCTGAACAGGGGCGTTGGTGGGCAATGGGAAACCTGGAAAGGATAGGCAAGGAAGAGGGAAGGAAGCAGCCGTGGCCTTAAGTTAGGTACCATCCCGGCATTTGCCTGGAGGAGAAATGGGAAACCACGGAAAACCACTTCCAGGATGGCTGAGGTGGAAATGGGACACACCTCTACTCAGTTGACCACCCGATGCTGAGTGGCCCCTGTTCCAGTCCTTGTACAATTTTTCAAATTTCGTGGCAGAGCCGGGAATTGAACCTGGGCCTCCGGGGGTGGCAGCTAATCACACTAATCACTGCGCCACAGAGGCGGACTCTAATATTTCTCCAGTGAGAATGTGTGCGTGCCTAGTTTGTTTGTTAAAAGGCAAATTATCAACGACCTTGCTATTACAATCATTGTCTCGAGTAAAAATTACACAACAATGTACGAAATATAGCCGACTAACATTTACAGCATGTCGAGCGACCGTTTGAGTAATGCTGATAATGAGTATTTTTACATTGTGTTAGTTTAGCATTATTTTCTAGGTTGGGGAACAGAAGAAAAGAGGGATATACGAGACTGGGGCGGGCAACTGCCTTACCAACGTAGTGCAGGAATGAACCATAATGGCGGGCGAGCATACCTAGTCTTTAGAGAGCCCTACTTGTGAGGGCTACGAGGGACCAGGTGGGATGTCGGGCTTATAGTTAGTTGATGCAGCATTTAGGTGGGGGAGGGGAAGGATGCTCGGGGATGCTTGGTTGCCAATGTCTCGCCTACTACTCGATCCACCGAGGGGACTCTGACGGGTCTGATTAGGGCAGGTAGAGTTGGTTTGTTTGGTACTTGGTTAGATAGGGAAGGGGGTGGCAGTGGCTACTTGTTTCTTGGGGGTACACGGTTACCTGGGTGTTTCACTGTGAAACCTGGGGATGTGGGGAAGGTTTATGGTTTCCTGGGTAGTCCACCGTAAAAACCTACAGGAGGAACCAGGTACTAGGCTACATGGGCGCATCACCGTCGTACCTGCGCGGGGTGGGGGTGGGAGGCTAGACATAATCACTAGTATGCCGTCCGCCATACAATCGGACGCGACGCATCGTCCGCTGTACCGGTACGGACAACTGGGGACTACCGCCAAGCCCATCGCTGGCCACAACCGGGGTGGGCGGGTGTAACCTGACTTATTGGGCTGTCGGTAATACCTGCGAGGGCCGGGGGCAGGGCTACCGGGTTCATCGAGGAAGCCTGACTATATTGGGCTGTAAGGGTCAAGGTTAGTCGGTAGAAATTTGGAAGAAGGCGGTGGCTGTGGTGGTTGGGGTGGGGGGTGGGGGAGGTTACGTGTCTACCAAGTGTTCTTCTAACTCAAGGCCTCTCAAGCGCCCAAAATCTCACGCTTGCAAACAATGGCGCAGAGTTCCTGTGCACAGTGCATCGCTCCCGCTCGGCTCGGCTCGGCTCGGCTCGGCTCGGACCAACGCTTCGTCTCTGGGCTACTCGGGTAAGCTCGGCTCAACTCAGCTCGGATTTGGAGCGCTACGGAGCAAGTGAGGAAGAGGGAGACAGGGGGAACGAGCGAGACAGGCGTGGGGAAAGAGAGAGATAGCGCTATTGCTCCAAATCGAGGAGTGAGAGTCTGCACTCTGGTCAGCCAAGCGAAGTCGTCTTTTGCACCGTGCACAGTGTATGCACCAGGCGCATGCACCCTGAGAGGCCCTGCTCTAGCTCAAGGTTAGCCGGAGCTATACAATAAGAACCTAGCTGGGCTGGCCAATTGTAGCAACAGAGCGACAAGTAATATTAGAAATAATAGTTCATATAACATATAAATATAATGCGTTATTTAACTTGTATAATAAAAGTGCTCTTATTAACTCCTGCAGTTAAGCTTCCCTGTCCCAGCTGTTGACAGCGGTTTCGAACTGATTCGTATACCAAATTAAGTGGTGGTGTTCAGTATTGAACATTTTTGATTGAGACATTACTTGCCTACACATCAGGCAATTTTAGGTTAGTGCAGGCCATTCAAGGTGTCAGAAAACAAGTAGTCGTTTTGTCACTATGGTTAAAAATACTGTATGTCTTTCATCTGATTTTTCTTTTTAATTTAATTAGTGATAGTTAAGCAAATTGCACGCGTCACCACGACCGTACAAATACAGTTGACCATAAACAGAAAAGGGAGTCGCGCAGTTGTGAGCTTGCATTCGGGAGATGGTCGGTTCGAATTCCACCGTCGGCAGCCCTGAGATGGTATTTCATGGTTCCCCATTTACACACCAGACAAACTTTCAATGTCTCAGTGCGACGTTAAACACGCAAAAAGAATAAATAAAAGAAGGGTGGATGTGGGCGTGAGGAGAGGAAATTAGGTGGCTAGGAGCAAGTGTTTGGAGCCATTCAGAGTGGTTTGGCTCTGTTTCATGACTTTCACTGACCCTAGTCTAGGCAAGACTATGCCATGACTCAATTGCACCAAAAAAACATTTCACATTGTATACGAGGAAAGCAGCCATCTTGTTTTCACCAGTAGTAGAACAACGAAAGAATGACTGGAAACATCATGAAGTATAAAGGCAAATTACAGTGGTGTGTTTAGTGGTGGTGAAAATTGGGTGGTTTTTTTTTTTTTTGCTAGTTGCTTTACGTCGCTCCGACACAGATAGGTCTATGGCGACGATGGGATAGGAAAGGGCTAGGAGTTGGAAGGAAGCGGCCGTGGCCTTAATTAAGGTACAGCCCCAGCATTTGTCTGGTGTGAAAATGGGAAACACAGAAAACCATCTTCAGGGCTGCCGACAGTGGGATTCGAACCGATAATTGTTTTAAAAGTACAACTGGGTAACCATCCTCTGTTAACACTAATCAGGAATGAAATGGAATAGGTCCGATTGTTCGAAAAGTGAAAGAATTGGTAAAAGAAAGGGAAGAGCTACGAAAGACGTGAAAATGAGACACTCTTGACCTCACAAACATAATAATATCGAGGTCGAAAGAGACCAAGAATTGACCAAAGATGGTTCGATGGGAAAGACGAGAATGAGCCTAGCACAAATGAGTAGAAGCAATGCCAGACTCAGCTAGGGGAAACATGGTCGCCAAACTGCGCTCCCAAATTGAGAGTCGTAGGGGTGTACCCGTTGTCGACTTCTACGTAAATCCAATATCAAGGGTCGGTACCGTTTAGCGTCGAATGGCTGCGAAAATCTTATGCCACGGAATCCGCACACCAGTTAACTTATGGACTTCTTATCTCCCTACCAACTTGGAGTGTGTGTTCCCAATGGAGCTGAAGCTGCTGTCCATGTCGCACGTATCCATCATTCATCTCCTCATCAGTGCCCGGAAGCTTTCGCTAAATTAGATGTTCGTAATGATTTCAACGAGTTGCATCGTGATGCTGTGTTGTTGGCAGTGAAGAACGAGTTTCCTTCCACCTATCCGTATGTCTATCGGTGGTACTTCCAGCCTAGTGATTTATTCCTTGGTGAAGAAATTGTGCCTTCTCAATGTGGAGTTCAACGAGGTGATCCACTCGGACCTGTTCTTTTCGCAGTTACTCTTCAGTCGACTGTTACCTCCATTAATATCGAGTTAAAAATTTGGTATTTGGAGGATGGTACCATTGCTAATGAACCTTGGATAACATTCGCACCACTGATCTCTATATATGGATCGCTGATGGCAGCTCTCCGCTGCAGGAGAAAGTACGCCAAGTTGAGCGCGCGGTTCGCCATGTTGGTGTACCCATCCTAGAGCTCTCCTTATGGGAAAGCAATGATAATGTAATCAGTTTTAAATCGCAATTAATGGCTCATTGGAATAATTAAAAATATAGGGACATGTTCACTCAAAGCATAAGGACATTGGGAACACCGACTCGTCATTCCGAGGTCAGTAAATCTCCGGGATAGCAATAAAAATGAGTGTATAATAACGGCCGGCAATATTAACTTAGGCGGGCTGAGTGGCGCAGACGGTTGAGGCGCTGGCTTTCTGACCCCAACTTGGCAGGTTCGATCCTGGCTCAGTCCGGTGGTATTTGAAGGTGCTCATATACGTCAGCCTCGTGTCGGTAGATTTACTGGCACGTGAAAGAACTCCTGCGGGACTAAATTCCAGCACCTCGGCGTCTCCGAAGATCGTAAAAGTAGTTAGTGGGACGTAAAGCAATTAACATTATTATTAATATTAACTTAGGTGCTGAAGACATGCAGTTAGCGATCAGTAATACAATGCGAGTGAAAAACAGTTTCTGGAAACATCGCTGTAAATTTTATACATGTATGCCACGAAATTATGCATTCTTAAGGGGAGGCATGACTGTATTTTTCGTATTTTGAGCCAAAAAGCTTGGTTTTTCTTTTTATTCATACAAAAATAACCCTATTATTCCTCTTTCACAAAATGTTTTAATTTAGTAATTCCGGCTTGTTTAAAGCTTGTAGAAGCCATTTAACATGAGCCCACATGACGTTTAAAAGCCCAGAACCACACCCACTTCTCCTGTAACGGCATAATGATAGTTTGTTGCGTGTTTATCGCTGGATATTCAAGTATTTCGCGGCGTATTTGCCGTAGAAGTACACTTCGGCATGCTGACAGCCTCTTGTTTACTACGTAATCAATACAATTACGTTATGTTAGGAAATATTGTCATTTGAACTGGTGGAGAGAATGTTGTACCTCTTCCAAATAGTACTCAATTGATATGTGCCACACATGTATACTTTGATAGTTTAAATATATTATGTATTTGTATTATTTACATTTAGGAATTCGTATTTGTGTTAATCGTAGTAGTACAAGCATGGCTCCCTTGTTTGTTTATATTTTACTAACATGCAGAAGTGAAATATCTAAACTAGTGATTTTTCATTGATGTATTTTGTCTTAATTTCTTTGTAAATGTGTGGGGTATTGCAAAAAAACAGCACAGAACACCCGTGGAACTACAATCAGGAGACCTGGCGTCACTGAACTACGCATAAACAAAGCAAGCGCGCTCTTTATGGTCTACTGCACCGTGCGCTCGCTGCCATCTTACTACGCCAGTCATCTTCTATTCGGCTTACTGCTACCCAAGCTACCAACCATCCATGTATATAGATCAGTGATTCGCACACAAACTTTAAACATTGGTCATCATCTTAATTTTTCTAAGTGTGAAGTTGGTTTTCTTGGCGTTCGTCGGTAACAAGCTGAGATACGAGCAGTTTTATGCTTTTGTTCCTGGAACAACATCCTTGGTGCAGCGCTATCACTCCCTTCAAACTCTATGTGGGATATTAGATGAGAAGACGCCGAAACTGAAGTTGTTTATTTCACGCCTTTCCATGGTTTTGGCACATTCAGCCTTCTTCTTGTCCGGCTTGGTTTTCCATACCATGATTGATGTAACTTACTTCCTGCGTTGTTCTCCGTTTTGGCTCGAGACCCCACTATTGGAGGAATTCGATTGTGTTTTAAAAACTTGCCTAGAAACCACCTCAATTGCTCCCTGTGTGATAATGCCTGGTTATAGGCTTCTCTTTCCGTTGGTTCTGGTGGCCTCGATATTCATCGTGCTGTGGAGTTGGCGATTCCGTCATTTTTAGCGTCTTTCCACGGTTCTCCTCGTCTCGTCGGGGCTCTCCTGGATGCCTGGACCGTGATGTTGCCGTACAAGAGAGTACCTTTCGATGGTCAAGCCTAGACGGCGTAGTCCTCCCTGATATTGACAAAAGAAGTATCCAAGCTGGTTAGAATGCTCCTCTTATCAATCATCTCCACTCGCTTCTGCAGTAGTCAGCTAGTAGTCTTCAAGACAAAGCCCGGCTGTTCGTTGCTTCTCGTGAGTCTGATGCATGGCTCCAAGCATTACCTTGGCCTTTTTTTCTTTTTTTCTTGTTTCCACATTTCCAATGAGAGTTTCCATATCGCTGTGGTTTTACGTTTGGGATCAGTCGTCTGCGAGCCTCACCGATGCTCAACTTGTGGTGCCAACGTTAATCGACGTGGCCTCCGTAGCCTTTTCTGTGAGACAGGTAAAGGTGGACACATCCGTCACGCCACTATCAATGATTCTCATCTTGCGAGCTCTCGTTTCAGCAGAAGTTCCATCTGTACGAGAGCCTACTGTCTACTGTCGTACAGACGGCAAAAGGCCAGACGGAGTATTGTAGCAGTTGTGCCATGCAAAAGGGGTAGATCTATGTAGGATTTTTACCTTGCCGACACATTCACCCAGTCCAATCTTCGTGTTTCGTTAATGAATGCTGGAGGTGCAGCCGTGAGTACGGAAAATGCTAAAAGGAGAAACTACAAAGACAGATTGGACAAATTATTCTTTGTGCCAGTAGCCATAGAAACCAGTGGTACCTGGGGCAATAATGGCCTCAATGTTACCAAAGAGGTTGGCCAACGGATTGCTCGGATTTCCGGTGATAACCGATCAACTACTTTCCTTATTCAGTGCATCAGCGCAGCTCTACAGCGTGGGAATGTAACATCCATTCTCGGGACACTACCACCTCGTAAAGAGCTGGATGAAGTTTTCTCCTTTAAGACATCGTAAAGAGCTGGATGAAGTTTTCTCCTTTAAGACATGACTTCATATTTTATAGAAATTGAATTTTTGCTTGTGAATATTTTTATGTTTACTTATAACTTCTTGTTAGTATACACATTTGAATTGGCCGGGCGAGTTGGCCGTGCGGTTAGGGGCGCGCAGCTATGAACTTGCATCCGGGAGATAGTGGGTTCGAACCCCACTGTCGGCAGCCCTGAAGGTGGTTTTCCGTGGTTTCCCATTTTCACACCAGGAAAATGCTGGGGCTGTACCTTAATTAAGGCCATGGCCGCTTCCTTCCCACTCCTAGGCCTTTCCTATCCCATCGTCGCCATAAGAACTATCTGTATCGGTGCGATGTAAAGCCACTAGCAAAATTTTTTACCAAGTTTCATAAAAAATATCTTCAGTGAAATAGACAGGATGAATCAACATTTTGCCGCTATCTGCTCTTGAAGGAAACACGAAACAAAAAAAGACGGAAATATCAAATGGACATACGTTACTGTTTTACTTATGTGATAATTTATTCCGTAACGAATAAACACTTCCCCATGAACAGGCTATCCACGAGGACAAAATAACGGCGTATTATTTGGGTTGTCGGGAGTTACCACGCACTAAAAGCCATGTTGTAAAGGACTTCTGCCACGCCCAGGATTATAGGCCTACTGGACGTCTGGAGTAATCTGGAAATAAAAAGAATAACGTGTACCTCATCCAGTGATGGGAAAAGTACAATAAAAAGTAAGTGGGCTGAATTACAGTTATCAGACAAGAATTTGCCTCTACGTTGCACCGATACAAATAGGTCTTATGGTGACTATGGGATAGGAAAGGACTAGAAGTGGGAAGGAAGCGACCGCGGCCTTAATTAAGGTACAACCCCATCATTTGCCTTGTGTGAAAATGGGAAATGACGGAAAACCATCTTCAGGGCTGCCAACAGTAGGGTTCAAGCCCACTGACTCCCGAATGCAAGTTGATAGCTGCGTGAGCGAAACCGCTCAGCCACTTACTCGGTTACCGTTACTCGAGGAATATTTAACTCATTTACAATTTACAAACTGCTTTTTTTTTTTTTTTTTACAATTAATCAGTAAAATGCAATTACAGTTATTTCACAGAAGCCAGTCTTAAGAAAATAATTGAATTTATTCGCACGGAGCTGGAGTGATACCAAAGTTTGCAAAGAAAAATATGTTACTTCATTGTGTGTTTTTGTATAGAGATATCAAGTGGCTGTCATCACTAAGTGAGACTAAACACGATGCCTAGTTTGTAACTTTCAAATTATTTTTCCCGTACTTGTTTAGTTCGTGACTTTTGGGATTTCAAATAATTTGCCATTTACTTGACAAATCATTTGGTTCTTAAAATTCTCATCGCTAAGCCTCGACTTTTTTGGTGGGAAGTAATCTTTTCATTTGCTGAAAAATGTTCTACAGCGGCACTTAAAGGAATAATTTTGTCTAATTTTAAGAATATCTCCAGCAGTGACGAATATTGTAGTATAAGTCTGATGTCATTGGAAGTACTGGAGAGGTAAGGCAATATCTCATCCAGCAGCGATGAAGCTACTGGTTCTACTACTTATCTTCATCATCACTTAAAATTTTACCATTTCTGCTTCCATGCGATATATATCGATCACTGGAATGTAACGATTACAGCTTTTCAAGAAAAAATAAATTGGGAGTAAAAAAGCACATTTTGTAAAAAGCAACAATTACAAATAAAAATAACTAAAAAGTTTTCGTTACAACTAATTTTATTTCATTTACTCAAGGGAAAGAGAAAACTGGCGAAAAACCTTGGTCCAGTGCATGAGTCCTGAATTACGAGTGTGACGGAACCTTGGTCCAGAGCATGAGTTCCGCATTACAACGAGTGTGGCGGAACGCATTTCAAGATATGCCGTGCATTCGTAAATAGTGGCGTGTAGATTCATTGTTATTACGGGATGCTATCGAGAGACAATGTGTGATTACAGATGGATTAAACATAAAAATTTTGACTTGAAAAGTCTCTACGTACACGGAAAGTTGGCTTTCCGAAAACCAGCCTGTTTATCACAGGCTGTTTCTGGCGAGCTAAATTATCGACTGCTTTCAGGAACACTCAAATTTTACAATAAAAAATGTAATCACAGTTCGTGGTCATGAAAGAAATGGAAAAAAAAATTAACATGGTTAACACATGAACGACAGTTACCAGGTATACGCATTCGTTTTTACCGGTTTTTCTGGTAAAGAAAATACGTAATTTTCAAGGGAAATTCATTTTATGTTTATTCAAAATATTGGCCATCGGCTTCTACACACTTCGCCCACATTTCAGGTTGGTTATGAATACCATGCCAGAAAAACTGCTTGTCTTTTGCGGCAAACCATTCGTCAAGCCATTTTCCAACTTCCTCGAAATTGTTAAGTGCTGCTCTGCGAGCGCGTGTCCCATTGATGCGAAGAGGTGATAGACTGCGCCAGGTCAGGTGAGTACGGCGGGTGTGGAAGGATGTTCATCCAGGCGATTTCAAGGTATCTTTAACTGGTTTTGCTGTGTGAGACGGCGCATTGTCGTGTAACAAAATCACTTTGCCATGTCTTCTGGCCCATTCCGGTTGTCTTTCGATCAATGCGTGATTTAAATTAATCATCTGTTGGCGATAGCGTTGTGCCTTAATGGTTTCGACGGGCTTCAAGAGTTCATAATACACAAAACCGCTTTTGTGGTCTACCAGAGCGCGCACTCTTTCACATTGAAATCACCACGTTTAAATTGTCGAAACCACCGGGCGATTTGGCCGTGCGGTTAGGAGCGTGCAGCTGTGTGCTCGCATCCGGGAGATAGTGGGTTCGAACCCTTGAGGCCACAATAGTGGAGGTAGAGACCAGCAAAGGACCTTTAGCTGTTGCATCGTGCTACCTACCACCTCACGCCGAGCGAATTCGACTCCATACTACGAATCAAGCCAAGGGTAATCCTCGTGGGAGATGTTAACTGCAAAAACACGAGATGGAAGAGCCGTCTTACCACGCAACGAGGACGAATCCTCGCCACGTACTGTGATAAAAACAACGTACTAGCTCACTTCACCGATAAACCTATTTATTACTAGAGCCTTGCGCGGATATACAAAATAATATCCGCATCCATTCTTCCTTCATCCGCAACCGTAAAATGGTTATCCGCGGATAATTTAAATATTTAACTACAGAATATTATACACAAAGAGCCTCCGTGGCTCAGGCGGCAGTGCGCCGGCCTCTCACCGCTGGATACCGTGGTTCAAAACCCGGTCACTCCATGTGAAATCTGTTCTGGACAAAGCGGAGGCGGGACAGGTTTTTCTCCGATACTCCGGTTTTCCCTGTCATCTTTCATTCCAGCAACACTCTCCAATATCATTTCATTTCATCTGTCAGTCATTAATCATTGCCCCAGAGGAGTGCGACAGGCCTCGGCAGCCGGCACAATTCCTATCCTCGCCGCAAGTTGGGGGCTTCATTCATCCCATCCCTGACCCGGTTACTCACTGGAAAACAGGTTGTAGGTTTTCAATATTACATCCAAAGTACTGAAATGGATAGATCTGTTAACATAATACAATAGGCCTGACACCTGGCACCAGAACCCGTACAGTCGCAGGTTTATGAGGGATTTTCTCTTGTGACAACTACCGACGTATTGGCCTTTCTTCCTTCCTTCCATTAATTGCGGGCAGGAGTCAGTTAGGCTTAGGTCATATTTACGGCTTTATGGTCTCAAGGCTCTTCATATATCACTATTCCCCCATGCCAATGTCAAGGATCCCCTAAGCACAAGCAAAAACAAAAGTATACCTGAGTGAAAATCAATAAACGTAACTTTGCGGATATCTGCGGATAAATCTGCGGATATCCGCATCCGTGCAGGGTTCTACGTATTACTTCTACAACCCGAACGTTCTCCCTGACTACCTCGATATAGCCCTCTCCCGCAACCTTAACCTATTCCCATGTCTTACTACTCAAGACTTCCTAGACTCTGACCATAAACCCGTCTTACTCTAGATTCCGCCCCTTAGTACGACCTTGATACTATCGCGCTACACCAGCGCTCGGACCGCTATCGCAATATATCACCGGCAATCCTAGCATTCGCTCAGCTGAAGATATTGACCTCCAAGCAAATGTAATTACGACGGCCATTAGGAATGCAGCTGAAACTTCCGCCGTGGGACCCTCCACCAGGAAGCCTAAAGACAGCTCGCTGCCCTGGGAGATAGGTTACTTCAAGTCATTAAACTGAAGAACCGGGTTGGTGCCTTGTGGATGAACACCACGGACCTTCGAATGGAACAGACATAAGCGCAACCTGCGAATTCTCCTAGAACATCACCGTAGAGCTGCATTTTACTCGAAATTATCCAAGTTAAGCTCAGCTGACGGCTTCGTTTATCGTATGACTCCTAAATTTACGGGTGAAAGGACAGGCATACCGGCGTTACACAGACAGAGAGCGTTAGCCTACGTTGGAAACAACGTGTACTCCTAATGCTGAACTTGCGGATGAGGAATTCATAGACGAGGTGGAGGAAGATCTACTTGAAATAGACGACCCCCACCCGCCTCTGGAATTCAAACTCGTCTCTACCGCTGAGGTCATGTCCCATATTAAAAGGCTGAACAACATGAAAACCCCCAGCCTGAACGGGATTTCAGCGGTATTCCTTAAACATCTCCCCTAAGAAGGCTATCACCTTTCTAACCAAATTATTTAATGCCATATTTCGCTCATTTTCCAGCCTGGTGGAAAACAGCAAAAGTAATCATGCTCCCCAAACCTCAATCTGACCGGACGTTCCCACAGAACTACAGACCCATTTTTCTCCTTTCGAAATGATCCTCCTATCCCGTCTCCAAACGACTATAGACGACCTCAATCTGGAGTTACTTTGTAGATGAACAGGTTGGCTTCAGAAAAGAGCACTCCACGACTTATCAACTACTCATACTGACTGAATACATAACCGAGAATTTTAATGACGACAGATACACAGGAGTTTGTTTTCTTGACATCTCTAAAGCCTTCGATAAGGTCTGGCGTGAAGGATTATTTATAAAATGAAGCATTTCTGTTTCCCGCCTTATTTGACCGCTCTAATTACGAGCTACCTCTCAGAGAGGAAATTCCAAATTTCTGTGAAAAAGGCGCTATCATCTGCCCGTACTATTAAGGCTGGTGTGCCCCAGGGCAGTGTGATTGCCCCCTGCCAGTTCAAACTATCTCCATCATTGCCGCCAATAGCCACCTGTATAAGGTGCAAGTTTTCCAAAACCGGGCACTTTGCCTTTTACGGGGACTGATGGGTTCACCAGAAATACCGACATTCACGATGAAGTCCAGTGGTGGTGATTATATTTTTGCTAGTTGCTTTACGTCGCACCGACACAGATTGATCTTATGGCGACGATTGGATAGGAAAGGCCTAGGAGTGGGGAGGAAGCGGCCGTAGCTTTAGTTACGGTACAGCCCCAGCATTTGCCTGATGTGAAAATGGGAAACTACGGAAAACCATCTTCAGGGCTGCCGACGGTGGGATTCGAACCTTGCGTTCCCAAGCTGATAGCCCCTGGAGCCCCTTTCAGTCGCCTCTTACGATAGGCAGGGTATACCGTGGGTGTTATTCATCTTGCTTTAATACCTGCGCTTAACGACAGGCCAGCCATGACCGCACGTCTGTATTGAACCCCGGGAAAGCACATACTAAGACAGGACTCTCAAAACCGGTATCGGTTGGCTGGCCACAAAATTCGCGACTTTCGGCGAAAGAACTGGATGGGTGAGGGTGTGTCGCACGGTCGAGCTTTCGCTCAGCGCTGATTTCCACGAATCAGTCACCTGCTACCTTGCAGCAGCAGCAGCAGCAAGGTAGCCTGAAACTATAAAGTCGCTGTATAGTATTACAGCAGATTAGCGCGCTCTTTAGTGTGGATGAGTGTTAGTTGGATTCGCTGCAAGAAACCAACACCTTGGCCTGTACGCTGAGCAGCACTCATACTAAGAGAAGTCATACAAGTCTTGTCCACCCAAAAGCAGTCTCTAGCGGTAAGTACTTCCAGAAATGCTTTTGTTTTCTTCTCTGGATTACAAGAAATGCATAGTGTATTTCTAGTGGCATATACCACTATATTAATACAATCAGTCTTATATTAATTATTTCATGCACTAATACGGTATAATTTACCTGTTTTAACACTAAAAATCCAGAAAGGGAAAAAATGATTAGGCCTATACATATGTTTGTAACTAAAAGTATTGGCTACTATGCTTCTTCTCAAGCTTGTTACCATGTTCACCGATTTAATAATGTGTGCACGTCCATCTCTTGTCCCGTTTCTCTACGGGATCGTGTATGACGTCAGGTAGCGAGTTTTTACTGCCTTCCTAACGTCAAGCTCATCAGAGGAGTTAATGAGATGAAGTGAATGACGTGATATATGATAGTAGAAAGGGAGAGGATGAAACTCGGTGCCGGGACATAGCCTACTCCTATCGAATGGCACCAAAGGGTTTGCTCAAGGCTTAACGTCCCCATCCGACGGACGAATCACCAACAACAGTGCCATATGCCCTCACTCCATATGAACACTGCGGAGAGGTTTAGAACTGAATCCGAGCTTTTGGCTCGCAATATAGTGATTATAAATTATGTACTGTATATACCACCACGTCCCCTATCTTGCCAACGGGACTCGAACCAGCTATCAACAGTGGCAGACCATATAGATTTAACGCTTTGACGATCATGGCTACCAGGAGGGCTGTTCACTGATATACCAGTATCTCTCTTCGTCGCACATGTGGATTTGGCC
Source organism: Anabrus simplex (assembly GCF_040414725.1). NCBI lineage: Eukaryota > Metazoa > Arthropoda > Insecta > Orthoptera > Tettigoniidae > Anabrus > Anabrus simplex. Next base: position 383,827,610 of record NC_090265.1, read on the forward strand.
CTGTTTCACGGCCGGATGCCCTTCCTGACGCCAACCCTCTATGGAGGGATGTGATCACTATTGCGTGTTTCTGTGGTGGTTGGTAGTGTGGTATGTTGTCTGAATATGATGAGGAGAGTGTTGGCACGGACACATACACCCAGTTCCCGAGCCAGACGAATTAATCAGAAACGATTAAAATCCCAACCCGGTCGGGAATCGAACCCGGGACCCTCTGAACCGAAAGCCTGTACACTGATCATTCAGCCAACGAGTCGGACATATAACGTAATCTCTATTGCATCTTATATCACTTATTTCATGCACTAATACTCTAGGTAACATACCTGTTCTAACAGTGAAAATCCGGAACTTATAAAGGGAAACATTAATTAATAAGGCCTATACACATGTTTATAACTGCACCCAAATTTGAATGTTTAATAATTAAAATATGCATTATTTTTAAGTAATACATTTGTTAATCATAATAATTAAGGAAAACAGAGAAGTAATGAATAAAATATCGTTACTTCTTATATGTACAGTACGTATTGCAACCATATTCAGCCATATAAATTCAGAACACTGTATACAAGTGAAGTTCAATTCAGGCTTTTTACAGGATTTGTTTTTTAGGGACAGCATCCTTCACAATACATTGATTTTTTTCTTTTTTCTGTAACTATTGAGAAATGCGTTGGTTGAAATCTATATTATATATTTGGAAATAACTTGAGCACTATGTCTACCACATTCTCTTCCCCATAGCAGTTAATTCCTTAAAACTGAATTCCAAGCTAGGTTTGAAACCATTTTTCTTTGGTTTGGTACTTTAAGAAACTCAGTTTCAAACTGACTACATAATTTCTTAACTATCGCACAAGTAGTGACAATCACACTAATGAATTAAGAGCAAAGAATGAGTAGCTACTCTCATTCTGTATTAGAGAATACATTGCTTGATCATCTAAAATATCATTTAACAGAAGAATATATTTACAAAACTCACATTTTGTATGATTCAAAACCAAGTAACAACAATGACTTGCTATGTAAGGTATGTGAGAATAGGTAAAATGTCACTGTAATTTTCAATAATTTCTGAGGAATTAACTTATATTTTATCATATAGGGAAGGGTCCGCCTCTGTGGTGTAGTTGTTAGTGTGATTAGCTGCCACCTCCGGAGGCCCGGGTTCGATTCCCGGCTCTGCCACGAAATTTGAAAATTGGTACGAGGGCTGGAACGGGGTCTACTCAGCCTCGGGAGGTCAACTGAGTAGAGGTGGGTTCGCTTCCCACCTCAGCCATCCTGGAAGTGGTTTTCCGTGGTTTCCCACTTCTCCTCCAGGCGAATGCCGGGATGGTACCTAACTTAAGGCCACGGCCGCTTCCTTCCCTCTTCCTTGCCTATCCCTTCCAATCTTCCCATCCCCCACAAGGCCCCTGTTCAGCATAGCAGGTGAGGCCGCCTGGGCGAGGTACTGGTTATCCTCCCCAGTTGTATCCCCGACCATGAGTCTGAAGCTCCAGGACACTGTCCGTGAGGCGGTAGAGGTGGGATCCCTCGCTGAGCCCGAGGGAAAAACCGACCCTGGAGGGTAAGCAGATTAAGAAAGAAAGAAAGATATAGGGAAGGAATCTCAATGTCAGTATTTGGTACTTATGAGAAAATATCTTGTATGGATTGTATACTGATTTCACCAAATATTGTTGATTTTAAGTTTAGCCTAATTACAGACTACAAGCGAAGCTTTACCTTTACCACACAGACCTGTCTGATACTAACATTGTTCTGAACTCCACATAACTGCTTATGCTTTCCAAATTTCTCTTCTAGCATATTGCTTTGAAAATTTCCAGGTAAATGTAGGAAAACTCATTACTACAATAGTCAAATAATATAAAAGCCTGTGTTGTTTTCATTAATGCTTTTGCATTAATTTTTTTTAGTGAGCCCTCGCAATATCAGATGTTTATTTTTTCCCATTTAATTATCCATGCAATCATTCCTTCAAGATACGCACACTTGGGTTCAGCGACTGTGCATTGTTTTGAAAGGCGCATGATTTAATAACGTAACCTGTTACCTTTAAAAGGTGTTTTCACATTTACTATTTTCCACCATTTTAAAAACAAGCTAATGTAACTTACTGTTTTGACACGGTGGGGTAATGAATGTTTTTGGCATAGTGTTTGAAGAAGCTGTGACGCTACTGAAAATTTTCAGAGATAGTTTTGTTTTTGTTTTTCAAAATTATTTGGTCGCGTTGCTTTCAAAGTCAGACCATAACAACATTTTGCCAGTTTTTCCATGTTCAAGATCATATAGCTTTAGTAAGTCAAAATAGGCATAATGCATGCAAGAATCACTGTTCTAGGATGAAGGATAAATCATACAGGAAATAATTTATTTTTTTCTTTAACCAGGTCTGTTAGATGCACTTCATAATGTGTACTGAGACAATTACAAAATAGAGTCTCATTGAATTCTTAAGAGATTCATATACATAACAGACTGCAAATGGATTTGAAAGTGATGGGATTGCGTTTCTCTTAATAGAATAGACTGCAAATGGATTTGAAAATGATGGGATTGCGTTTCTCTTAATAGAATAGACTGCAAATGGATTTGAAAATGATGGGATTGCATTTCTCTTAATAGAATTCGTATCTGAAATTGCAGACAATAGTTTGAATCCTGTATCTTCGAACTTTGAATCCTGTATCTTCGAGACTCAGCACTAATCTTTTAATCCACTGATATAAATTATCACCTCTTAAATTCTTGGCTAGCAAAAAATGAACAACTACTTTAAAATTACTCAGCATATTGCTAATCATGAAAACTGCAGAATTTGCTGTCAAACTTTCATCATTAACCATAGCAATAACACTTCCTCCTTTGTAATCAAAATATTATTTTATATTATTTCATCTATTAGAAGGTTTACATGATATTCATGTGGTTTAAGAAATTTACTTTTACCTCTTATGTATGACAAATTATTTTTTTCACATTGCTCCTGCTGGGGACTTACGTTAAAACTAAAACACACTCTTTGAATTATTGATATATGATGGCTTATTAAATAACCGCAATCTCTATTAAACCTGTAAGCACATGGAGAAATACTGTGTAAGATAAACAAGAAAATATTGTCACGAATAAAACACAGTCTGTTTTATCGCTCAAATTTAGTTCAGGATGACCCAATAAATACACACACATAGACAAGCACACATTTCTATGCAACCATGAATGACCATATAATTGCTGCCTATTTACAAGTCACTCACAGCAGGACTCCAGCTGGGCAGTCTTTACATGAACGAGGCTATAATCCTTATCGATAGGCCCACTTTCGCTCCTTCACACACACACAGCTGCACGCAGAGGTTTGAGGTTTGAACACAGGGCTGCTGAACCCCACAACACACGATGACTGTTCCTTGATTCAACTCCAAAGTAAGTCCGGTAATTCACACAGTCAAGTGCAGTGATATTGACAACTAAGCAGTGACAGCTCAGCTAGCCAGCAGAATAATCATCATCATCATCATCATCTGTTTACCCTCCAGGTTCGGCGTTTCCCTCGGACTCAGCGAGGGATCCCATCTCTACCGCCTCAAGAGCAGTGTCCTGGAGCTTCAAGACTCTTGGTCGGGGGATACAACTAGGGAGTATGAGCAGTACCTCGCCCAGGCGGCCTCACCTGCTATGGTGAACAGGGGCCTTGTAGGGGGATGGGCAGATTGGAAGGGATAGACAAGGAAGAGGGAAGGAAGCGGCCGTGGCCTTAAGTTAGGTACCATCCCGGCATTCGCCTGGAGGTGAAGTGGGAAACCACGGAAAACCACTTCGAGGATGGCTGAGGTGGGAATCGAACCCACCTCTACTCAGTTGACCTCCCGAGGCTGAGTGGACCCCGTTCCAGCCCTCGTACCACTTTTCAAATTTCGTGGCAGAGCCGGGAATCGAACCCGGACCTCCGGGGGTGGCAGCTAATCACGCTAACCACTACACCACAGAGGCGGACTCAGCAGAATAATACTCCTTACAATAACGACCATTAGCACTTTCCAATTACACTCTCGTCAGCTGCACCACACGCTGACTCTACGATAGCCCTCACTCCGGGTAAAAAACACACACACACACGCACACACACGCACACGCACACACACACGCACACACGCACACGCACACACACACACAGTATTCCGTACTCAGTGCTCCAGCATGACGATCCACATTGACACATCTCCTTGTTCAGACTTCCGTGGGACACTGGCAACAGCCAACACTGCTGTTGCCTAAGTCCAGCTACCGAACTCCAACACACTAACTGTTCGCGGCTAGCCTCTTTTTAATAGCTCGGGGGATGAGTATCGGAATATTCGTGATGTGGCTAGAGACAAAACGTTCTCGTTGCACCTAACAGAAAGCGCACGGGGAACCCAGGTGAAGAGATCAATACATGGAAAGACAGACCATGCCCTCCAGGTCCGCTCGTCTGACTTACTAGTCCCTTCCAGGAAGTACAGAAAGGGGCTACGACAGGGCTGGCACATAATATTAACATGAGTGATGGAATATATGAAAGTTTCTTTAAACCGGCATTACTCGCTAGGTCTTTACGTGCGCCGTTACTCGCTGGTGAGCGCAGCGCTCACCTTTATGTTTAAAGGCTATAATATGTCCATATAAAGATGTGGGTATTTTTAATGTGTCAATTTGAGATAGTTATTTATTTAGGAACACGGCCGAGTGGAGTAGCTATGGATGCAAGCTCTACATTCGGGAGACGCGTGAGTTCGATCCCCACCGTTAGCTGTCCTGATAATGGTTTTCTGTTTACGCTTCCAGGCAAATACCGGGGCAGTTTCTATTCATGGACTACAGCTGATTCCTTCCACCTATTTAGCCAAATGAATTCACCATCATTGATTTCATCTGTCTTAGCTCTTCAACTGAGGTTGGCGTCAGGAAGGGCATCCGGCCGTAAAAGAAGCTATGTACATTGATATCACAGATTGCTATAAACGAAAGTTCCTCTCCTTCCTCAGAACTTGCAGATACTCTGAATCAGAGATATGATCACTTCCGTAAACCTCATCTGTTTCATTACCATCAGTCTCGATGTTCAAGACCTTTCCTCCTACGTTTCACACAACCACGAAAGTATCTGATCACTGGATGCCACAATAACTTGTAAATATTGTCTAACAACAGCCACAGTATAAACATTTCACATTAAACACAAACATAATACAAACCCTGACTTATTACAATGAGCGAAGTATAAGTAGCACAGTTCCTCGCTACTGAGCGCACCGCTCACTAAACATACACTGCCGTGCCTAATAATGAATTGCGGGTGTTTATTTTCAAAGGTAATGAAAATGACTGACACATTCCCTTCATAACAATCTGTTACAAAGGTACAGGGACTTTCAAAGGTGGAGGTCTTGTAACATATCCAACAAGAAGCAATATACTACGAAGGTGAGCGCCGCGCTCACCATGCGAGTAACCGCGGGTTAAAGATAGTAATTTCAACTGTTCGATGATAAGAGTTTTTCCTTTTTTGTTGTTGTTCATACTCAGATAACTCAAGTGTTTGTAGACTCTCACGTACAAAACTCACAATTTACTCATTATCATGTGGTACATTAATCTGCATATCAGCTTAATTTTCCACGCCATCTAACAGATCACTTAATTCATTCATCCTTGAAACCGTTGTTAAAAACTTATCCTCATTTAGCCTTACCTTGTTTATGCACTGGTCCAAAACAAATACTGTCACATCAAAGGTTTCACTAACAAGATCAGAATATTTCATCACAGGAGCAGGAATTGTTTGTATGTTGGGATACAATACAGATGTAGAGTTTATAATGATTCTCCAGAAATCGGATAGTTTTAACAGTGACAGTTTTGCTTTTAAACACAGCGATGCCACGGATTGAGCTTCCATATACCCTTCCCTTTCCCTCACACTCTCCTGAGCAATTGTCTGAATAGTTTCCTCTTCAACTTTCTGTCCCTTTTCTTTCCCCCAGGACCAACCCTGTAGTTGCCAGATTTGCTCGAATCATGAGGGCAATTTGGAAAATAACAGATGGAAATGCTATTGAAAAGTAGACTTGGTCTGGGAGTGTGCGAGGTACTGCTCCATTTCTTCTGTTATACAGAGATGTTCTTATAATATCATGAGGGTGACCCGTCACGCCGTAGATATGGTGTTCACGACTTCAACTGCCCTTGAGACTGTCACCAATCAGCCTTGCAAGCCCAATAATAATAATAATAATAATAATAATAATAATAATAATAATAATAATAATAATAATAATAATGTTATTGACTTTACGTCCCATTAACTACTTTTACGGTCTTCGGAGACGCTGAGGTGCCGGAGTTTAGTCCCTCAGGAGTTCTTTAACGTGCCAGTAAATTTACCGACACGAGGCTGACGTATTTGAGCACCTTCAAATACCACAGAACTGAGCCAGGATCGAACCTGCCAAGTTAGGGTCAGAAGGCCAGCGCCTCAACCGACTGAGCCACTCAGCCCGGATTGCAATCCTAGAAGCAGTGGATTCAACTCTAATCTCGGTCATTTTAGACTATTCACTTTTAATCCTCTCTCAGCCCCCGCCTTAATGGAGGCTGAACATGGACATAAACGGTATCCAGAGCGTCAAAATTCGTCTCAGCGACACATAAACATTGGATTCGACATTAGTCATCCCCTCCTATTCCCCACCCTGAGCGGGGGTTTTATCTCCATAGTATTTTTTCCAGGTGGTAAGTCATATTTGTGCCAAGTTTCGTTGAGAGCTATTCTGGAACATACCTACATACATCCATAATGTGGGTTTTTAAAAAATTCATTTTCACCCCTTCTCAACTTGCATACTGATTGCGGCCGAAGTATAACTTAACCATCCAGAGTGTCACAATTCGACTCAGTGACCTCCTAAACAATGTATTCCACATTTATATCAGGAATTTTAGTTTATTATTATACTTCACCCGCGCCCTTAGGAGTGCTAGGGGTGTTTTACCCCAACAGTATGCTTTTCAGATAGTTATATGTGTACCAAATTCGTATGAGGGTTTTGCTGGAAGAAACACACATACATCCGTAATTTTGGTCGTTTTCGACATTATCTTTTCCACCCCTTTTCATCTCCATGCCGATGGGTGCTGAACATGGACTTCAACGACATCCGGAGTGTCATTATTCACCTCAGCGAACCCGAAATGTATGGACTATCCATTAATATTTATGGTCGTCTATGTCACCCCACTTTCTGTATTTTTATAATTCACCCCCGCCCATAGGGGTGCTAGGGGAATCGTACCCCCATAGAAATTCCTTCGAGATAGTAAGTCATATGTGTATCAATTTTGGTTGAGAGGTATGCTATAACATACATACACACATACCTCTTTAAACTCGTCACATTGGACATTTTCTTTTCTTCACCCGTTGTCACCCCCACTGCGATTGGGACTGAACTTTGTCTTAAACGGCATCCATAGTGTCATAGTTCATATCTGCGAGCCAGAAAACTATGTTTTGACACAAATATCGATCAGTTTCGATTATGTTTACATTTCACCCCTACCCCAGGCGACTATGGGACTCTTACTCCCACAGTACTTTTTCCAGATAGTAAGTCATACTTTTATCAATTTTGGTTGATAGCTACAATGGAACACACATACATTCATAATATCGGTCATTTTGGGCATTATTCTTTCACCCTTTCTTTCATCTATGCCAAAGGGGGCTGAACTTGGACTTTTAAAAAATCCGCAGTGTCACTATTCATCTCAGCAACCCCCAAAACTTGGATCGACACTATTTTCGATTATTTTTATATCTCACTCCCCCCTCGCCCCTACCCCAAAGACGGCTGAATTTGGACTTTAAATAATTCCGGAGTGTCGCTATTCATCTCAGCAACCCTGAAAACTGTGTATTCGATACTATTTTTGATTTTTATCTGAACCCCTCGCCCCCACCCCTAACGGATAAAAAATCCGGAGTGTCCCTATTCGTTTCAGCGTCCCCGAAAAGTATGTATTCGACACTATTCTCGATCATTTTTATATCTCTCTCACCCCGACCCCCCCCCCCCCACAATAAGGGGCTGAATTTGAACTTCAAAAAATTCCGGAGTGGCACTATTCATCTCAGCGACCCCGAAAACTATGGATTCGACACTTTTTTCAATTATTTTTATATTATCTCACTTCCCCGTCACCACCCCCACCCCAAAGGATGGCTGAACTTGGACTTTTAAAAAATCCGAATTGTCAATATTCATCTCAACCACCCCGAAAACTGTGAATTCGACATTATTTTCGATTATTTATATATTTTACACCCCATCGGCCCCCAACTCCCCCACTCCATCCACCCCAAAGGGGACTGAACTTGGATTTCAAAAAATTCGGATTGTCACTATTCATCTCAGCATCCCCGAAAAGTATGGATTCGATCCCATTTTCGATTATTTTTATACCTCATTCCCCCCACCCCAAAAGTGCCTGAACTTGGACTTTAAAAAATCCGGATTGTCAATATTCATCTCAGGAACCCCGAAAACTATGGATTCGATACTATTTTCGATTATTTATACATTTCAGTTCCCGCTCGTTATCCCTCCCCTCCATGCTCCCCCTCGTCCTTCACCTTAAAGGGACCTGAACTTGGACTTGTCACTATTCATCTCAACGACCCCGAAGAGTACGGATACGACACTTTTTTCAATTATTTTTATATCTCACTCCCCCTTGCCCACACCCCAAAGGAGGCTGAACTTGGACTTTAAAAAACCGGAGTGTCACTATTCATCTCAGCGACCCCGAAAAGTATGGATTCGACCCCGTTTTAGATTATTTTTATATCTCGATCCCCCTTGCCCCCACCCCCAAAGGGGGCTGAACTTGGACTTTATAAAAAAATCCGGAGTGTCACTATTCATCTCAGCGACACCGAAAAGTATGGATTCGAAAATATTTTCGATTATTTTTATACCTGACCCCCTCGGCTCCCGCCCCTAAGGGTGTTTGGATTGTCTTATCCCCACGCGGTTTGTCTCCTAATACTAAGACATAAGTACACCAAACTTGGTTGAAATCGCTCCAATGGTTTAGGAGGAGATGTGGTACAAACCCACCCACCCACCTACCCACCCACCCACATACATACATACATACATACATATTTTTTTTGCTAGGGGCTTTACGTCGCACCGACACAGATAGGTCTTATGGCGACGATGGGGTAGGAAAGGCCTAGGAGTTGGAAGGAAGCGGCCGTGGCCTTAATTAAGGTACAGCCCCAGCATTTGCCTGGTGTGAAAATGGGAAACCACGGAAAACCATCTTCAGGGCTGCCGATAGTGGGATTCGAACCTACTATCTCCCGGATGCAAGCACACAGCCGCGCGCCTCTACGCGCACGGCCAACTCGCCCGGTACATACATACATACATACACTGACTGACAGAGCAAATGCAACACCAAGAAGGAGTGGTCAGAACTTTATGCCAATTGCAGGGTAGACTGACGTCACTGAGGTATGCTCATGATGTGAAATGCGCCGCTGTGCTGCGCACGTAGCGAACGATAAATGGGACACGGCGTTGGCGAATGGCCCACTTCGTACCGTGATTTCTCAGCCGACAGTCATTGTAGAACGCGTTGTCGTGTGCCACAGGACACGTGTATAGCTAAGAATGCCAGGCCGCCGTCAACGGAGGCATTTCCAGCAGACAGACGACTTTACGAGGGGTATGGTGATCGGGCTGAGAAGGGCAGGTTGGTCGCTTCGTCAAATCGCAGCCGATACCCATAGGGATGTGTCCACGGTGCAGCGCCTGTGGCGAAGATGGTTGGCGCAGGGACATGTGGCACGTGCGAGGGGTCCAGGCGCAGCCCGAGTGACGTCAGCACGCGAGGATCGGCGCATCCGCCGCCAAGCGGTGGCAGCCCCGCACGCCACGTCAACCGCCATTCTTCAGCATGTGCAAGACACCCTGGCTGTTCCAATATCGACCAGAACAATTTCCCGTCGATTGGTTGAAGGAGGCCTGCACTCCCGGCGTCCGCTCAAAAGACTACCATTGACTCCACAGCATAAACGTGCACGCCTGGCATGTTGCCGGGCTAGAGCGACGTGGATGAGGGAATGGCGGAACGTCGTGTTCTCCGATGAGTCACGCTTCTGTTCTGTCAGTGATAGTCACCGCAGACGAGTGTGGCGTCGGCATGGAGAAAGGTCAAATCCGGCAGTAACTGTGGAGCGCCCTACCGCTAGACAACGCGGCATCATGGTTTGGGGCGCTATTGCGTATGATTCCACGTCACCTCTAGTGCGTATTCAAGGCACGTTAAATGCCCACCGCTACGTGCAGCATGTGCTGCGGCCGGTGGCACTCCCGTACCTTCAGGGGCTGCCCAATGCTCTGTTTCAGCAGGATAATGCCCGCCCACACACTGCTCGCATCTCCCAACAGGCTCTACGAGGTGTACAGATGCTTCCGTGGCCCGCGTACTCTCCGGATCTCTCACCAATCGAACACGTGTGGGATCTCATTGGACGCCGTTTGCAAACTCTACTCCAGCCTCGTACGGACGACCAACTGTGGCAAATGGTTGACAGAGAATGGAGAACCATCCCTCAGGACACCATCCGCACTCTTATTGACTCTGTACCTCGACGTGTTTCTGCGTGCATCGCCGCTCGCGGTGGTCCTACATCTTACTGAGTCGATGCCGTGCGCATTGTGTAACCTGCATATCGGTTTGAAATAATCATCAATTATTCGTTCGTGCCGTCTCTGTTTTTTCCCCAACTTTCATCCCTTTCGAACCACTCCTCCTTGGTGTTGCATTTGCTCTGTCAGTCAGTGTACATACATACATACATAGAAATGCTAAAACTTACCAACTATTTTTGGTAGATATTTATGATCTATACGTTGAGTTACTTCAGTTCAGATTATATTCCAAAAGTAAGAATACCGTATGGTACATTAAGCTATTCTGCATCGATCACGACCGATACCTTTCCCTTTGATAAACAATTCCAAAAAACAATCGCTGAAAATGGGTGAACATTAGGAACGTTAATTTTTACATTAACTTAATGAAACTAGTTCATGCACCAATTGTGTTGCCTATAGATCAGAATTTACAGCTCTTGGTTTATTTGTATGTCCCATTCGTGTAAAGGAGTTCGGTTTCTGTTATAATAACAAGTTGACTGTTTGAGGAAACCAACATAACCTTGATTCTTAGCCTAGACGAAACCGATGTATTTCTGAATTATTACAGTAAAAAGAAAAATCAAAGCATTGTGAAGGATGTTGTCCCTAGAAATCAAAACATATTCTGTAAAAAGCCAGAATAAAACTTTAATTGAACACAGTGTGGTGAATTTATATTGTCGAATATGGTTGCAATACATACTGTACATATAATATTTATTTATTTATTTATTTATTTATTTATTTATTTATTTATTTATTTATTTAATCTGACCCAGGACATTCTAGGTTTGCCAAATGACACGGAATAATACATAGTATTTTTATGAAATGATAAATCAGATTAATCTTAAAAAATAATATAGGTTATAATTAACCATGCTAAATGAAATGAGCTCCGTATAAATGATGTTGAATAATCTAGACGGAGTATTTGATTATTGAGACGACTATCTCATTTTGTATGTTTCTCGACAGTTGATATTTTTGTCGCCGTGTCGCGAAAGATTTGGGAATTGTTCCCTCGCACCGAAGGAAAGTCCAGTTACAGTAATTTTTCAAGGAACAAAGGGATGGTTGGATTAAATATTATTTTTCTCATTGTCAGTCACTCGACTAAGAGGCTGAAGATTCAAAGCGTGTCGTTGGATCAATAAATTTCTTCTTCGTTCCTCCGTCTATTAATCGGTATAGTATCAATCCTGCGAGTAATGCCTCCATCGGTGTTGCAGTGGACTTCTTCGTACCCTTCCAGATTTTTGAAACGAAGAGCATTAGCAAACATGTTTCTGATGATAGTATGACGTTTAATCCTAAACAGTTCTCCTTGAGGGCAAATCCCCAGCATATGTGGTTAGGTTTTATACTCACTGCAGTGTCTGCAGTTGCCTGTGCTGGTAGAACGTCCCGGCAGAGAACGCACTGGTGCAATCATCGCGGTCAACTTCATCTCCCTCCATTCCGAACAAGTTAAACCATCCCTTCTGGTAAACCAAGAATTAGCGGAAGGAACTCGGGCAAATAACTCAACACCTCTTCCTTTCTGTGGATATGCTCAGCAAGCTTCAAATTCGCGTATTCCGTGTATATCCCGCAGTTGTCTAAAATATTTTGTTGATGTCTCTGCATTTTGTTGAAGTTCAGATAGACAGCGAGTTTTTATCGCTGCGAAATTTCGAACAGCGTTACGTGCGAATCATTCACAGCTTCTAGCTTAAGGGTGAAGTTCAGTTGGTGGTACGCTTCCCAAGTAGCGCTCCTTAATGCTAACCCTTTATATTTGTGGCTCGAATAAATCCGTGTCACTTGGAAACTGTAGAATTTCCTTAAGTGCACTTCTGACCATATTGTTGGCTTTTAACAGACTTGATTTGGGAATTTTCTCAACCGAAACTGTCTGGAAGGGGTATAATGTTGGGCCAATAAACTGATTTTTGATGCGATTGGAGTAGGTGAGCTCTGGTAATCTGATATACGTTAACTTTCAATTTTTCAAGTATTTTATTTTCATTGAAGACTAAAGTCTGTATGAAAGCTGCCCATAAATATTTTATTTCTTCATTATCATTTATACTTTTAATTTTTTCATAGACCGTCACAATATCATCAGAATGAAGTTTACCATTTTTTTAAATAATAATGGCATTTGATTTGTCTGCATTTATATGTAAACCTATTTCTTGAAGCTTATTGATGACAGAAGGGACTAGGATTGAATCTGCTACTTGGTCTTTAACTATGATTACAAGATCTTCGGTAAAGCTTAGGGATGTTAAAGGTGCAATCTTAGGATTCAATTGAAAACCATATATTTCTGGTACTTTGATGTAAGCTCATCAAGGATATAGTTTATACCCCAGTTAAATAAAAAAAGGTGAAATAGGATCTCCTTGCATCACTCCACATTTGAACTTTATCTTATCTGTATGGCCATGAACAGTTTGAACTTGTGTTGTGTTTTCTGTGAAGAGATTGGCTAGTAATTTATTAACGGATATGGGTAGTATAGAGTTCTCTATTATCACCTTTAAGTGATTGTGCCCAGTACTATTGAACGCTTTGGTGATGTCGGGGAATACTACGCAGCCCGAAGTCTTTTTCATTACAGCTGTTCAAAATGCTATCAACAATATCAAAGTTAATGAAAGAGCCAGGTATCATGACAAAACCTCTTTGGAACTGGTTCAAGAGGATGTATTCCCTTACAATATTATCAAGGATCTTACTCGATATGCGCCGAATAATGGAGCAAATACTAATCGGTCTCCATTTGGACAATTCATTATCTTTACTACCTTTATGTACAGTTACTCCCATAAATATTCGGTCAGTCTGATTTTTCACACACTTTTATTGGGTAGTTATTCTTACACTATAATGATAACGTTTAATACAACGAAACATGAAGGAAAACATAGTAACACGTTATACAAACATTGTGATGTAATTCAAAATTTTCTGACAGTCATTAGTACGCCCTCTGTCGTACATTAAATAAAACCAATAATTCCAGTGCCACCTCAAAAATATTCGGCCACTATACAAAAAAGCAACATAAACTCGCGTAATTCATAACAGTGTTACACATTCAGTACTTTGTAGGTCCACCTTGATGTTTTAGGACCTATTCCAGTCGATTCGGCGTACTGGCGATAACTTTCTTGATATAATCAGGGCTTAATGCCGCCCATTCTTGTAGCAGTCTCCTCTTCAAGTCTCTGAAGGAACTTGGCCGCCGCAATTGCAGAGCTGCCTTCATTTGACTCCATACCTTCTCGACGGGGTTCAGGTCGGGTGATTGTGGTGGAGTTTCAAGACATTCGGTCAGTTATAAAGCAGCCACTCCCTGACAAGTTACGACTTGTGCTTGAGGTCGATATCTTGGTAGAACATGAAAGTACACTGTATACCAAGTTGTTCCGCAAATTGTCGCAAATTGTTTTTGAGGATAGCCATATACCCCCCCCCTTTTTTTTTTGTCAAAGTATCTTCAATGAAACTCAGTGTACCAACCCCGTTCGATGCTACTCATCCCTACACGATTGCTCTTCCTCCACAATTTTTACCGTTGCTTGTAAATTGGTTGTTCTCAGTTCCTCGTGACGTTTCCGCCACACAAATTGCTTTCCATCGGACCCGAAGACGTTGAACTTTGACTCATCAACAAATAACACATCCTCCCGCTAAGCACTGGGTTTGCGTACGAAGGTTTTTGCGAACTCTAGCCGATTGTTTTTATTCTGAAGCACAACCGCTCCTCTCGTTGTGTCAGCCTTCTTGGTCTGCCTGTCTGGGGAATTGAAACAATTCTGTCTTCATTTTTGCATCGTCTTATTATATCTCCAATTGTTGTTCTGGTTATGTTAAGCATCTGCGAAATCTTTCTATGCGATTTACCTCGAGCACGACGGAATATCACGAGCTGGCGTTCTTAAAAAGTGGTATTGTGTTGTCTTTTGCACCCCATTTGATACCATTCCGCAACACTGCAGCAAATGATTTCTGTACGACGTGTTTCGCGGCATCGCACTCCTGAACCGAACGTTTTGCAACGCTATCTGCCCTCTCTCTGTCAATGAACACAACGGCAATCCCGGCCTTTTCGGCTGACTGAATATATTTGAGGCGTGTCATTTCACCCATGTCCACTATGTCCTTTCTTTTACAGCATACTGTACATCAATGTTCCGTGATTCCTCTTCGGCCTAAGCAACCAAATGTAGTTTCATAACTTGGACACATTGGTTTCACATTCGGCTGATGGGTGCGTTATTGTCATTACTTTTTCGCGGATTTTATCAGTGGCCGAATATTTATGGAAGTGACTGTATAAGAACCGTCCTGGCTGCCTTCAGAACCTCAGGAATGAAACCACTTTGAAATATTCTTCTAAAGATATGGGCTAAAACATTAGTAGCAAGTGGATCACGAACAGATTTCAATGAAACCTTATCCGGACTTGGGCTTGTGTCAATTGCTATGCTCTTGATAATAGAGAAAACTAACTACTCTGTATTCCTTAACTATTATGATTAAGAAGCTATTACTTTAAAAGATGCATTAATGGTTTTATCATTAAATACGCTAATTTGGGTGTAGTTATAAACATGTGTATAGGCCTCATTAAATAATGTTTCTCTTTATAAGCTTCTGGATTTTCAATGTTAAAGCCGATAAGTTTCCTAGTGTATTAGTGCATGAAATAAGTGATATAAAATGCAATACAATTTATACGTATATCATATTATTATATTACCGATACTGGACACGGTAACAATCTTGAGCCAACACATGTGTAGTTATAAACACGTGTATAGATGGTGGTGGTGCTGATTATTGTTTTAAGAGGAAGTACAACTAGGCAACCATCCTCCACGTGTATAGGCCAATAATAATAATAATAATAATAATAATAATAATAATAATAATAATAATAATAATAATAATACATGAGAAACGTGCACTCAAGTGAGCCTTTGGGCATAAGCTATTCCCTGCTACATTCAGTTATTGATTTCAGTCTATTTTCGTTGTTATGTGATACGTATCATCACAACTCTTCCTGCACAGCATACAAACACAGTATTCGTCGGGTTTGGGGTATCTTGTGATTAAGATTTTATGGTGAAAACCGTGTATGACCAGTTGGTTTATCGCATGTCTTTGTTCTTGATACTCTCTGGTCCAGGTCCTCTCTAGCATGGCAGACGTGCTGTAGAATTCCATTTCAATCTCTTCTCTTTTTCCATTTCTGATTTTTACAAGGTCTTGGTATAGCTTTTTTTTATTTAGCTAATAAATTTTCAACCTGTGTTTCACCTACAGGTATATCACGGGATATTTTCAGTTATGATAACAACATATGGATAAATTATTGAAGTGAATGGAAGATTTTCTTGAGGAATTCTGTTACTTGGACAGTGTTCCAGTGGTATTCCACAATCGTTGGCAGGGGAGTTGATCGTAGCACAGCTGATCGTTCTCTTGAGTACGTGGTGCATTCAGTCAACAGGTGTCGAGCAGTCTGGAGATTTTTCCGGGCATTTTGTGGAGATAGGATTTAAAGCGACCATGATTTGTAATAAACTGGGTGGTTATGAAGTTGGGCCAGATAGATGAGGACAGTCTGTGTGGTATATCAGGAATGAAAAATTTTGTATGAAGGAATCTTCGGAGCTGGTATATATGAAGTTCCAAATTGTTGTATAGTATTCAATTAATATTTTTTGGCATAATTTAGGGATGATGATTTGTAGTCTATTGTAGATTTATAGCTGGCAGCAATCCTGGCAAGATAGTCAGCTCTCTCGTTCCCCCGAAGTCATGTGTGTCCTTTAATCGAGTGAAGAGTAATCTTGCTCGTTTTGTTGAGGGTAATAGTTTGTCTCTGATTTGAGTGGCGAGAGGATGGATAGTTTTCTTATTAGGTACGGCAAAAATTGCAGCTTTTGAGTCAACATGAATAGCATAAGTTGAAGTATAGTTTTTATGTAGTTCTATCCATTCCACAGCCATGATGATGCCCAATAGTTCGGCTTGGAATACCGAGCAATTAATATCGTACCTTTTTATTTCAATGAAGATTTCCTTCGAGTTCTTCTCGGCTACCATTCCTGCTTCGACATGGTTTTGCGTTTTCGATCCGTCTGTGAAGATAAGGACGTCTGCTTGGTATAGCTTTGTGGACGGTAGCTGGCGTTGCGCTCAGATATCCTCAACGAAGTAGGTTTCTTTCGTAAGCTCGAGTATACAAGTACTAGTCACGTGGATGTTGTTTTTCCTACCCCTATTGCTCTTTTCATGAACTGCTTTGACCTTTTCAATTTTGATTAAATCACCGAATCTAAGACTTTCCCATGTGATATGAATTCCATGGGTTATGATAGAAGCTATCGCTGTGTTGAATAGTGACCTTTACATACCCCTTTGTACGTTTCTGGATGTCAACGGCCTTTTGACACTCAATATATTAATGATCAAGATGATGATGATGATGATGATGATAATAATAATAATAATAATAATAATAATAATAATAATAATAATAATAATAATAATAATAATAATAATAATAACATAAAATTACCAAAACAGTAACACAGTTATTTTCTTGTGCTTTTTATAATGCTATTTGTTCGTGGCGTCGACCTCTAGGTATCTTTTGCCACTATTTGCACCATATGATATGAACCTGCGTGTAAGTGTAATCGCGGAAGTGTAGAGTGTTGAATGTGAGGAAAGGAACGTTAAGGACGACACAAACACCCAGTCCCCAGGCCAGGGATATTAATCATATACAATTAGAAACCTCTGACCCGGCCGGGAATCGAACCCGGGGCCGCCGGGTGACAGGTGGACACGTTGCCCCCTACACCGCGGGGCTGGACTTTTCTTGTGCTACATTATGTGCAAATTTAAGGTTATCTTCTTATTATTAATCTGTTTACCCTCCAGGGTTGGTTTTTCCCTTGGACTCAGCGAGGGATCCCACGTCTACCGCCTCAAGAGCAGTGTCCTGGAGCGTCAGACTCTGGGTTGGGGATAAAACTGGGGAGGATGACCAGTACCTCGCCCAGGCGGCCTCACCTGCTCTGCTGAACAGAGGCCTCGGTGGGGGATGGGAAGTTTGGAAGGGATAGACAAGGAAGAGGGAAGGAAGCGGCAGTGGCCTTAAGCTAGGTATCATCCCGGCATTTGCCTGGAGGAGAAGTGGGAAACCACGGAAAACCACTTCCAGGATGGCTGAGGTGGGAATCGAACCCAACTCTACTCAGTTGACCTCCCGAGGCTGAGTGGACCCAGTTCCAGCCCTTCGTACCACTTTTCAAATTTCGTGGCAGAGCCAGGAATCGAACCCGGGCCTCCGGGGGTGGCAGCTAATCACACTAACCACTACACCACAGAGGCGGACTTGCTGCAATCTGTTCCAGAATAATCCTAGTTGAAGAGTTGTTTCCACTACAAACGCAATTCACAATTTACAAACACTCATAATTCCTCTCCTCATTTATTTCATGTATCTCCCAAAGAGCCAAAGTAATCGCATTCCTGTAGCCAAAATTTTTGACCGAGCTCGATAGCTGCAGTCGCTTAAGTGCGGCCAGTATCCAGTATTCGGGAGATAGTAGGTTCGAACCCCACTGTCGGCAGCCCTGAAAATGGTTTTCCGTGGTTTCCCATTTTCACACCAGGCAAATGCTGGGGCTGTACCTTAATTAAGGCCACGGCCGCTTCCTTCACACTCCTAGCCCTTTCCTGCCCCATCGTCGCCGTAAGACCTATCTGTGTCGGTGCGACGTAAAACAACTAGCATAAAAAAGGGAGAACACACATTTCGACATCCTAAGCGTGACGAGAGAGAGAGAGAGAGAAATACAAATCTTCTGCCCTAACAGAAGGTTTGCTTGTCAGAGGCCACAGCTACCATACTTCTTGGTGGCCACAGTGCGGTGAATGTCTACCCAACCTGTTAAGGAGGTTGTATGATGGCTATCTTCATTTTCGACAGCCATACCGAGGCCAGCTCTTACACCTCGATTTGAACTAAGGGGCCGCCATTCGATTCCTGGTCGGGTCGGGAGTGTTAACAATCATTGGTTAATTCCAATGACTCGGGGGCTGGCTGTGTGTGCCGTCTTCAGTATCAGAATTCATCATATGTAGGGCCCCATCCGCACCGGGCACAGATGCTCAGGTTGGCTATTGGCGTCAACTCGAAAGACCTACACTAGGTCCTCTTTGGAGGTCATACGCCCTAACTTCGCCACATGAAAGAAGCCATAATAAATAAATAAAAAATAATAATATGTACAACGTACAAATAACATTGAAAATTCAGATCCTGGTACCTTTTAAATATGAGCACAAATTAACCAATTATAGAGGTTTCCGTCACGTTGACGGGAACGAATTCGTCAGTCAAAGTTTCATAGTTCTCATTTGACTTCTGTTAGTAGAAAAGCCGCTCCTCTTTGGAAATTATAGTCAACATGGAAAGGGACGCCGACATACCGTTAGCCATAAACAAAACTAGCAGGTATTAAATGTACAGTCACTCCCATAAATATTCGGCCACTGATAAAATCCGCGAAAAAGCAATGACAATAACGCACCCATCAGCCGAATGTGAAACCAATGTGTCCAAGTTATGAAACTACATTTGGTTGCTTAGGCCGAAGAGGAATCACGGAACATTGATGTACAGTATGCTATAAAAGAAAGGACATAGTGGACATGGGTGAAATGACACGCCTCAAATATATTCGGTCACCCGAAAAGGCCGGGATTGCCGTTGTGTTCATTGACAGAGAGAGGGCAGATAGCGTTGCAAAACGTTCGGTTCAGGAGTGCGGTGCCGCGAGACACGTCGTACAGAAATCATTTGCTGCAGTGTTACGGAATGGTATCAAATGGGGTGCAAAAGACAACGCAATACCACTTTTTAAGAACGCCAGCTCGTGATATTCCGTCGTGCTCGAGGTAAGGTGTTAATATAAGGAAAGATCTTCATTGGGGTAATCACATAAATGGGATTGTAAATAAAGGGTACAGATCTTTGCGCATGGTTATGAGGGTATTTAGGGGTTGTAGTAAGGATATAAAGGAGAGTGCATATAAGTCTCTAGTAAGACCTCAACTAGAGTATGGTTCCAGTGTACGGGACCCTCACAAGGATTACCTGATTCAAGAACTGGAAAAAATCCAAAGAAAAGCAGCTTGATTTGTTCTGGGCGATTTCCGACAAAAGAGTAGCGTTACAAAAATGTTGCAAAGTTTGGGCTGGGAAGACCTGGAAGAAAGGAGACGAGCTGCTCGACTAAGTGGTATGTTCCGAGCTGTCAGTGGAGAGATGGCGTGGAATGACATCAGTAGACGAATACGTTTGAGTGGTGTCTTTAAAAGTAGTTAATATCACAATATGAAGATAAAGTTGGAATTCAAGAGTACAAATTGGGGAAAATATTCGTTTATGGGAAGAGGAGTTAGGGATTGGAATAACTTACCAAGGGAGATGTTCGTTAAATTTCCAATTTCTTTGCAATCATTTAAGAAAATGCTAGGAAAACAACAGATAGGGAATCTGCCACCTGGGCGACTGCCCAAAATGCAGATCAGTATTGATTGATTGATTGATTGATTGATTGAATCGCATAGAAAGATTTCACAGATGCTTAACATAACCAGAACAACAATTGGAGATATAATAAGACGATGCAAAAATGAAGACAGAATTGTTTCAATTCCCCAGACAGGCAGACCAAGAAGGCTGACACAATGAGAGGAGAGGTTGTGCTTCAGAATGGAAAACGAAATCCGAAAATTAGTGCTCCGAAACTGGCAGCAGTACCGGGCGAGTTGGCCGTGCGTATAGAGGCGCGCGGCTGTGAGCTTGCATCCGGGAGATAGTAGGTTCGAATCCCACTAAGGCAGCCCTGAAAATGGTTTTCCGTGGTTTCCCATTTTCACACCAGGCAAATGCTGGGGCTGTACCTTAATTAAGGCCACGGCCGCTTCCTTCCAACTCCTAGGCCTTTCCTATCCCATCGTCGCCATAAGACCTATCTGTGTCGGTGCGACGTAAAGCCCCTAGCAAAAAAAACTGGCAGCAGCTGTTTTAGAAGAGTGTGGAAAGAAAGTGGGTACTGATACCGTGCGCACTGTGAAGGAATGAGTTCTTTCGGAGAAGAGCTAGGAGAAAACCATACATTAGTGCAGTAAATAAAAACAATCGGCTAGAGTTCGCAAAAACCTTTGTACGCAAACCCAGTGCTTAGCGGGAGGATGTGTTATTTGTTGATGAGTCAAAGTTCAACGTCTTCGGGTCCGATGGAAAGCAATTTGTGTGGCGGAAACATCACGAGGAACTGAGAACAACCAATTTACAAGCAACGGTAAAAATTGTGGAGGAAGAGCAATCGTGTAGGGATGAGTAACATCGAACGGGGTTGGTACACTGAGTTTCATTGAAGATACTTTGACAAAAAAAAAAAAAAAAAAAAACAATTTGCGACAATTTGCGGAACAACTTGGTATACAGTGTACTTTCAAGTTCTACCAAGATATCGACCTCAAGCACAAGTCGTAACTTGTCAGGGAGTGGCTGCTTTACAACTGACCGAAGGTCTTGAAACTCCACCACAATCACCCGACCTGAACCCCGTCGAGAAGGTATGGAGTCAAATGAAGGCAGCTCTGCAATTGCGGCGGCCAAGTTCCTTCAGAGACTTGAAGAGGAGACTGCTACAAGAATGGGCGGCATTAAGCCCTGATTATATCAAGAAAGTTATCGCCAGTATGCCGAATCGACTGGAATAGGTCCTAAAACATCAAGGTGGACCTACAAAGTACTGAATGTGTAACACTGTTGTGAATTATGCGAGTTTATGTTGCTTTTTGTATAGTGGCCGAATATTTTTGAGGTGGCACTGGAATTATTGGTTTTATTTAATGTACGACAGAGGGCGTACTAATGACTGTCAGAAAATTTTGAATTACATCACAATGTTTGTATAACGTGTTACTATGTTTTTCTACATGTTTCGTTGTATTAAACGTTGTCATTATAGTGTAAGAATAACTACCCAATAAAAGTGTGTGAAAAATCAGACTGACCGAATATTTATGGGAGTAACTGTATGTTTGTTAGCTGTTAGAAACGAAAGGTGATGTGTTGTTCTAAGAAAGCGAAGAATTAAGGCAATAACTCCTAATGTAATTATTAAAAGCGTACAAACATATTATTGTAAGTGTTAAACAAACAAAAAAACAAAAAATTAGCCTACATTTGTCAGCCCCCATCCCCCGTCCTAGGCATGTGCCTAGTGGGCCCATATTATAAATCCGCCTCTGCATAGAGTAATGTTACAGAGATAGACATGACTGTTCAGCATTTGCACAAGGTAATGTTTGTCGATGCATGTTCCACATTTCTTGCCCGACAATCGTCAGCAGTGTGTTTGGAGAGCATCTCGAAATGGTCTACTTATTAGACTCACTACAGAGAGAACAGCAAGGTAGAGGGTGCAATGTTTTTAGGTTGCATTTTTGCTTGGGCGTTTGAAGCATTAAACACCGGCTAACTTGAGTATACGTAAACAGCCTTTTCACACCAAACTGCTGATATAGTTGTGCTGTTGCTTATTTAACGTGCCATTTGTAAGATTGCCTTACGTTCTGAAAATGTAGGATTTAGCTGAATTTTAGCAAATGGAGAAGTGTCCCACCCGATTTTCAACAAACCGGCAAATCTCCTAAATTTTATGATTTAATTTAAAACTTTCACACAGGCTCTTTAGGAATCGTACGCGAGTGAAATGTATCACATTTTCTCTCTCTTTTTTTTTTTTTTTTTTTTTTGCTAGTTGCTTTACGTCGCACCGACACATATAGGTCTTATGGCGACGATGGGACAGGAAAGGGCTAGGAGTGGGAAGGAAGCGGCGTGTCTTTAATTAAGGTACAGCCCCAGCGAAACCACGGAAAACCATTTTCAGGGCTGCCGACAGTGGGGTTCGAACCTACTATCTTGCGAATACTGGATACTGGCCGCACTTAAGCGACTGCAGCTATCGAGCTCGGTATTTTCTCTTTTGAAGACGCTACAAGCAGTCCTACGTCATGGAATCATGCGGATGATGTTATTCTGTATAAATAAATAACTTACAAGATTGTGAGCAACTGCAACATGACCTCAATAATATTGTGAGATGGACAGCAGGCAATGGTATGATGATAAACGGGGTTAAAAGTCAGGTTGTGAGTTTCACGAATAGGAAAAGTCCTCTCAGTTTTAATTACTGCGTTGATGGGGTGAAAGTATCTTTTGGGGATCATTGTAATTATCTAGGTGTTAATATAGGGAAAGATCTTCATTTGGGGATAATCACATAAATGGGATTGTAAATAAAGGGTACAGATCTCTGCACATGGTTATGAGGTTATTTAGGGGTTGTAGTAAGGTAAAGGAGAGGGCATATACGTCTCTGGTAAGACCCCAACTACAGTATGATTCCAGTGTATTGGACCCTCACCAGGATTACTTGATTCAGGAACTGGAAAAAATCCAAAGAAAAGCAGCTCGATTTGTTATGGGTGATTTCCGACAAAAGAGTAGCGTTACAAAAATGTTGCAAAGTTTGGGCTGGGAAGAATTGGGAGAAAGAAGACGAGCTGCTCGACTAAGTGGTATGTTCCAAGCTGTCAGCGGAGAGATGGCATGGAATGACATGGTAGACGAATAAGTATGAGTGGCATCTTTGAAAGTAGGAAAGATCACAATATGAAGATAAAGTTGGAATTCAAGAGGACAAATTGAGGCAAATATTCATTTATAGGAAGGGGAATTAGTGATTGGAATAATTTACCAAGGGAGATGTTCAATAGATTTCCAATTTCTTTGAAATAACAGATAGGGAATCTGCCACCTGGGCGACTGCCCTAAATGCAGATCGGTATTGATTGATTGATTGATTGATTGAGTGATTGATCGATTGATTTTACTCGGCCGTGGCTGTCTCCACTGGTCTGTTACTCTTGCATATCTCTTGTGATGCTCGACGCGCAGGTCGCTTACGGGAGCCAGCCGAACGTGTCCTCGGACACTTCCGGCACTAAAAGCCATTCGCCATTTCATTTCTTGTTGTGATGCTAGCGCCATAGAGTATGATCATTACTACTACAAACCCGTTGGCTAGCGCACAACACTGCTACTTTGTTTTCTTGACTTGTCGCCGTTTGACTGTAGAAGGTCAGCCAGATTAGATGTATCGAGCAGCGTGTTGAATATTCATCTTCCATAATCATTGTAAACAAGAACAGTTTCACCGGTTTTCCTGTCTACCTGGTATCACGAACTCTGTGTCATGAGCCCAATTGTTGCCAGTGAACCTTTTAGTGCATACATTATCGCCGTGCCCCATGTTTTTCCGTGGATCTCGAAGATCCCTTCCTTATGGACATGATAGTAGATGGAGGAGTGGTTTTCAATTTAACTCGAGGTTATAGTAAGTAAGGGTTATTCTGCCCGAAGGCAGGTCCGAACCTGCACAGAGGTGTTCCTGAGCCGGAGTTTGCGTGCGGTAGGGTGGCCAGTTCCTTTCTGCTCCTCCATTCCCTTACCCCCCCCCCCCCAACAACAGCGCAAGGCAACCCATCCAACTCCTGACCACGCCCAATGTTGCTTAACTTCGGAGATCTCACAGGATCCGATGTTTCAACACGGCTACGCCATTGGCCTCGGTGTTATATCTGACACGATATGTATACTTACTGCCTACCAAAATGTACATTCTTGAGCAAATTATTCTGGAATCTCACCGATAACCTTCCATGTATCAGTGCGACATTAAACCAACTATTCTGGAATCTCTAGCTTCTTGTCGTTCCCTCGATCCTGAGGATATTTCTGTGGATACGTTTCCATCCTTCGCGGTTTTCCCCCAGAGGGTTACTTGTGTGAGGGATGTCGTGGTTGCACGTTCTATGCAGTCCGTCCAGCGTGTAGAAGCTTGTTCACGCTTCTTCTTCCCCAGAACATCTTCTAAATTAATATGTTTTTCAAGATTCCCTTCTCTGCGTCACATATTGTGACGAAAGAGAGAATTCTTTGCTGGCATACTGATGATGATAACCTGGTATTAATGTTCAGCTCCTTCAGGATGGACTCAATATATTTTTTAAAATGTTATTTGCTTTACGTCCCACTAACTACTTTTACGGTCTTCGGAGACGCCGAGGTGCCGAAATTTAGTCCCGCAGGAGTTCTTTTACGTGCCAGTAAATCTACCGACACGAGACTGTCGTATTTGAGCACTTTCAAATACCACCGGACTTTTTTTGCTAGGGGCTTTACGTCGCACCGACGCAGATAGGTCTTATGGCGGCGATAGGATAGGAAAGGCCTAGGAGTTGGAAGGAAGCGGCCGTGGCCTTAATTAAGGTACAGCCTCAGCATTTGCCTGGTGTGAAAATGGGAAACCACGGAAAACCATCTTCAGGGCTGCCGATAGTGGGATTCGAACCTACTATCTCCCGGATGCAAGCTCACAGCCTAGCGCCTCTACGCGCACGGCCAACTCGTCCGGTAATACCACCGGACTGAGCCAGGATCGAACCTGCCAAGTTGGAGTTAGAAGGCCAGCGCCTTAACCGTCTGAGCCACTCAGCCCGGCCAAGATGGACTCTTCGGTATGAAATGCTTTCCAAGGAATGCAGAGTAAGCGTGATTAATAGAAGTATAAAATAAATTAAAAGTGCTGTAGTATTTAGTTCCTACAATTTGGTGACCCCGACGTGATAATCAGCAAACTGTATACACTACTGTTCTAAAGTATTGCAGGTCCCTATACACTTTAGAATATTTTAGTACAGAACTACCAAAAAGCCCTTTCATCTTTGAAATTTCAAATATTTATTCAAGAATGATAGTCCACACATGAGAGGGAACATTATAATGAAGGACAGGATTGCTTCTAATATTTTAATTCAACGAAATATATCAACAGTATATACAATGACATGCCATGTCTGATGGTATTGAAGTTAAATATTTTGATCAAATTTCCATTTAATTTGGCCATATAGTAAAATATTGTGGCGCATTCGGGAGATAGTGGGTTCGAATCCCACTGTCGACAGCCCTGAAGATGGTTTTCTGTGTTTTCCCATTTTCCATCAGGGAAAGGCTGTACCTTAACTAATGTCACGGTCGCTTCCTTTCAACTTCTGGCCCTTTCTTATCCCATCGTTGCCATAAGACCTATCTGTGTCGGTGCGGCGTAAAGCAAATAGCAAATATATATATTGTGCGTGCGGTTAGAGGCGTGGAGCTGTGAGCTTGCATTCAGGAGACAGTGCGTCAAGCCTCACTGTCAACAGCCCTGAAGATGGTTTTCTGTGTTTTCCCATTTTCACATCAGGTAATTGCTGGGGCTGTACCTTAATTAAGGCCACGGCGTCTTCCTTTCACCTTCTGGCCCTTTCCTATCCCATCATTGCCATAAGAGCTGTCTGTGTCGGTGCAACGCAAAGCCAATTATTGTAATGTGTAAAATATTGTGTTTCACAAGTGACTTATTCAGTAGTCAAACTTTAAATACTATAAGTATTTTGCTGGGCCCCATTCGGCCCGTATGACAGCCTTCAGTCTCTTAGGCATGGAGTCAATCAATTTTCGAATGATACTGATGTCAATTTCATGGTTCCACACAATCACCACCAACAGCTTTAGTTTTGTTGCAGGCTGCTTCTTCTCAACCCCTTTCCCTACCAGCCTCCACAAATTTTCTATTGGATTAGGGTCTGGTGAATTTACCGGCCATTCATTGTACCCTGAACAACGTACAGCCTTCCAACACATTGGTACGTCGTTGTTCCCCGATTATAACCGATGTAGTATGCTTCATTGTTCGCACAAGAGAATCAGGATCCATCCTTTCATCGGGTTCATATCTAACGAGCTGTGCTCTATCGGTCATCATGGAAAATCGGCTTTCATCTGAAAATACCATTCTCGTCGTTTGTCCAATTTACGTGGAGTCTGGCCTATGCAAGCCTCCTTTTTACTCATTGCAGCAGTTAAAAATGGCTTCTTTTTGGCAATTCGAGCCTTCATTCCCATTGCACAGAGTCATTTTCTGACAACTGATGAGCTGGAATCAACTGTTGACTTTTGCCATGATTTTGTGAGTTCCATTGAATTGGCGCTCCTGTTTTTTCAGCTTAGTCGACGCAGTATTCTGCCCTCCGTGGGCGAAGAAATGCTTGGGCGCACGCTTCGTGGTAAATTTTCAATATTTCCTGTGGTCATCAGCTTCTGCAGATTGTAACTCACAACTGACCTCGAAAAGTTCAATCTCTTCGTAGTTTCAGTGTTGTTTAGGCCTTCGTTGTGTAAAATCTTGATGTTTTTTTTCTAGGTTAGTCTCAAAGAAAACGAAAAGAATAATTAAAACGAAAAACACTGAATTCCATTATTATAATTTCTATTATATATTTGTTGCTTGATAAAATAGGAAAATAATGGTACTAGCAAACATGTAATAACATCCAAGACCTCTATTAGGTTGACAGCATGTTTACACAGATTGCATGAGCTTATAACTGATTCTACTGCAGGCTACATACAAAATGTGAGCTACATACTACATGTGCATAAGGTATGTGAGAAAATGTTTGATTTAGAATAGAAGACAGCAGTAATTCACAAGTTATTCGATGCCAGATAACATTGAATGGAAGTTAGTCTCTCGGACATCTGGCTTTCTTAATCGCGAGGCAATGACAAGGATAATTCGCAGCGATTGAAATAGGTCAGCTTTTTCTGGTATTTCTTCAGTATGAACTGCATAATTTAGTGAGACAGGCGAACAGATGGATTATCTTTAACCGCATTTTTCTCCTATACGGGTTTAGTTATTGTGCATTATTCTCTATCTGCCCAAACCTTATGTTACACTCTTTCCCTGTGCAATTGTGGTGGAATGTTTGTAGTCGACACTGAGGCATGCGATTAAATTGAAATAAATAAATAAATAAATAAATAAATAAATAAATAAATAAATAAATAAATAAATAAATAAATAAATGCATATATATATATATTTAGCAATTTGCTTTACGTCGCACCGATACAGATAGGTCTTACGGCAACGATCGGATAGGAAATGGCTAGGAGTAGGAAGGAAGCGGCCATGGCCTTAATTAAGGTACAGCCCCAGCATTCGCCTGGAGTGAAAATGCGAAACCACGGAAAACCATCCTCAGGGCTGCCGACAGTGGGGTTCCAACCCATTACCTCCCGAATGCAAGATCACAGCTGCGCAACCCTAACCGCACGGCCACTTGCTCGGTCGAAATATATATAATAAGAGTATGTACATTGGTCAGAATTTGAAAATAATTGTGGTTTGTTTACAGGTCGTGTCCACAGGAACAAACAAATTCACTGTTTAATTTTCCTTCATTTCTGTATGTATGTATGTATGTATGTATGTATGTATATATGTATGTATGTATGTATGTATGTATGTATGTATGTATGTATGTATGTATGTATGTATGTGCATCACGAGAAAATGGCTGAAGAGAATTTAACGAAAATCGGTATGTAAAGTTGGGGAATGAGACACTACAATCTAGACTATAAATACTTTTATTCACGTAGAGCGAAATGCTAGTTTAGGGGAAGGCCTAAAATTTAATTCTCAAATATATATATACTATTAGTGGTCCTATCGATAAGTACTACTTAATTAAAGTTATGTAGAATTAAATTCACGATCATTTATGCCATATACATTTCTACTGTACCGGCTATGATAACTGGGAAATTCATGAATTTCGATTTTTCTTGCTAAGTCCATATGAACGCCGAGCCACGAGAAAATGGGTGAACAGAATTTAATTAAAATCGGGAAATAAGGCATTATTGTCTAGGCTATAAATAATTTTATTCGCGTTGCATGAAATGGTAGGTTAGGTGAAGGGGCCTAAAATGTAAGTTTTAAATAGGTACCGGTACGTATGTTATTGGTCCTATCGAAGAGTACCACAGAACAAAATCATAGAGAATACAATTTCCGATCATTTATATACTAATACAGTTTTACCGTACAGACTTCGATAACATTATTCCTGAATTTAGACTTTTATTGCTTAGTTCATCTCAACGCCAAGCATTGCTAACATGGAAGTATTGTTCAATCTTGTTAACTGGCGATGGATTTTATGATTGTCTTCATGTGTAAGACCGCGTGGTCATTGATCCATATTGACAAGGACAATTGTGAAGATGATTATAACAATGAGAAAAAAGGTCGTGAAGGAAGGAACGATCCCTTGAAGAACAGCGATCGCTTTAGAATAAGACAAGAGAGAGGCATGAACGAAAGAGAACTCTCTTTACATCAGATGCCCTAATATCACAGAGTCGGAAGAAAATTGTGAAGGCCTACAATACAATGCAATACCATTGGGGGTTGTGATGTGCACTGTCTCTTCTGCTGCCACTCCTCTCTGATAGATGGGATTACTGCTGCGTCCCGAGTAAAACTGCCTGCCTGAGTATTGGCGGGAAGTAGCTGGTGAATTAGATAGCTTTTTTTTAGCATGCCATTCCTCTGGTTCATAAATTTTCTGATATCTATTGGTATGTAGCATACTGGTTCATCATAGTATTTCAGCTATTCGATTCCCTACTCTGAGGCGCTGATTGGAATGAGCACTGTGAAAACTTAACGAAATATGGCAGAGGAGCGTTCATGGCTGTCTGCAGCCTGCTCATTCCGTAGCGAAGCACGGGCACGTCAGCTAGTATAGTATAAAAGTATTCGAGGTGCCAATTATAAAGGAGGATCTCAAATAGCTAGAGATGGCAAATTCTCAGAGAAGTATTAAAAGTGAGTGCCTAATTATATTAACTACTTGCATGTACATACCAGTTTAAGTTACGCAGTCATTATTAAACAGATACATTTGACAAAATTCCCCAATATCCTCATTGATTTACCACACTATTTTGTGTCTTTCACATTTTGTAGTTTGTCAAAAGAGTTCGGGTCGCCTTAGTGTATCAAATACAGTTTAAATTACAAATGTACTGTATGTGCTGCTAAAGATAGTTTTACTTTTCTTTCCTCCCGAATCATTTTTTAATCCTGGATACAATGCACCTCGTTATGAATGTGTTCAATAAATCATGACAATCAGGCATCGGAATTGCAGAAATTCTTTACGTACCAAAAACCTCTTTATGCCAGTGGACTTTCTTTGTACTTAAAAAAATCAATATTAGTTAGAAAACAATTACTCCATTTCTAATACAAACTGAAATGTAAGAATGTAAGCGCATTTACAAATCGTAATATGGTCTCTTTGAAATACGAAGGTCGAGTCATAAGTCATGGCAGCTATTTTTTTTCTCGCGAACAGGAGACAATGCGGAAATCTTAAGATATGCATTTGGAAATATAGGGGATGTACTTATGCATAGTGCCTGAAGACAAATTCTGACTTCAGGAGATTCTCGTAGGAAAGTGACAGACACAGGCCATTGGTAAACATTGTTTCATTATGGTATAGACACCAAATACACAAGATTACGTACAAAGGACAGGTCTCCACTGGTTACAGACCTTCGAAATAATCACCTAAGGTTTCCACTGTGCGTTGCCAGCGGTGGGGCAGGCGCTGAATATAATTCGCTGCATGTGTATCGCTAACGTGTGACGCCTCTCTCCGATATGCTGTTACGATGTACTCTTTGTTGAACGTCTCCACCCACCTCGCCACTGTTCTATAGGGCATGGCATGCACACCTAATGCTTCCCGCAGCTCTGCATGGCATTGGCGTGCATTTCTGCCGCGTAGAACTGCTATTTTAATATACGATCGTTGCTCCTGCTTGTTGACTTCCATTTTGTGACGCTCTCACTCACACACTGAACTTGGGGGCATGCTTAGACCCACGCTGTTGTTTACATACACCATCTAGTGGCATCATACGCAAGTACATACCGCACGTTTCCAAATGCATATCTTATGTTTTCCGTGTTGTCTCCTGTTCGCGAGAAAAAGAAAATAGTTGCCATGACTTATGACTCGACCTACGTATTTAATTTGAGTTAACCTCTTAAAAGGTAAGTCATAGGACTCTAAACTACCTAAGCTCTTTAAACATTTCTCACAGTGCTTAGCATTCGTTTTTGTGCTCTTAATTAGATAACCCAACAAACAATACAGAGAATTACTTTCACTCGGGGTCAAGCCAAGACTCGTTTTGCTCCAATCTTGTGGTATTTCAGGTTCATGCACGTGCACTTTCTACTGACACACTAATTACTTAGCGCAATCACGAAAACCTGTCACAGCCTTCCTATCATAATCCTCACAGCTTCTTTTTCTCACATCCTTCATATATTGAGAGAGCATGATCAACTTCAAGTTCTGTTTGAACTGTAATGCTGTAGGGACAGGTTTGCTTGGCTTTTACAAGACTGAAAATATTCATTAAATGCCTTGGTTGTGCTATGAGAAGTCGTAAGTGCAAACCATTTTTCAAACAAGTCTACGAACGAAGCAATAGGGTAAAATTCTGGACCATTAAATTCTTGAGCCAGGAACTTCGGAGCACTACTGACAGAATGGCTTATCACCTTGGTTGAAGTTGACACCCGCATTTTATTGAAGTGCGTATTGTTTTAAGAGGAAAGACAACTGGATAATCATCCTTTCTTAAAATAATAAGAGAGAAAGGAAGAAGAGTTCTGATACTTCGAAAATGAAGGTATCGGCGAAAGAAAAGGAAGGGCCACGAAAGGCGTGAAGATGAAAGACTCCCTTAGGCCTGGCCTCGCCGAAGGAGGAAAAGAATGAGCCTTGACAGAGGGAGATCGGATAGGAAATATGAAAGAGAGGAGACTGGCACAAGTAAGTGGAAGCAATACTACAGTTAGGGGAACCGTGGCCGCCAAACCTCGCTCCAAAAATGAGAGCATCTGGTCGCCCTTTAAGACGCATTCACGACAGGTAGGGGATACCGTGGGCGTATTATACCACCATACCCATGGAGGGCCCTCTGGTGTTAAGAGGCGATGGTTGATTAGTTGTACTTACCTCAAAGCAATAATCACCCCCATTAATGGGGGGGGGGGGAACTACACCTTTAAACATAGAAAAAATGGGATGTATTAAAAACGTTTTTCCCCCGCAGGAACACAGTATTCCTTAATAATATACCTACATATTTAGAAATCATATAAACCTATGCCTCAGAAAGACTGTCTTTGTGGTTTTCCCAACTGAAGTCAACGTAGGTCATTACAATGACGTCAGTAGGGGTGTAATAATTAAAAGCAATGTTATCATACAAAATACTCGATCAAATGAAAAACGCACAGTCCAAAGTTCTAGGGCTGGAATGACCAGGCTGCAGACAGCAGGAAACACTCCTCTGCCATTATTCCGTTAAATGTGCGCACTGCTCATTCTAATCAGTGGCTCAGAGTAGGGATTCAATAGCTGGAATGCTATGATGAACCAGTGTATTACGTACCAGTAGTATCATAACATTTATGAACCAGAGGAATGGCATGCTAAAGAAGAGAGAGATCTAACTCCCCAGCTACTTTCCGCCAATATTCAGGCAGGCCGTTATACTCGGTACTACAGTGTGGCCAACAAGTGCTTCATTCTGACTGGCTCCGCAATGTTTTAACCAAATGTCCCGTCAGCTGATTTAAACGTATGTATTCCGTACAGGGTAAGATCACTCTTTATGCAATTTCAGCGAAGTACAGGCTACTTGTCTTAATACTATCGAACATATGTTTTTATTAAACACTGGAGATTATTTTGTATTATTACTTTCGAAATGTGTGTGAATTTATGTATATCCGAGGTCTGAATTTTGAAGGAAATTACGCCAGGCTGTTGTGCTTATGGATGCAGAAACAGATCGGAAAGGGATTTAAAATGAAATTGGACAATTGCTTGGTTTCAGCTCTGAAAATAGCACGTTGTAAGAAACTCCTAGCAACGAATAGTGTTGTCTCGTACATTATAATGGTAACAATATGGAGGCCAAGGCAGTAAGTGTCAGATTTCTCCATTAATATTCGCCGTATCGAAAACCTGTACATAACGAAGGTTGTTTAGAATATAATTTCCGATCGTTTACGTTTCGTGCGATTTACCATGTAAGGAAAAATAATACACTTTCGTGATTATGTTGTTTTTCAGAAATTTCTAAATATCCCCGAAAATATCTGTTTTATCTAACACCTTTACATAACAGAAGTTACAGGAAAGATCACTCCCGATCATTAATGTCTTAATAATTTTCACTGTATGAGATCATGATTGATATAGGCCTATTCTCGAATTCAAGCTTTTATGACTTTTATGGCGAGGTATGCATCTCTTAAAGGACGTGGTTATAAGAGCCACCTAATATCAAGTTGAGTTTTCCCATACATTATAATGATAACAAGAATAGTCCGACTGCGTGGCTGAATGGTCAGTGTACTGCCCTTCAGTTCAGAGGGTCCCGGATTCGATTCCCTGCCGGATGGGGTATTTTAATAGCTCGTGCTTGGGGACTGGGTGCTTGTATTTGTCCCAACACTCTCCTCTTCATATTCAGACAACACACCATACTACAAACCACCACAGAAACACGCAATCGTGATTACTTCCCTCCATATAGTATTGGTGTCAGGAGGGGTATCCGGCCGTTAAACAGGTCCAAATCCATGTATGTGTGTGTGTGTGTGTGTGTGTGTGTGTGTGTGTGTGTGTGTGTGTGTGTGATACAGTTCGCACCCACAACCCCACAGTTGTGGGAATAGCGGTAGGAAAAGAAGAGTGTAATGATGACAGTAATCACAATGTATTAGAAAAACCTATAGAAGCAAATAGAATGTTTAAAATTCAGCGGATATCTACCAGTACTAACTGAACCGGGTAACAGAGACATAATTAGTCTCACATCACGGGGATCGAACCGCGGGTGGTCGGTAACTGAGTCTTGAATACAAGTACTCCGAGACCAGGATAATTGCTTGTTTTCACCGAGCAACAAGTACTGTAGTATTTACTCCAACTATATTGTATACTGATAGCAATATTTAATTGCCCATTGCGGGGATCAGACCGTAGCCATCATTAACAGAGCACTATACACAATTACCTTGGGATCACAGCAGTTGCTTGTTTTCACCACTAAAGAGTAGCAGGTTTTTGTTATTATTTATATTAGTACCAAGATAGAATGGTATAGTAGCCTATATTATACTAACTTATAATATGTTAACATAAATATGGAGCTAGGTAATACAATTTTGTCTACCCATCGATTAACTAATCATATTATTTTCTATCTTCTGCTTGTGTTAAGATTATGTACTTACCGATAAGTCATACATAAAATGTACATTTCTATGCATAATTTGATGATACTGCATTGCATATCCTGATATTTAAAACCATATAACCTGGAATATGGTAATGTTAATTAATTTAAATGTAGGCTAACTTTACAATCATCACATGTATTATTCAATACAATGTACTATTTTATGCCACATGTATTATAAATGTTATTATATGCCTAGCTACCAACACAGAATTTGTAACCTCATAAATAATTGTGACTTGTATGCAACGTATACATCTAAACAAAAAAAATAACATCTTAAAACGTTGAACTAGCCAATTCTTTATTGAAACAATAATATCACTCTCTTTCATCTATCAGCTGATTGAGTACTTGGCTAAAACATGGCGATTGGACTGGACTTGGCCACGCTGTGAGACTGTAGGTCCTTATTCCCCGACTTTACATACCGATTTTCATTAAAATCTGTTTACCCATTTTCTCGTGACTCGGCGCTGATATGGACTCCCAAATTCATGAATATCTCTTATCATAGCCGGTACGGTAAAAATGTATAAGACATAAATGATCGTAAATTTAATACTATATAACTTTACGTATGTAGTATTTATCGATAGGACCACTAATAACATAAATATTTGAGAATTAAATCTTAGGCCTTCCCCTAAACTACTATTTCACTCAGCGTGAATGAAATAATTTATAGCCTAGATTGTAGCGACTTACTCCCCGACTTAACATACCGATTTTCATTAAATTCTCTTCAGCCATTTTCTCGTGATGCGCGTACAGACAGACAGACAGACAGACAGACAGACAGACAGACAGACAGACAGACAGACAGACAGACAGACAGACAGTAATTACGGAAAATTAAAAAGTCATATCCTTGTTACTGTGGACAGGACCGATACAGTAATACAATTATTTTTAACTTCTGGGCAATGTACAGACAAAACTCTTATTTTATATCATTACTAGCAATTACCCGCGGCTTCGCTCGTTGGATTTCGTAATTTGATCAAAGTAATCGTTCCTCGGCACTGAACTAAGACATTATCTGAACATTCATAAAGTATAAAAATTTACCCAAAAACTGAGTTTCATTAACCCCAGAAATTTTTTGTAAACCATGTTTGTGGTATTACCTTTTGCGGCTAAGACGACCATGCGACATAAATCATAATATAAGAAGAATCATGGAAAAATATTCATGTGAGTCTTCTCTCAAGTCGAAAAAATAAGTACATGTTTCTTTATTTTTAAAGGAGATTTCAAATACCTATTCCGACACCTATAACATCTTCAGTTTGTAAGATATAAGTATCCTCATAAAAGTAATTCAACTATTTTTCATCTCTTTTTCACCCCCCCCCCCCCCCGTTAAGTGCCTTCTCCGAAAACAAAAAGGTACATGTTAGTGCATTTTTTAAAGGACTTTCCAAATACCAAGTTTCTTTTCTCTAACATGTTAAGTTTTGACATACAATGTAGATATACCGGTACTCATTTTAAAAAATCACCCGCTTTTTCAATTTCTTTCAGTCCATTAACTGGATTTTCCAGAAACAGAAAAATACCTTTTTCATTATTTTTAAAGGAGATTCCAAATACCAGTTTTCATGTCTGTACGTCTGTAACACCTTCAGTTTTTGAGATAAATGTATACTCGTGAAAATAATTCAACTTCTTCTTCTTCACTTCTTTCCACCCCTCTCCCGCCTTAGGTGGCCTTTCCAAAAACAAAAACAAAATCGTATTTCTTTATCTTGAAAGGAAATTCAAAATACCAACTTTCACGTCTATAACAGCTTCAGTTTTTAAGATAAATTATCCTCATAAACACATTTCAACTCGTTATTTACTTATTTTCAACCCCACAACCCTTACGTCAATTTTCAAACAAAAACAAAAAGAAGAAGAACGTGTTTCTTTATTTTTAAAGGAGATTCCAAATACTAATTTTCACGTCTGTAACATCTTCATTTTTTTAAATATAAGTATCCTCATTAACGTAATTCAACTCCTTTTTCACCTACCCTTCCTACCCGTTGATTCCCCCTCCCCAAAAGTGCGTGTTTATTTTTCAAGTAGATAAAATACCAATTTTCACTTCTTTAACATCTTTTGTTTTTGCGGTATTAGTATTCTCATACAAAGAATTTTACTAATTTTTCAATTCATTCACCCCTCCTTCAGTATATTTTCCGAATACAAAAGAACACATGTTTCTTTACTTTGGAAGAAGATTCCAAATACAAATATTCATGCCTCTAACATCCTCAGTTTTTGAGATATAAGTATCCTCATAAAAATAATTGTGGATGTTATGATATGTGCTGCAATAGCACTTTATGGCCCAGTGAGGAGAGCAATAGCAAACTACTGTACCTCACTTCTCATAATGCCTTGTACGTCTCGTTGTGGCACTACCATCGGATTTTGGAGTAAGTCTACCAGAATTCAAATCCTTTTTCACCCCCAGCCCGTTAAGTTGACCTCCCCCCCTCCAAAAAGAGTTTCTTTATTTTTAAAGGAGATTCCAAATACAAATTTTCACATGTGTAACATCTTTAGTTTTTGAGATATAAGTATCCTCATACAAAGAATTCAATTAATTTTTCAATTACTTCACCCCCCCCTTAAGTGATTTTTCCAAAGACAAAAGATTACGTGTTTCTTTACTTTGAAAGAAAATTCCAAATACATTTTCATGTCTGTAACATCTTCAGTTTTTAAGATATAAGTATCCTTATGAAAATAATTCAACTCCATTTTCACTCCACCCCCGCCCGTTAAGTTGGTTTCACCCCACCCAAGAAATTGCGTGTTTCTTTATTTTTCAAGGAGATTCCAAATATCAATTTCCACGTCTGTAACATTCAGTTTTGAGATATAATTTCATCATCATCATCATCATCATCATCTGTTTACCCTCCAGGTTCGGTTTTTCCCTCGGACTTAGCGAGGGATCCCACCTCTACCGCCTCAAGGGCAGTGTCCTGGAGCTTCAGCCTCTTGGTCGGGGGATACAACTGAGGAGTATGACCAGTACTTCGCCCAGGCGGCCTCACCTGCTATGCTGAACAGGGGCCTTGTGGAGGGATGGGAAGATTGGAAGGGATAGACAAGGAAGAGGGAAGGAAGCGGCCGTGGCCTTAAGTTACAGTAGGTACCATCCCGGCATTCGCCTGGAGGAGAAGTGGGAAACCACGGAAAACCACTTCCAGGATGGCTGAGGTGGGAATCGAACCCACCTCTACTCAGTTGACCTCCCGGGGCTGAGTGGACCCCGTTCTAGCCCTCGTACCACTTTTCAAATTTCGTGGCAGAGCCGGGAATCGAACCCGGGCCGCCGGGGGTGGCAGCTAATCACGCTAACCACTACACCACAGAGGCGGACGAGATATAATTTACTCCAGAAAAAGAATTCAACCTTTTCACTTCCTGGTAATCCACAAATCCGGACGCACTATTTGTGATGATTCAAATATTTCTCAGCTCCACCCATACCTCAGCAGGTTCCAATGAAACTGAGATTTCGGTGTAAGCTGCAGTTTGCCCTGGCCTGTGCCAAGAGATGGATGCAAGAATACTGCAATCATCAAGAAATATCAACAGGATAAACGATGCAATTAATCAAATATAGGTTTTTGAAGGGGAGTTAGGATTGAATTTTGAAACTTCTACAATTTTTATTCGATTTTTACCAAATTTAGTTGTTGCGTTTAGGTACCTACAATTAAACACGTATTTTATCAAATTTGGCCAACGGCCGTTGCCGTGTTGAAACACCGGATCCCGTTAGATCTCCGAAGTTAAGCAACATTGGGCGTGGTCAAGATTTGGATGGGTTGCCACGCACTGTTGGTGGGGGTTAAGGGAATGGAGGAGCGGAAAGGGACTGGCCACCGTACCGTACGTAAACTCCGGCTCAGGCACACTTCTGCGGAGGTTCGGATCTGCCTTCGGGCAGAATACACCCTTACCTTACCTTATCAAATTAGAGGTGTGTAGCTGTATTACCATTTTTTATTCTTAACAGTAGTCCCGTAAAATAGGCCCTTCCGTACCGGTAATAGTTTTCATTTTAACAAGGTGAAATTTTGTTGACATTTGCCTAATGTATGTAGAAATAGTAATGGGTTTTAGTATCAGATGAATACTATTCTGTCTAGAAATGTTTGACATTTATTTTCTAATTTTTAAAAATTCAATATTAATCCAACACTGAACATCAAAATTTATATTAAAATTTGAAGTATTTTAAAACCCATTACAAATTTAAATACTTGTACCTTTTAGAACAATCTCACCAAGTTAAAACAAATTCTGATAATAATTGCATCGCAAGGAACATTTTGTACTAAGGAAAATATTGAAAATTTTCAAAGCGAGAAAAAAGCAAAAGAGTATCTACGCACTTCATAACTGCCCTTCAGTATATGTCTCCCCTTCAGACCTACTAATTCTTTCTTCCTTTGATATTTTCTGCGACTTCTGGTGCCTCCTTCTCATTTTCTCTTGATCACGGCTTCTCTTTCTGGCCTGAGCCACAATATCATAACATATTGTGTTGCTTCAAGGCATGTCGTAGGCCTTTAAATACATAGCACTCTCCTTTTAAATGGTCGCTAAGGGCTTTAAAAATGGTGGAGCGACTTAACTGATACCCTTATCTGATAGAGGAAGAAATGGACTATAATTTTATGAATAAAACAAAACTGTCTTTTGTCCAAAAAAATTCAAACATTTCAGTGATAATTCCCCTAAAGGTACAGTTTACATGAATCATTATGTGGGCCTACTTCTTACGCTGAAAATAATGTAATGATCATTTTGTCGTCTTTACAGAAGTGACAGAATCACTTAACAGCAGCAGTCAGCTTCATAGACAGAACATCTATTAATATGGTGTCAGTCCCACCAACTTCCGACTACATGTCTGTAGCCCAGTTCTTTCACGACAAATCCGTGTTCGTGACGGGCGGCACGGGCTTCATGGGCAAGGTGCTGGTGGAGAAATTGCTATGGTCGTGCCCTGGTATCAAGAACATCTACCTATTGATGAGACCGAAGAGGGGCCTAGATGTAGCTTCCCGCCTTGCTGAACTCATCAATTCTCCGGTAAGACACCATCTGTTCTTCACTTAATGATGTGTCGTATGCCCGTATACTTAGCAGGGGCGTAGCCATGGGGTGGGGGTTACTGGGGGTTAGACACCCTCATGGAAATTTTACAAAAATAAAATAAACATAAACTGACAATAAAAGATAAGCTAAATAAACAGAGGCATAATTATAGAACCAACAGATTTCTTGAATCTATTTTCTAAGAAGCCTCGAAAGTTGGATTTTAGATTGTAAATTCAACATACCATTCGCTGTAAAACTGTTGTTGTTCTGTATTTTAATGGAAGATATTATAGTGTACTGCAATCTGAATATCAACACAATTCACTTGTAGTTATAGTTATAGTTGTAGTTATACTTGTAGTTGTCCTTATAACGGACCTAAGACCTAGGAAAGGTGTTCATTCCCCTCCCCGAAGGAGAGGGGCGGGCCAACTAGAAGGTGACGCCTTTTCTCTGGCCAGGAGATTCGGCGGGTTTGGTGGATTGATGGAGTTGGATGAGGGGGGATGAGGGTTTGTTCCGGTGACGGAGCTTGGAGGGGGCCCCGACCTCATGGCTAAGTGCCTTATTGGATTTTCAATTGATTGACAATATGTTTTTACATTTTGCTTTGACAGGGTTACAATATGATTTTGAGTTTTTACATTGTCTTTTACAGAGTTAGTGGTGATCTTTTAGCCAATTTTACAGTTGATTTTGCATTGTTACACTTTAGAGTTTTTACACTTTATATTTCAAAATATATCCATTTCCCCCGGGTTTTTTATGCTTTATTGTGGGTTATTAGGATATTCACAATTTTTACAGATTTGGTGGTAAACATAAGTTATGATAATTACAGTTGGTTACCCATTACTTACAATATTTACAAGGCTTCTTATAACGGCAAGTCTTGCATGCGTGCGTCACACACGCACAAGCACCTTCATTGTGTTCTATCACCATTTTCTAACTAAAAACCCCATCCCATCGGCTGATCCTGGTTACGCTACTGATACTTAGTGTTACAGGAGCTTTCACTACGAAACACCCAGCGATTGGGAATAAGAAATGGGTGGGGGTGGGGAAGGCAAAACATTTACAGACAACAAAAAGTAACGGGTTTGCGAGGGGATGGTGGAGGGCGGGCGGGGGGATATACATCAAAACTTAAAAATAAAAATAAAAGTTACAAAGTGGTCAGTTTCTTATGCTCTCTGGGAGTAATTCAACAGAGAGGTGAAGGTTGACAGTTTACCAACTTAAGTGCGGTAATAATAGTTTTTCTTTCTTTTCAGATTTTGATTCAATACCATATAGTAAACCTTTCACCAAAGGAACAGTATTACACATGAATTACAATTAAATAGACTTACGGCGAGATTATACAATTAAAAGTTTTTTAGTAATTGACTACACACTAACAAGGGGACATTTCCTACTCGTCACCACCGATTTCACTCCAATTCATAGAACATCCAGGGCTTGGCTAGAAATGAAAGTACCCAAAGTGGGAACTCCAGATGGCCAAGCGCGTAGAAAATAAAAATAAAAATGTTGACGCGGCTCTCGCACCGTATAAGCCACTTACGTTAATGCGCTCGCCGGGCAGTAGTTGGCGTAGCGGTAAGAGCTTGGACTAATAATTCGATGATGCTCGTGGGTTCGACTCTCCGTGTGGTGAATATTTTTCTCAATTTGTATATTATTTATTTATTTTAATTTATTTTATTTATTTATATGCAAAAGGTGTATAGGACGCACAATTATAGAAAATTTGGAGTTGCGAACTTTCCCGATGTGTTCAAACAGAAATTCTTATTTTTTCTCCTTTATTGGCTATCTCCCCTCCTTGGGCAATGTGCCATAAACATGAATAGTCGTTTTGCTGTCATCATCATCATCATCATCATCATCTGTTTACCCTCCAGGTTCGGTTTTTCCCTCGGACTTAGCGAGGGATCCCACCTCTACCGCCTCAAGGGCAGTGTCCTGGAGCTTCAGACTCTTGGTCGGGGGATACAACTGGAGAGTATGACCAGTACCTCGCCCAGGCGGCCTCACCTGCTATGCTGAACAGGGGCCTTGTGGAGGGATGGGAAGATTGGAAGGGATAGGCAAGGAAGAGGGAAGGAAGCGGCCGTGGCCTTAAGTTAGGTACCATCCCGGCATTCGCCTGGAGGAGAAGTGGGAAACCACGGAAAACCACTTCCAGGATGGCTGAGGTGGGAATCGAACCCACCTCTACTCAGTTGACCTCCCGAGGCTGAGTGGACCCCGTTTCAGCCCTCGTACCACTTTTCAAATTTCGTGGCAGAGCCGGGAATCGAACCCGGACCTCCGGGGGTGGCAGCTAATCACGCTAACCACTACACCACAGAGGTGGACCCGTTTTGCTGTAAGATTCGTTTTCACCTGACAAGTGAAGGTTGTTCCTGGCGGCTGTACACAAACAACAGATTCTTGGCGCAGGTAGACAATGACAATGAAATCCCAATTTTTTCACCTTTCCTATGCCTTTTGCGTATGAATAAATACATAAAATGAATTATTCACCTCTTTGCGTAAATGGAAAATGAATAATATAAAAGTTGACAGAAAAAACAGTCTCCACACGGGGAGTCGAACCCACGACCATCGAATTACCAGTCCGAGTTTTTACTACTACGCCAACAAGTGCTCGGCGTGCGCACTAACGTAAGTGGCTTATACGGTGCGAGAGCCGCGTCAACATTTTTATTTTTATTCTCTATACGCTTGGCCATCTGGAGTTCCCACTTTGGGTACTTTCATTTCTGGCCAAGCCCTGCATGTTCTATAAATTTGAGCGAAATCGGTGGTGACGAGTAGGGAATGCCCCTTTGTAAGTGACTAACAGACGCTAAAGAGACTGCGAGACTGACGAATGCGCGCGGCAAGCGGGTAAATCATACCGCAGTGTCCATGACCCTGGCAAAATAATTACCCCCTACTACCCTTCCTCACAGAACATGTTATACTGTACGCTGCTGCGCGAGTCTCCGCTACTTGCTGAAGTGCTATGCAGATCAGCTAGCCACGGCGAAAACTATTTTGTGCGTATTTCCGTTAATCATTTTGTTAAGAATTAAAGAAATTTAACGAAAGAATTACCTCATAAGACAACAGGACGTGTACAGTATAAATTGCTTTTTTAATCATTCATATGATTCCTAGTTTCAGCTGGCTAAAATGGAATAAATATGTAAGGTTTTCTCTACAAAGTGGGAGGGGGCCCCCTCCTAATCGCCGCTACTGGAAACACCAGCAAAACACTTGCTGAGTGGCGACGACGAATCATTAATATACGATAAAAATTCATAAAACAATGTGGATGTTGGTTAGCAGGCTGTCTCAACGTCATCTTGCAGCAGAAATTTCCGTGATTCACCTCTTATTTTTCTCACTATTTCTACATGCATCGTAAAATGAATCAGTAATGCTCGACAGGAGTTTTCAAAACCCTCAAAGTATGCTCATTGGAAATGTCGTCGTAATATCATGAACAATAGACCGTTGTAACAAAGAACAAAGTGAGTTGAGAACAAACTCGCTTTGTTCTACAACCGGGTTGGGAGATGCGTACCGCGCCGAGAAATAACGCTGCCTTGCGTGCGGTTTCAGTCCCGTATAGCTCCCTGTAGCAATAACACACTATCTTTCCCTGCTTTAGCCAACTGGCCAGGAGCAGTATCAAGCTAACTGCTATGATTTTAATATTTTGTCGGTGTGTTTATATGCATTTTGGCAACAATTTGTAGTAGATATCATAAATGTATAAGATCAATCCAAGGGCGCCCATAGGATAGTTTGTGGGGTGGGGTGGGGCAGGCGCGGTTCTGCCTTTAGGTCACATGGTCACGTGCCCCTCCACCGATTAAAACTATTATAAAAATCAGAACAACATTATGCCCGATTAGTGTCACGAGCATCTTCAGTGAGTTCAAGATGCTATGATTCACCATGGTTGTTCTTGTTCTAGCAGCCCTGGACTAAACTAGGCAACATAGTAAAGGTCTAATCCTGGATGGGACCGACTCGTTCTTATACCTGAACATAATCCTCTCATTCTGCGAGCTGTGAGGGGTGAAAGGGGTTATGGCAAATTCCATTGAACCGGTCACAGTATTTCTACGACATGACACTTCAGCACTAGTTCGTATTTTGAACTTACTTCTTCTACAGCCTACTAGACAGCACCCGGCTACTTTCTTGTTGGCATATGTATTATTAACGCGCGCAAAAGTAGTGTTTGTAGCAAACCTGTGTTACCTTGTACGTCTGTTACATTGATCGTGTCCATCGGTGTCGATGTTCATTGTAAGTCTGAAAAGTGTGTGAAGATTATTGTGATGTATCTGAGTGTATTCCTGTGCGAGCATAAGTGTTTTTAAAATGAATTAAGTGAGCTACTTACAAACAAATTCGCTTAATTACGAAAACAGATTATTAGCTAAAGAAATGGGCCGACCAAGACAAGAGCTTAGCATAAATCAAGTGTTCGAAGATAAAAATAGAACCTACAATCACAGTTTTATATGCAAGAAATAAAACATTATACATACATACATACATACATACATTCATTATCATTATAGACTGTTATGCCTTTCAGCGTTCAGTCTGCAAGCCTCTGAGAATTTACTAAACGTCGCCAAAATCCTCGATTTGCAACTAGTGTTGTGGCCTCATTTAGTTCTATACCTCTTATCTTTAAATCGTTAGAAACCGAGTCTAACCATCGTCGTCTGGTCTCCCTCTACTTCTCTTACCCTCCATAACAGAGTCCATTATTCTCCTAGGTAACCTATCCTCCTCCATTCGCCTCACATGACCCCACCACCGAAGCCGGTTTATGCGTACAGCTTCATCCATCGAGTTCATTCCTAAACTAGCCTTTATCTCCTCATTCCGAGTACCATCCTGCCATTGTTCCCACCTGTTTGTACCAGCAATCATTCTTGCTACTTTCATGTCTGTTACTTCTAACTTATGAATAAAATATCCTGAGTCCACCCAGCTTTCGCTCCCGTAAAGCAAAGTTGGTCTGAAAACAGACCGATGTAAAGATAGTTTCGTCTGGGAGCTGACTTCCTTCTTACAGAATACTGCTGATCGCAACTGCGAGTTCACTGCCTTAGCTTTACTAC
This sequence comes from Anabrus simplex, assembly GCF_040414725.1. Classification (NCBI taxonomy): domain Eukaryota; kingdom Metazoa; phylum Arthropoda; class Insecta; order Orthoptera; family Tettigoniidae; genus Anabrus; species Anabrus simplex. The sequence continues at coordinate 383,872,063 of NC_090265.1, forward strand.
ACCTTGATTCGATCTCACTTACTATATTACCATCCTGGGAGAACACACAACCTAAATATTTGAAATTATCGACCTGTTCTAGCTTTGTATCACCAATCTGACATTCAATTCTGTTGGATTTCTTACCTACTGACATCAATTTAGTCTTCGAGAGGCTAATTTTCATACCATACTCATTGCACCTATTTTCAAGTTCCAAGATATTAGACTGCAGGCTTTCGGCACAATCTGCCATTAAGACCAAGTCGTCAGCATAGGCCAAACTGCTTACTACATTTCCACCTAACTGAATCCCTCCCTGCCATTTTATACCTTTCAGCATATGATCCATGTAAACTACAAACAGCAAAGGTGAAAGATTACAGCCTTGTCTAACTCCTGTAAGTACCCTGAACCAAGAACTCATCCTACCATCAATTCTCACTGAAGCCCAATTGTCAACATAAATGCCTTTGATTGATTTTAATAATCTACCTTTAATTCCATAGTCCCCCAGTATGGCAAACATCTTTTCCCTCGGTACCCTGTCATATGCTTTCTCTAGATCTACGAAACATAAACACAACTGCCTATTCCTCTCGTAGCATTTTTCAATTACCTGGCGCATACTGAAAATCAGATCCTGACAGCCTCTCTGTGGTCTGAAACCACACTGGTTTTCATCCAACTTCCTCTCAACGACTGATCGCACCCTCCCTTCCAAGATGCCAGTGAATACTTTGCCTGGTATACTAATCAATGAGATACCTCGATAGTTGTTGCAATCCTTCGTGTTCCCTTGTTTATATACTGCTAATAAGAAGAGATGGCGTCTGACAGGTAAGGTTGGAGGGAGGAGCACTGCACGTGGCATTTCACGATGTTGCCACATTCCAGCATTCCTTTCTGTACATGCTCTTACCCCTCGCTTCCGGCTCACTTGTTCTCTCCGTCATTCTGACCACTGTGATCTGTTGTAGACTGCCTGGCCAGGCGGTGTCGTCCCATTTGCGATCACTCTTATACAATCAGGTTCTTATCAGTGACATACAGTCAAGTTGCTGTGAGGGAAATCCTTACTGAAGGATTAGTACAGGAAGACATCCCTCAAGTAACTGGCGAAACTGGGAATCTTACGAATCGTATGTTGAAAGTCATTAAATTACTTATATTTACCGTTTGAGACTGATGCGTTTATATTGGGATTGACAGGGAATAAACAGGACTCAAATAAACCTTTTATTTACCGAGCTGGATAGCTGCAGTCGCTTAAGTGCGGCCAGTATTCAGTATTCGGGAGATAGTGGGTTCGAACCGCACTGTCGGCAGCCCTGAAGATGGTTTTCCTAATTAATTTACACAGTATGTTTCTACTGCCGGATGCCCTTCCTGGCATCAACCTCAGTTGAGGAGCTAATGAAGACGAAATGTGTTATGGTGAATAAAATTGGGTAAGGGGTGCCTATGGATAGGAACTGTACCAGCATTTGCCTGGAAGTGAAGATATTAAGCCACAGAAAACTATTCTGAGAAGAGCCGACGGAGGGATTCGAACCCACGCGTTTCCCGAATGCAGAGCTTGGCTCCATAGCCACAGAGCGTTAAAACGCGCGGCCACTCGGTCTACTTTCATCTATATAAATAAAATTATAATTTTTGTCTGTACGCTTCGATTAGATGTACAAGATTCCTGAACTTAATGTTAAAAAAATGTTTAGATTACAATAAGTTGAAAAAATGACGATTCTATAATGATAGCGCGAAGAGAATATATTGCGTTCGGAAAATAGTGGGTTCGAATCCCATTGTCGGTAGCCCTGTATATGGTTTTCCGTGGTTTTGCTATTTTCACAACAAACACAACAAGCCAGGGTCGTTTCCTTCCCACTCCAAGGCCTTTCCTATCCCATTGTCGCCGTAAGACCTATCTGTGTCGCTGCGACGTAAATCCAGCGGTAAAACAAACCCTTGTCACCAAACATCCTCACTTTTCCGTAAATTTCTGTAAGAGTTTCCATTATATAAAGCTACGCCTTAATTAGCAGTCCCCTTGCTGCGTTAAAGTTGGGAAACCCTGACAGGCTGCTGAAAATTTTACAGTGATCGCAAATGAGACAAGAACTGGTCTTTCTTCACATACTTGTTTTCCACTGTAATGGAACTGGTCGCAAATAGAACAAATTTTGCTCTGGAATGGAATTAAGGGAACATTCCTTTCCGATAAACTCGTAGCCTCCTCTTCAAAGAATTCTCTTGCAGCACATATCATTTCTCTTCCTTGGTGATGAATTGTCACACCATGGCCGGCGGTATTTTTTTCACGAGGTGGACGAGTCCTGGGCCTCCCTCTCCCTCGAGGAGTATTCATCGTACTCAAAATATAAATACAATGATTGCACGTGCGTACGTACGTAAATAGTATTTAAAATACAATTAGAAACTTACTAACGGCCACTCACACTGAACTGCTTGCAACAAGATCTAGCTCACAAGTGAAGTGAGAGGTTTGGCAACTCCCAGCAAGACGAGCCTCCCAGAAGTTTTATCTCCATGGCAACCGCAGTCGCCCCACGCTCGTTTCCATGGCAACCACACAGCCACTCCCTTTATCCCGCCTCGGCAGGCAGTAAACGGACCTCCCTCTACGAAATGTCACAAACCATCTCTTATTATTAGCAGTATAGATAGGTGCAATTACTGCTTTTGTCCAGTCTGAAGGTACCTTACCAACACTCCACGCTAATTTTACTACTCTATGAAGCCATTTCATCCCTGCATTCCCACTATACTTCACCATTTCAGGTCTAATTTCATCTATTCCTGCTGCCTTATGACAATGGAGTTTATTTACTACCCTTTCCACTTCCTCAAGCATAATTTCACCAACATCATTTTCCTCCTCCCCATGAGCTTGGCTGTTTGCAACACCACCATGATGATTTCCTTTTACATTGAGAAGATGTTCAAAATATTCCCTCCACCTCTCCAGTGATTCCCTGGGATCTATTATGAGTTCACCTGAATTACTCAAAACACTGTTCATTTCCTTTTTCCCTCCCTTCCTAAGTTTCTTTATTACTGTCCAGAAAGGTTTTCCTGCTGCTTGACCTAGCCCTTCCAGGTTATTACCAAAATCTTCCCATGACTTATTTTTGGATTCAACAACTATTTGTTTCGCTCTGTTTCTTTCATCTACGTACAAATCCCTGCCTTCCTCAGCCCTTGTTTGGAGCCATTTCTGATAAGCCTTCTTTACAAGCTGCTCTCACTTCATCATTCCACCAAGATGTTCGCCTTTTTCCCATCTTTACACACAGTTGTTCCTAGGCATTCCCTTGCTGTTTCTACTACAGCATCCCTGTATGCCACCCATTCACTTTCTATATCCTGAACCTGCTTACTGTCTACTCTTCGAAACTTCTCACTAATCATATCCATGTACTTCTGTCTAATTTCTTCGTCCTGGAGATTTTCTACCCTTATTCGTTTGCAGACAGATTTCACTTTCTCTACCCTAGGCCTAGAGATACATAGTTCACTACAGATCAGATAGTGGTCTGTATCATCGAAAAATCCGCGGAAAACTCGTACATTCCTAACAGATTTCCTGAATTCAAAGTCTGTTAAGATATAGTCTATTATAGATCTGGTACCCCTAGCCTCCCATGTGTAGCGGTGAATGGCCTTATGCTTGAAGAATGTATTCGTAACAGCTAAACCCATACTAGCACAGAAGTCCAGCAAACGCTTCCCATTCCCATTAGCTTCCATATCTTCCCCACATTTCCCAATCACCCTTTCGTATCCTTCAGTTCTATTCCTAACTCTCGCATTGAAATCGCCCATTAGCACTATTCTATCCTTGCTGTTGACCCTGACCACGATGTCACTCAATGCTTCATAAAACTTGTCCACTTCATCCTCATCTGCACCCTCACATGGTGAATATACGGACACAATTCTAGTCCTAATTCCTGCAACTGACAAATCTACCCACATCATTCGCTCATTTACGTGCCTAACAGAAACTATGTTGCGTGCAATGGTATTCCTGATGAAGAGCCCTACTCCAGACTCTGCCCTTCCCTTTCTAACACCCGTCAAGTACAGTTTATAATCTCCTATCTCTTACCCGAATATCACTTACTCCTGGCACATCGAGATGCATCCTCTTTGCTGACTCAGCCAGTTCTACCTTCTTTCTTCCATAAGCCCCATTAATATTGATAGCTCCCCATCGAATTCCATTTCGTTCGCCAAGTTGTTTCCAAAGAGTCCCTCGCCTGTCAAATGGGAGTGGGACTCCATTACTCCCATAGGTCCGAGGCTTGCTTAAAGTGTTCTGAGCTCGGTAAATTCATGAAGCAGGATGCTGCCCTACTTGCACATAGTCCAAGTGAGGATCTCTCCTCTAACGGGTTTTGGACCACCGGTGAATTGTATAGTCCTAGCCGCCTGAGCACAAGGAGGGCCACGACCCCTTGACCCCGGGTATGGGTGCCCTTGGATCAATCCTAACAGAATGAAATGAGATGGTGTGCGTAATAAATAATAAATGGTGAAATTCTATGACAGAAAACAATACAAAATAATATTAAATTATTATTATTAGAATGCTTGTAACTGACTTGAATAATTACAATGTATCCGTACATACCGTGTGAAATAGAATATGTGAATGAATTAATAATCGAATTATTGAAAAATGATTGTAAATGTAAATTTTCTGAAGGACACTAGCAGCACACCTCGTTATCAGGGTTACGATACGCCATTGATTTACGGAGTGGGTGGATGAACAGACAGCAAAGTCATAGCACGTGCCTTGTATTTACGCTTAGTCGAGTCTTTTACACATCGTGAAGATACAACGGTCCGCCTCTGTAGTGTAGTGGTTAGTGTGATTTGCTTCCACTCCCTGAGGCCCGGGTTCAATTCCCGGCTCTACCACGAAATTTGAAAAGTGGTACGAGGGCTGGAACGGGGTCCACTCAGCCTCAGGAGGTCGGGGGTTCGATTCCCTCCTCAGCCATCCTGGAAGTGGTTTTCCGTGGTTTTCCACTTCTCCTCCAGGCAAATGCCGGGATGGTACCTAACTTAAGGCCAAGGCCGCTTGCTTCCTTCCTTCCTCCTTCCTTGTCTATCTCTTCCAATCTTCCCATCCCCCACCAAGGCCCCTGTTCGGCATAGCAGGTGAGGCCGCTTGGGCGAGCTACTGGTCATCCTCCCTAGTTGTATCCCCCGACGTAGAGTCTGAAGCTCCAGGACACTGCCTTGAGGCGGTAGAGGTGGGATCCCTCGCTGAGTCCGAGGGAAAAACCGACCCTGGAGGGTAAGTAGATTAAGAAGAAGATACGGTACAACGATTATCTAAGTCAGTGGTTCCCAACCTTTGCCAGCTGACGCCCCCTTTTTCAGATACGGGTAGTCATCGCGGCCCCCTCCCCCGTTCGCTTCTACAACCTCTCGATAAACTGACGTGGAGGATATAGACCTAACCTAATGATACTACATAATGCATTATTCCATTATCAATTATTTATGAAAAAAATAATATGAAGTATGCGCTTTATACCTATGGCATACTAACTTCATTTTAGCATAATACAAAGAACACACTTTTACAATAAATCCTTACATTAGTCAACAAACGTCAGTGAGAGGCTTGACACTGTTTTCTCTTAGTGAGATTCGATATGTTTGGTTTGATATTTGACAGAGCACAGCGGAGATCACTTGCAACGTCAAGCCGACAAGGCTGCTTTGTTTTTATGACACTCAGCGTTAAAAATCCTGACTCACAAAATTATGTCGTTGAAAATGGAACAATGACACGCAATGCTACTTTGGCAATTTCAGGATACACTGCAAGACAGTTTACCCAAAAGTCGCCCAGTCCGAATATTTTGTAATCATCTTCTAGCTTTGAATCACACTTCAAATCTATGGCTTCTTCCTGAAGTTGTGCTGGCAGTGCTTCAATGTCAATGGTAAACTGATTTCTTGTTAACATCCAGGACCATTCACCTGACGAGATATCAGGAAAGTAGAAATTGAATTCTTGTGTCAGGGAATCCAAATGTGACTGAATTTGCACCTTAAGTTTATTACGATCACGTTCATTTTCCGGCAAAATTTCATTAAGGCGGTGAAAGGGTGAGAATTTGTTCAACTGAAGCCGCCGTTTCCATAACTGTATTTTTTCCAGGAAAGCTCTGATGGCATCATAAGCAAGCATAATATTGGATTTTTTGCCTTGGAGCTTAAAGTTCAAACTGTTCAAAGCTTAAAAAAAAAAAAAAAAAAAAAAAAAAAATAGCGAAGATATGCCAATGAGACGATAAAATTTGCATCAGTAAACACTTCATACAGATCGTTCTTACCTTCACCAAGAAGAAAGATTTCAACTTCAGACTTTAATTCAGCCGAGCCAACATGTTCCCTTTTGATAGCCAGCGAAACTCTGTGTGGAAAAAAAGAGTTTTGTGATCGGCTTGAAGGTCAACATAAAGGGCTTCAAACAATCTTGTCTCTAGAGAACTTGTCTTCACAGAGTTCACAATTCTCATAGCGACTTTTAGAGTGTTATTAAAATCTTGGGGCAAGGTTTTGGCCGCCAAAGCCTGGCTGTGAATTATACAGTGGGTTCCCATGATGTTTGGATTTTTATCTTTGGCCAATTTAAGAAACCCAGAACGTGACCCAATCATAGCAGGTGCACCATCCGTACTTATACCCACTACATTTTCCCAGGAAAGTCCTTGTTCTTGGAAAAACTACCGATGGAAGAAAGCACATCACAAGCTTTGGAAGTTGTTTTCAAACATTGGGAGAGTAACATTTCTTCTCTTAAAATTCCACTGTCGACAAATCGACAATATACAATCAGTTGACAACAATGGGCCACATCAGTAGTTTCATCACAATGAATTGAAAACACTGGAGATGTTTTCATCTCATCAAAAATTTGCATTTTAATGTCTTCTAACAGTTTTTGAAGTCTGCACTTCATTGTGTTATCAGAAAGAGCAATTTTAGACAATTTCTGACGACTCGCTTCACCTAAAACTATATTTGCGGCTAACAACGTACATGGCTTTACTAATGTTTCCCCAATTGTGTGTGCTTTCTTGTCTTTGGCAATCAGAAGAGCTAGTTCATATGATGCTTTCACTGCTTTCTCATTTTCTTGGTTAAAAGTACCTGATGAATCTAATTTCATACGTTTTAGTGAGTTGAGTTTAGTTAAAAAAAAAGGTTGTGGGTTTGTCTTTTAAGCCTGAATGATTCGTGTTTAAATGTCTCTCAAAACACACAGGCCTCATCGCATCGTTACTTAGAACACAGGGGCAGATTACGCATTCAGGCTGTTGTATTCCGTTCCGTTCAACGACTGTGAAGCCATATTTAATGTAGTCATCATTGTACAGTCTCTGCTTGGACATTGTTATATTTTTTTTTAAAAAACTCACAATATTAAATAACACAATTCACACAGTCGCGCATGTTACAGCGAAGCAAACACAACACTCACAATAAACAACTTGACAGACACGTTCACTGAGAAAGTATACGAGGCACAGAATCAACAGTCGAAGGGCCGGGCCACTGATGGTCTATCGGCGATGTGTTTTCATGGCCATTACTGCGCCATCTCTGATGGAACAGTTGTACTATGTAGCTTTCGCCAATTTGACTGCGAGGAAAGAATAAGAATGTGTAGGGGTGGGAACAGAGCATTCAAGGACGAGCAACCCACAAAGCGAGTCTATATGCCCAGGGGGGTGACACTTCATAGGGAGCGTCCGAAGCAGTTCTGAGATGGGCCAATCGATCTCCGCCAACTAATGAAAACTAAAATTCTCTTTTAGAGGGTTAATTTAGAAGGCAGAGGTTGGCATTACACATTCAGTTGCGTGGTACAGCAAATTCAAAACAACACCGTTATCGTTGCGCGCGAAGGGACCTTGGTCGTACGGTATGTAATAGTGCTTGTTAGACGAAAATTTGTTGAGATTCTTTCGCATTGAACGAGATTTTTGATCCATTTTTTTGAGAGTATGGTGTGAAATTATAATTATGCGCGTTCTTAATGTGAAGAAATAGTATTATGATCATGAACGTACTTCACATTGAACTACCTAGCTGTTGCGAGTAAACGTCTGTGTGATTGTGCTTCTTACCTGCTGTTTGGAATAAATAAATTCAAAATATAAACTGTGTGCATTATGCTGTGTTTTACTTTCACCCTTTCCTTCTCGTGTTTTCCATTCCCATACATAAAAGTCGTGGGAAGGGTTCAACGAACGAACGAACGAATGAACGAACGAAAGAATGAGGTTATGTTAGATCGTGATTTAGGCAAGTATGGGCGTTTTGGGGTTTTATATGAATTGCATTAACATTTTCAGTAATCAATGTTGCATTTATCACTTAATAGATGTAAATTTACATTAAAATGCGAACGGTGAAACAACGATACAAGCTACGTTATAACAGTATTGCCAACATACAAATACGGTAATTGCAATTTACTTTTCAAGTAAAAGACACGAGAGAAGCTTTAGATACAACTTTCCTACCGAAATACAATCATTATCTCTATCACAATTAAAATTTTAACAAAGTAACAACTATCATCATCGTGTTTACTACGAGGTACTATCGTGGGATTTATTTCCTTATGTTGGCAGAGAGAAAGTGGCCACTGTAGCTTCCATGACCTGTTTTCTCAGTCAACTTTATTATACAGGAGTGACGGATCTATTTCTCTTATATGATCCTTGTATATGCCTCAGAGTGAGAGGGAAGGAGGCACTTCCGCTTCGTTTGTTGCTTCTGAAACTCCGAAGTTCTTTGTTCTTCAGAGTTAATGTCGAGTCCTGCCTGTAGTAACTTATTGCCAGTTAAGATCTTTGATGAGAAAATGTCACTGTTTCATTAATTGCTATGGTTAAACATTAATTAGTTGTAGCCCAAAATACCAGTAGGCCTACATAGAATTTCACGCTAGCCGTGAAAGCCTAACATGTTTTATTAAATAAATTTATTATAATTTAGTCTACTATTATTGCCTTATCTCCTGTTGTTTTTTGCTACTAGATCAATTTGATATAATACCGACATTTATACGAGTACCTCCTTCATGTAATATATTTTGTTTATGAGAAAAACTTTGTACAGTATGTAACAGTAATACTGGAAAATGAAAGCAACTACTACATCGTTGATGAGTTGAAACATGTCGCGTATGGTCCTAGTTTACTTTCACGCAAGTAGGTCCACAAAGTGTGCAATTAAACGTGCGTTAAGTGGTCTTGTTCCCGCACCTGGTCTCAGGCTTCATTTTGCTCCTCACAACACAGCGAATTCTTTATTTCACCTCCAACCTCGCGGCTCCGTAGAGGTTTGTGCCGACAGTTGGCAATTACCAACAAGCTAGAAAGAGCTAGAAAGAGGACTCTTTCTAGCTCGTTTGCTCCAGCCGAGAAACACACCAGGGGAAGACCATCAGGGGGCGTGCATTGTCTAATCAAGCCAAGGTTATCCCCGTTCCATGTGCTAATGACGGACGAGGACCTAGTGGTAGTAAGAACAAGAATAGGAGTCATCATCTGCGCATACTTTAGACCGGATTGCAGCTCAGTAGATATAATAGATAACATTCAGAAAGCATTTGATAGTATTACTAACAACCCCAATGTAATTTTAGCAGGTGATTTTAACTGCCCCTTAGACAGACCAAGCAGAAAAACAGAGTTAGTTCTGGAATACTTAACTGAAGTAGGACTAACATTAGTGAATGACCGGAAAACACAAACATACATCTGCCACAACGGAGGAAGCGCAATAGATCTAGTCCTGGTAAAGGGCATAGAGGTGCAGTCCCAAACTCTTCTCACAACTACTGATGGCGCACTAATAAGAAAGCACATTCCAGTGATCACAAACGTGTACTGCAGTCCAGCTATAGAGACAAGACATAGTAATGAAAAGAAACTAAAGAGATGTCTAAATGTATCTCTACTACAGGAAAACTCAAATGAAACTGAGCATATGCTCCAAGAAATCAGAGCAGGAAAGATCGATGAAGCGGCACTTCTCATAGAGGACTACATAAAAGAAGCGACCGAATCGTGGAATGGTAATCGCAAAGCCAAAGAATGGTTCGACAGTGAGTGCTTCCAAGTAAGACAGGCAACTTTGAAGAAAATGCGAGTAGCCAGACAAAGTATGGACGCCGTCCACTTAGCAGAATATCAAGCCGCTAGAAAGACATATAAAACTCTTTTAAAGGATAAGAAAGCCAGTTACATAGAAGCTCAATATCAGGCGCTAATGAAGGAAATCAAGGAAAACCCGTACAAAGCAGTGCGCCCGCGCCAACCAAGATTCCCAGCAGACATACCAATGGAGATCTGGGAGGTATACATGGAAAATATACTATGTAAACGGGGCTTAACACCTACAATGGAAGGAGAAGTTAAACCATGCAGTCCTTTCACTCAGGAAGGAGTAAGGAAAGTGATCTCAAGTGCAAAATCTAACAAGGCGGCAGGCTCAGATGGCCTCTACAACGAATTTCTGAAGACATCTCTCCCTTACCTAGAAACAGTATGGCTAGAGCTGATGAACAAGTGTCTGGAAACAGGAAACATTCCAAATGTATGGAGAAAATCAGTCGTTAAGATGCTACACAAAGGGAAAGGAGAAGTAAACAAACCGGAATCATATCGCGGAGTGGCTCTTGAATCAGCAGCTTTCAAGATTCTAACCAAACTGATAACCCAGAGAATCAATAGAATAGCAGACCCGCTTCTCCCTGACGAACAGTTCGGATTTAGAGCCGGGAGATCGACTCTGATGGCAGTGGAATGCCTCCTCCAAGATATTCACGAAACAACCAGAGAAAAGCAAGGCAAAATGTTCGTAATATTTATTGACTACTCCAAGGCTTTTGATACAGTAGATAGACAGAAACTTGTTAGAAAACTAGAGGAAATCATCGGTCGTACCTGGCTCACTAGACTAGTTGCCAACATACTTGCGGAGAACTATATCCAAATAAGCGACAATCTCTGCACATCAAGATGGATTCGGCAGACAAATGGGGTATTACAGGGGGACCCACTAAGCCCTCTGCTGTTTAACATCTTCACACAGGATGCAATAAAAGAAATTAAGAAGCAAACACGAAAGGTTAACGCGTACATATATACGGACGACATGGCTATTGCGTCTGAGAGTAAAGAGGAACTACAAGTTGCCATGGACTTAATTTTGAAATGGGCAGAAGATAATAAAATGGACCTTAATGCAAACAAAACAGAATTGGTTGTTTTTAGGAGGGGAGGAAAATTATCTAGAGGCGATTACATCCTGTGCAAAGGACAAAAATTACGAATTAGTAACCAGTACAAATATCTAGGGATCACAATACAGGTAACAGGAACAACATTCACAATACACCTAAAGGAGAGAATCATCGCAGCTATACGAAGCATTAGTGATATTAAACATCTTCCACAGCTATCTTTGGAGACAGCCATGGCTCTGTTTAATACGAAAGTTGTTCCAACAGCCATATATGGTCTAGAGCTAATATGGGAACACCTCTCAAAAAGACAACTGCAAGAGCTGGAAAGTTTGAAGGCTAGATTCTTGAAGAGAGTTTTATGCGTTTCTAAATATACATTATCAAGGCTAGTATACGTTCTGGCAAAGGAGACGTACTTCATTGAAGACATAAGACTTAGATTGTTACTCTCAGCGACAAGGAGTTACAGAGAGCTGCTACAAGAACTGCAAGCAAAGAGGGCTATGATATGGGACGAGTTTTACTCAACTGATGCGATGTTAAACAGGGACTGGACACGTGGTGGATATGACCTGAGGCATACAGTGACCAGGTTTGCCGTACACGGGTTCCACCATAAGGTATGCAGAACCATGGAATTTCACAAGTCAGGACCGGGTTGCGTATGTGTCTTCTGTGACCAACGATGCGGCATATACCATGCTATCGAATGTGTCCATAGAAAAGGAAGCTTGACACAACTGTGTAAATAACTGATCATGTTTTGCAAGCATTGACTGCATATTATCACTATTAGTGATATACATCTAAGTGTATTTAAGTGTATATATCATGACCATTTGGTTGCAATACTATTATTATTAATTACCAATAGTGGTGGGCGAAGCTCTCGTTCGAGATACTCGAGACTGACGTCACCACTCTCGATGCATCTTCGAGATCTACGTAGAGATGGGCATAACTCTCGTTTGAGATACTCGAGCCTGACGTCACTTTCTCGATGCATCTCGAGGCACGCTCCAATTGAACCTCAGCCAGGACGAATATAGCAGAAACAGAAATGATTAGTAAAGATTGAACTCGAGCTGTTAGCGTGGCTCAGTTGGCTAAATATCATCGTCAGGCATTATCCTCCGCTACGTTTTGTAGCGGTTCGAATCTTATCTTCAAATATTTTTGTTTGTTCTTGTTTTGCCATCGGAGTTTCGGCTACCAAACACACACCTGTTCGTGCAGAAACAACCAGATCGCTAATAGAATTAATTAATTGTAACGTTACTAAATATACAAAATAACCAATAGATAATAAAATCTCTTCCACTCCAACACATGCAATATACACCAATCATAATGTAAACAAACCTGATTACCTCGTGGCCATGTCATCAGATCAGTTAGCTTTGTATCTGTATTGCACTGAAAATAGTACTCATAATAATGTTGTGTTACGTCCGTCCTAAATGCTAGTTCTTGACAGACGCCTGGGTGTGGGAATTTTGTCCCGCAGGAGTTCATTAACGTGCTGGAAGCCAACGACATGGAATTGTTACCTTTAAAACAGTAGGTGCACTGACAGAACATATTGAACACACTGGGATAAAGATGTATGTGTTTCGACAGAGGGTTATCGCACTACTCTGTGTTCTGTATTGTACGTTTTGTTTATTACATATTACAGGCTTTGCTTCTCTCAGTTTTGTGTTGTACGTTTTGGTTATTGAATACTGCAGGCCTTTTCTCTGTTGTCAAGGTATTTTAACAGAAATAAGTTTGTTTGCGGTAATAAAACCGAATAAATCATCATTTAATTACCGGTTCTACTCTATAACGAAACACCGGAGACCACGGGTACCTTATACTAATATACACAGAAGGTTTCCCTGAACAATTTCCGAAAATTTGTCGATGGAGTTCGGCTTCATCCTGTATATGTGCCTTCAGGTCCGATAATATTGTGGCTGGTCTTGAATGATCCTTTTCAAGGAAACGATCTACTTGTTACCATACTTACATATAAGTATCGATAGTCCAGAAGGAGACTTAACCCGAGAACGAGTCCCTCATCGGATACATGCACACATATAGCAGTATATGCCATTACCGGTATATTTTACTTTCTGTTCAAATTATTACACAACTCGATACGTCGTAAAAGACATCGTTTCAATAAAATGTTAAAAATATATCACACTCTTCATTACTATTTATTTCACAAACCCAGTCCCCGAACCATAGGAACTAATCAATGAAGGATAAAATATCTTACCTAGCCGAGAATCGAACCCAGAGACCCTTGGACGAAACGCCAGTACGCTAACCATTTCGCCACGGAAGCGGACAATGGTTAAGTAAAATGCAGGAAGTACAGGTAGGGAAGTTGACTGCGAGTAGATTATAAAGTACCGTAGTTGGCGTATCGTCATTAGTTGTTATAATGATATTTGCTTTACGTCCCACTAACTACTTATTAAGGTTTTCGGAGACGTCAGTAGTTGATCAACAGGCGAAGTAGGCTATAGTCGAGGGCAGTGGCGGCGCGTGACTTTCATCACTGGGGGTTCAAAAGAAGAAAAAATTGCCTCCCCCCCCCCCAACCTCTCCTCTCCCCATCTCCGCCAGCTTCTCTTCCGTCGTGGGCCGTAACCTCCTAAACTAAGATGACATTTCTAGAAATATGATCAAATACGAAAGGAGCAGAAAATACGGTAGGCCTACATGCCGAGTTTTACCACATGCAAAATAAGAAATAACTGCTTCATTGAAGTCCGCAGAGTCTCGAACAAAGTTCCTTTCAATTGACAACATAGCAAGAGCAATAAGTCTATCCTCGGTCATTGTGCTGCGCTAGAAAGTCTTTATTCTCTTCAGGGTAGAGAAACACCTTTCTGCTTCCGGTGTCATGGGAATAGTAACAACTATATTTAAAAGTTTTCATTGGTATTACCTTGCCGCTATTCTTTGCCTCAATGATTTTTGAGTTAAGTTTCTCTCCAAAAGGTAATTATTCCAAAGAAGGCAAATTAATAGGTGTTTAGTAAGTAATGATATATTTGGGACAAGATATTAATTGGAATTTGACAGTTTAATGTGACTTTTGGTAATAACGATGCTTTTCAACACTAGCGCTAGTTACGTGCACTATTCTCTGTTGCCTAGTCAAATTCCCGTAAGGCCAACAGATGGCAGGCACATACCCCAACCCCAACAACACGACTAGCTAGTCTTGAGACAGTGGCCTATTGCGCATGCGTAAAGAACAGAGATCCGTTTCTGCGATATCCTGGTCTTGCCTTAGTGCTGGCTTTCGTCCCCCCGCACCTCGCTACTCCCTTCGCCTATGTACGGACGGAGAGATCGCTTTGCAAGGGGGTTCATTCCAGACAAGTATCCAGCCACAGACCTTGCGCAGCTCGCATGAATTGAAAGCCAGTACGAGCATATTACGGATAGAGGGATTTAGCAGGAGCTTCGAGATTGACAAGGGAGTTATGAAAATTACGTAGTTGATTACAATTTGATATAAACTGGAGGTTCATTGCTCCATTGCGCTATACCAGAAACCGCCACTGGTCGAGGGATAACATACCGCATGCGCATGATGTCCCGATTTAAACTTTGAGATAGGAATACGAGTCATGTCTTCTTGTCTTGTCTTGATCGTATAATTTAATGGGCTTCGCTTGGGAGCGGTATACCCAGCCACGCATCCTCTAAACAAACCCAAAAGATGGAGAAGATGAAAAAGAATATGTAAAATGTAAAAAAGGGAATAAGGAATTCAACTACATATCTACCACACAGGAAAAGCACAAGGACACAAGGTACTAGACTTCACGCCAGAGTGACCGATACTTGGCGACTTCTACCAATCACAAACAAGACCAGGTCGACACATAAGGGGAAAAGGAAAAACAACACCACCGAACCTACAGTAAACAATTAGTGTCATAAAGGAAATTCGAGAGGGCAGTTACCGTAGCAGGCGTGGGATCGAGTATCCAACACGTCAATTGAGTGGGTAACGCGAAGTGTGTACGAAAAAAAGGTTGTAACCATTTACGCCTACTAATTTCGAGTAACGGACATTGAAAAAGTAGATGATTAATGGTAGCAATCGACGTTCGACACTGACAGAGGTTAGACGCGACCAACTTCATCCGAAATAATTGATCCGGCGTGCACATGTGGTTAAGCCGCAAACGGACAAGATTCGTAATATGACGTCGAGTATAAGGATGTTTTGTAAACCACGGAGAACGTGGGACATTCGGGAGAATTGTGAATAAGTTCCGTCCTTTTCGACACGCGGGGTTACTCCACTCAGTCTGCCAAATCTGTCGTAGAGTCTCGCAACAACCGCTCCAAAATTCCATGTAGGGCAACATCAAATAAAACGCCACACCCTGACCATGCGCAGCAGCCTGAGCTAAACGATCAGCCTGTTCATTACCAGCGATATGGGAATGACCCGGAACCCAGATAAATTTAATCTGTTTACCTCGTTGATGAAGATCGAAACAAATTTTTCTGAGATTCTGAATGTACCAATGAGAGCGGTAATTGGGATTGTGTAAAGCCTGAAGTACACTCAAGGAATCAGAAGCAATAGTGGCAGTTTCGAGGCGGGAGTACTTAACGTATAAGAGGGCTTGACGGATGGCAAAAGCTTCAGCCGTAAAGATAGAAGTCTCCGACGGGAGGGAGAATTGTTTACCTAGAACAAGATCTGGGGAGAAAAAGGCCGCCCCCACACCTGGGGGGGAGGGGTACAAATTTTGGACCCATCCGTATAGAAGACTGGTGCTAATGTGTGAACATCCTGTGCCAAAATGTGATGGACATATTTCCGAGCACTTTGTGTCCGGGCCGGGCCAAAAGATGGGACCTCCCCTGACGTGGGGAGTATCATGTCAGGGACATAGTAGTTTGCCTGAAAGGGAAAGATGTAGTTAGCTGTGGACGGGTTACGCAGAATAGAGTTGCGAAGATAGCTAAATTTCCAATAAGCCCAAGCCAGCGCGGGGAATCTGTGTAACGGAGTACCCATATCTTGATAATAGCGAACGAACAAAGATAATTTAGGGATGAGAGGGTGAGAGTTTAGAGATAAAGTCCGTAGAAGAAACTTGGTTGCTAGCAATTTTCGCCGCAGATTTAAGGGGAATTCCGCAGCTTCAACCAGGGTGGCATTGTTGGGGGAAGATGGTAGAGCCCCAAGACAAAGTTTAACAAACTGTACTTGCAGTGAATCCAAGTGATTAAGTTTGGTCTTGGCCGCCGTGTCGATAAACCCCGAGCCATAATCCAAAGACGATCGAAGAATGTTACGATATAACAGAAGCATCGTACTAGGATCGGATCCCCAAGATCTATGTCGTAGGGCAACAAAGAGTGATTTTTTTGGAAAGGACTTATCCACCAGGTATTTGATGTGAGAGTGCCATAGTAATTTCCGGTCAAGGTAAATACCAAGATATTTAGTAGACTGGACTATCGGGATCGAAAACCCTTGGAAGCGAATAGGCGGGTGATCTGTACGCCGAGCCCAAGAGAAAATCATCGCACGACATTTGGCAAAAGATACCTCTAAGTTATGATCATGGAGCCACTTTCCAAAATCCAGTAACGTCAGATGTAATGACTTATAAACCTCGTCAAGTTGTGGAAGACTGAGATATATCACGAGATCGTCAGCAAATTGGATCATACGTGCTCTGCGTGTAATAATGTTCTCGAGGGACATCGAATAAATTGAGAAGAGAATAGGACTTAGGATATCCCCCTGAGGGAGCCCCGTAGAGGTCAGACGTGCTGAGATTTGTGGGAAGTGTTTGAGTTGAAGTGATCTGTGCCTGAGCATATTCAAAAGGAGATTAATAAAGAGCGGCGGAAAATTATAATTTAGCAATTTTTGGAGTAAAATTTTTAGGTCAACATGATCATATGCTCCCCGTAAGTCAAAGAAAATTGCCAACAAAGGTTCCTTCCGACAGCGTGCTAAACTGATATCTGTAACCAAAATATGAATGGCATCAGAGGCAGAACGACCCGGGAGGAAGGCAAATTGATATTTTGGTAACAGGTTATAAAAATCGAGAGACCATTTGAGGCGTTCCAGAAGAATTTTTTGGAAAAGTTTCCTAAGGCATTGGCCCAGGTAGATACCCCGGTAACTATCAGTGAGGAGAGGATTTTTACCTGGTTTCAACAGGGGTACTAGATAAAAGTCATTCCATGTGGAAGGGGTTCGAGCCTTCTCAAGGCAATGATTGAAAATGTGAAGTAAATGTTGCCTAGCTAGAAGGGGGAGTTGCTTTAATACGGAATACGAAATCGCATCCCGTCCAGGTGTCGAATTGTTGGAAGTATTGATAACCAGATTTAATTCGTCTATGTCAATTGGGCTCATGAGAGACGAAAAAGTATTGGAACTAGGAGGGATAACGAAACCATACTGAGGGTCTACCGAATCCGGCGTGAGGTGATGAAATAAGTTTATCAAAGCATCCATATTGAAATGTATAGTAGACGGTGGATTAAGGAGGCGGTTCGATAGACCAGCGATTGCTCTCCATATATGTTTGGACGGTGTCTGCCTATTTAACGAGGCAATGAATGTTTTCCAAGCTCGGCGGCGTTTATCATTAAAAACCTTTTTCGATTGTGCTACTATGACTTTATAATGTAAATAAGATTGGAACGTACCCAAACGTCGAAAAGAGCGCAATGCTGCTTTCCGGCGTGATATTAAGGCGGTGCATTCCGCGTCCCACCAGCGGGCATAAACGATAGATTTAGGTGGGAAATATGGTTGTAGTGGATGGTAGAGATCGAGATATTCAGTGATAATAGCTGTGAAGGAACTGTAGGACACCGGTTGATCTCCTAAGGCTGCAAACTTGTGGGCTAAAAAATGTTGAAACTGAGAAGAATTGAAGTTGCGCATTCGTCTGCTTACTTTAACCGGGGGTTGAGCGGCGGGGAGACCGTCAGCCAACCCAATAAAGATAGGGAAATGGTCACTGGAATGGGTGTCCTTGACGACCTCCCATTCCACACGGTGCGCCAGATTACTCGAACAGATAGTTAAATCCACAGCACTTTTATTTGTAGAAGGGGGGGGGGTAACGCGAGTAGGTGACCCATCATTCAAAATCCGTAAATGATGTGATGCCGCTAATTTAGCTATTTTATTGCCCTTAGGGCACGAAACGTCACATCCCCAACTCCGATGGTGACCGTTTAAATCGCCCCCCAGAAGAAAGGGGTGCGGCAGGTGTGAGAAAAAAGTCGCCCAATCAGCATAAGTGCCTTGAATTCTCGGGGGGAAATAGATGGAAATAAAATGGATGTTGTTGATCACAATGGCGACCGCCTGTGTACCAGGTATTTTATACGTTAATGATACCGACGAGTATGATAGGCTGTTATGGACCAAAATACACGCCCCGTCAAAACCATAATTGTCATGACGAATAACAGTATAATGGGGTATATGAAAATGTTTGGCCGGAGCCAACCAAGTTTCACTAAGGAAAAGGATATGAGGTTTGTAAGAATCAATGAGTAAGAATACTTCATGTCTCTTGTGAACTACGCTCCGTGCATTCCACTGAAGAATGATCATGTAACGATATAAATGATACTAATGAATGGAGTAGTGACTGAACTTCCTCTTGCATGGTGAGGAGCATTTTAGACCATTTAGCATCGTTTTCAGCCGCCCGGACATAGGCAGAGAGTTTGTTTGAAATAGCTGTAATGGTAGCCGATACCGGGTTCGAGGCCCGGGAACTGTCTTGCTTTGAGTATACAGTAGAATCTACATGCCTGGAAGTGGCCGGGAGGTTCGTCCTCCATATGGAAGGTATAGGATGTATAGCAGCGGTGACAGAGGGAGGCTGTTTGAGAAGAGCACGATATCCCTTGACATCGTAACCTGGCGAACGATCCGGACTAGGTGGAGGCGATGAAACAACCGCCGTAAATTTTCGCTTTCTCGGCGGCTGGGGTTGAGGAAACGACGAAGTGCTCGGAAGCGGAGGAAAGTTGTGTAAGGTCAAAAGGGGGTTGAATCTATTGGCTGTCGGAGTAAAAAAGGACTCTGAGGATAACTGAGGGACGGCCAACGCCTGCTGTTTTTTCAGTTCCTGTTGCCGTTTTTGTTCTGGGCATTGAAGGGAACCTACGGAATGTTCTCCTGAACAATTGAGACAACGTCGGGTAGAATTCTTACATTCTGTAGTTTCATGTTCATGTGCGCAATTAGCGCATCGAGGGTGTTGAGCCCTACAGTTTTTTCTGGTGTGGCCGTATCGTTGGCATCGCCGGCAAATCGTCGGCTGGAAAACAAATGGTTCGACCTGGGTACGAACCCGGTAGATGGAAATGAAAGCAGGGAGAGTCTGGCTGCGAAACGTGAGTCTAATGGTACCAGTTGGAATGTAACTGACGCGGCCATCCTGAAAGGAGCGTCGGTTCATTCGCTGTGCTTCGACTAATGGGGCAGTTGATTCAGCAACCTTACAAAGTTCCTCGACCGATAAATCTTTATCAACCCCTCGAATAACGCCTATCTTATAGATTGACGCAGAAGGAATAAACGCTTTAAGGTTTTTTTCCTTTAAAATAGGGTTGGTGAGAAAATCGTTAGCTTTTGTTCGTGAATTAAACTCAATTTGGATCCTATGGCGACCTCGCCGAGCAATTTGAGTAACACCCTCAAATTTACGATCATAAATTTTTTTTCCCAAAGCCATGGGATGGATGCTGCCCAATTTCTTACCATCAGCAATGGCCTCCACAAATACTACGTAGGGTCCCGTATGTGTCTCATCATATGTCTGTGTGTCAGGTTTCAGAGAATACACATCAACTTTAGGAGAGGGAGCACGGTTACTATCAGGTGGGGGTGGGTCATTTAACACGAGGGTGTTATCCAAAGAGAACTCACGACTATCTACCTCAATTGACTCCTCCATACGCTGTCCACCACTCGACTCCGCCATGAGGTTCGGAGGGAGTTGAGAAATTAATACATATAGTTACTCACAAGACTCCCACACCACTCCCAAGGAAGCGAAGAAACTTGAACACCTTACCAACACCGAACCTACTCGCACACTATACCGATTAATACGCTAGCACCGATAATCACGTCCACTCGCCACCGGGAACCAGCGCGAACTGAATACGAGTCATGGACTGCATCAGTTGCTCGAAATGCGTCGAGAGCTCTCGATACGTTTCCCAGCACTGCCTCGAGACAAAGAGCTCATGCGCCTGACGTCACTATACGACATCGAGATAGCATTATGAGGCACGTACTGCATCGCTTGCTCGGAATTAGTGATGGGCTAGCGACGGAATCGAGTAGAATCGAGTAATGTGCTCTTAGAATCGGTATTACTCGACTCCAGACTCGAGTCCAAGCATACTAGTGTCGCTATCTGTGGACATGCCTTAGAACTAAAATCTACTGTACTGGAGTGCACGGCATTCAGGGTCACCCACAGAATATTTTTGTGGTGTGGAGTGCAATATGTTTGCTGCTGATGATTGATGTTGTTCAGTCATCGGTCGTCAATAATTCGATTGTTATGATTATTATTATCATCATCATAGGCACTAAAGGTTGTGACTTACTAACAAACTGTCAGCTGTTTAGCTAGAACAGAATGACGTTCTGTCCGCTGATTTGCTGCGTGAACGTACGTCACATTCTGGACGCCTCATCTTAATACCCGACATTATATCTGCCGAAAGTATGATGTACATATAAACTGCTGTAATTCACCTGTTCCCCGGACGATTGTAGGCTTTGGCGCGGTTAGCAATAGGCTATGGTTACAATAAATCTGTCATACTACCGATCATATTAGCACATCTACGCCCGTGTATATGCATAATGGCTACATGAGATATAATTTACCAGTAGCGAAGCAATACAATGTGTGCAGAAATACCGTCTATAGTCTACAAATAGCACATGTTTAAAATACACTAATTACAACATACATACCGTGACAGGGATTTGAAATAATAATAATAATAATAATAATAATAATAATAATAATAATAATAATAATAATAATAATAATAATAATAATATAAATTTTACGTCCAAGTACGTACATTTGTATGGTTTTCGGGGATGCCGAAGTACCGCATTTAGTCCCCCGGGAGATTTTTTACGTCCCAATAATTCTACCGACACTAGGTTGACGTATTTGAGCACCTTCAAATACTACCGGAATAAACCAGTATCGAACCGGCCAAGTTGGGCTATGAAGGCCAGATAAGCTATATTATCAATATTAGAATAGATGGCATATTCAGTGAAGTGTGTGCGAGACGCCGTAAACGGATATTTTCATATCTTATTATGCGTATTAAGTGGCATTATTATCGTTCTCGAGTAATTATCAAATTTAGGTTATTCCTTTTGCGCATTCATTCAGTTTTTTCATATCGTACCGCGCTGTCGCAATCCCATAAACCCTCGGCGACCGCTTGTACGCATGCTTCATCCATCTACGAGCCGGCGAGTGAGCGAACGTGTGACGTCATGCTATCATCGAGCCTTCGCAAGCGAAGCGAGTCCGAGCCTGTACTCGAAAGAATCGAGTACCGCGATTCCAGGCATCACTCGCGCACATCACTACTCAGAATGCATCGAGAGCTTTGCATCACGCGACCCATCACTAATTACCAGTGCTTTTGAACCATTGACTTGGCGCGACAATCACTTAGAGAGATTCGAAAAATGTTTATTACACAAAATTGTAATATTCGATGTAAAAAAATGAATTCGGAAATCACTTCATACCCCCCTGATAATGCCCCACGCCCCCTAGGGGGGCGCACCTTCCAGGTTGGGAACCCCTGATCTAAGTTATATAGCCTACGATTAATACAAATGAGATGATATTTGTCTGTTTGTTCCGGATAGGCTCGAAAACTACTGGACCGAATGAGCTAAAATTTGCTAAGGATATAGCTTGAAATCCCGATCACGCAAGGAATACTTTTGATTTTGTTATATTTCACCGTTTCGAACAAGCGGGAAATTTCACAGGATTCTGTCCCTAATTTGGGCAATTTTTGCCCAACATCAACTAAAATAACGGGTAAACGGTCGCGCCTATCGAAATTGAAACTAAATTTCCTATCAGGAACGTCATATTCGTTTCTTCGTAATTCTAACGGTTCGTATCCCAGTGTCGGCAGCCCTGAATATAGTTTTCCGTGGTTTCCCATTTTCACCACGGCCGCTTCCTTCCCATTCCTAGGCCTTTCCCATCCCATCGTCGCCATAATACCTATCTGTGTCGGTACGACGTAAAGCAAATAGCATAATTCTGACAGCTTTCGAGAAATTTTAGCTTATTGTGTCTTTTGGCTGTGGTCCACGGCGAAATAACGGGTAAACGGTTGGCCTTATCGAAAATTCCGAGAGAATTCCGCTTTCTTGCGATTCGACTATGGTTGCCATCGCTAATAGAAGTCGTTCATTTGTTAAACAGGCCAGCTGAAGAACGAACGCGCCATTTTGCGGAAAGCGTTTGGACGTTACAGTTGTATTATTGAGAGTGCTAAGCGTGCTTGTCCAAATTTGAGAACTGCTGCGGGCTGTAGTTTATTTATTCATCTATTCTCATATCATAGTCATCGTACTATATTAATATTTCGTGTTTCTATCTTTTTAACATTGTGTAGATTTTAGTAGGTACGGTATTAGATCTAGCCGAATAGTAACACGAGTGGTCGCACGTGAGATTTTCTCTCACAACGAAATGTTATCAAGTCTTTCTCACACAGCCAACATAGGCCAGTCATTATTCTTTATGGTACAGAAATTCTACTAGTGTCACCTCCATCTCACAACCTCAATGAAATTTTCAAGTTGCGAACTGGGAGCTGTTTCAAAAAGGTCTTGATAATACCATCCAGTGGATTCCCCCAATTCATCCAATTATGAATGATTTGTGCATACTATTAATGTTAATGCCAAAAATATATTCCACGCGGGTTTCAGAAGGGATATTCCCGGATGGTCTCAAGAATGCAATGAGTTACATGCTAAATATCAAGAATCTCATGATGATATAACAGCTGATGACCTTTTGAGAGCTCTCAATAAGAACAGGAGAGAAAAATAGCATAAAACAGTGGCCAAACTTAACTTTACACATTCTAGTCACAAAGCCTGTAACCTTATAAGAAAACTTGGTACATATCCAAGACTGTCAAGCACAGTCTCACATGTGAATGCCATTGCTGTTGTATACAGACTAATGAAGAATTCGAAAGCTAAACTTGACAAGGCACATACACGGAATCATGAAAAGTGAATTGTACATAAAGAGATCCAATCTAACACCACATCCTGACTATTCAGGTGACTTCGGCATTGAGGAACTTGACATAGCCTTGAATATGCTAAAGGTAAATAAAGCTGTTGGCTTTGATGGTGCATATCCAGAGTTTTCCTATAATTTTTCGGGGCATAAGAGTGACGCGAATTACGGAAATGAGACGTAAAGACTGCGTTACGCAGTTTAGATAAAAAGATTATCCGTATATTACAGAAACAAATTACTCCTTAATGGAAATTAGTCATTAGATCAGTCACATGTAAGTAGGTAATATTACGAGAGTGCCGGGCTGAATGGCTCAGACGGTCAAGGCTCTGGCTCTCTGAGCAGGTTCGATCCTGGCTCAGCCCGGTGGTATTCGAAGGTGCTCAGATACGTTAGCAGTAGCTTTACGGGCATATAAAAGAACTCGAGTGTAACAAAATTTCGGCACCTCCGCATCTGTGAAAACCGTAAAAAGTAGTTATTGGGACGTAAAACCAATAACATTTATTAATATAGAACTTTCTGACAGTCGCAATACAAAAGCAAGAATAAAGTGCACTAGGTCTTCTCTCTAACATTTGAGTTAGCTGGAGTTTGTAACAGCGTTTATTTCCCAACATTATTCCTCGACTGAGCTCGCAGTTGCGATTAACAGTATTCTGTAAGAAGGAAGTCAGCTCCCAGACGAAACTATCTTTACATCGGTCTGTTTTCAGACCAACTTTGCTTTACGGGAGCGAAAGCTGGGTGGACTCAGGATATCTTATTCATAAGTTAGAAGTAACAGACATGAAAGTAGCAAGAATGATTGCTGGTACAAACAGGTGGGAACAATGGCAGGAGGGTACTCGGAATGAGGAGATAAAGGCTAATAAGGAATGAACTCGATGGATGAAGCTGTACGCATAAACCGGCTTCGGTAGTGGTGTCATGTGAGGCGAATGGAGGAGGATAGGTTACCTAGGAGAATAATGGACTCTGCTATGGAGGGTAAGAGAAGTAGAGGGAGACCAAGACAACGATGGTTAGACTCGGTTTCCAACAATTTAAAGATAAGAGGCATAACAGTCTATAATGATAATGTATGTATGTCATAATTTTTGAAGATTCCTTTATCAGTAATTGCAAATGGAGAACGTTATGCGCACGATTTAAGTCAAATACTAACGCCTACAACAGGAGAAAGTTTCCCTCTCGACTTCAACATAACACCAACGCCACTTGTCGCGCGATGAGAGAACTTCTCAACAGTCAACTCTCATACAAAACCACATTCTCCAAAGTCGACCTCATTAGAAATTATCACATCCTGTTGCACCAGAAGACATCTTAAAGACAGGCATCATTACTCCATTTTGTCTTTTTGAGTGGTTGAAAATGCCATCTGGACTACACAACACAGTACAAACATTTTCAGCGTTTTATTCATGGTGTTTTGTCAGACTTGCCTTAAGCTTTCTCTTTTTTTTTTTTTTTTTTTTTTGCTATTTGCTTTACGTCGCACCGACACAGATAGGTCTTATGGCGACGATGGGATAGGAAAGGCCTTGGAGTTGGAAGGAAGCGGCCGTGGCCTTAATTAAGGTACAGCCCCAGCATTTGCCTGGTGTGAAAATGGGAAACCACGGAAAACCATCTTCAGGGCTGCCGATAGTGGGATTTGAACCTACTATCTCCCGGATACAAGCTCACAGCCGCGCGCCTCTATGCGCACGGCCAACTCACCCGGTTTTTCTTTCTCTTATCTTGATAACATCATGATAGCATCGTCATCAGAGGATGAACATATGGTCCACCTACAACAACTTTTTGAACGCCTAGATGAACATCACCTTAATATCAGTGTAGGAAAGTCCATTTTTGGTGAGAAAGAAATTTAATTTCTGGGTTACTTTGTGTTAAACCGAGGAGTTTCACCTCTAGCGGACAGAGAACAGGTCATCAAAGACTCTCCACGTCCTACAACGGTAGCAGAACTTTGTGACAATTTTTGGGACTTGTGAATTTCTATTTGTGATCTTAACCACACACTGCAGATCAACAACCCTTATTTGACCTTTGCAAAAATATGATGAAGAATAAGAATAAGAAGAATCGTCCAATTGCGTGGAATCACATAGTAGATGCATCGTTCACCGAGTTGAAAGAAGAGCTAGTCAATGCAGGCCTGCTTGCTCACCCATCACTTGATTTGCCCTTAATCTTAATGGTTGATGCTTCGGGCTATGCCATAGGAGCTTAACTATAGCAGCTGAGGGGGGAAACTCGCATTCTTTTCCAAGTCTCTCTCAGACACACAACGCAATTATAGCACCTATGATCATGAATTGTTAGCTGCCTATTCTGCTGTGAAACATTTCAGATATCTGCTAGAGGGCCTGCAGTACACAATATTTTCAGACTACAAACCATTATCATCTGCTTTCAAACAACGCTTGGACAAAGCAACACTTAGACAACAGCGACATTTTGATTTTCTTGCACAGTTCACTATGGATATTAGACATCTCCCAGGCGGAGAGAATATACCTGCTGACACATGCTCTAGGATTGCAGATTTTACTTTGCCAACAAATATTTCATACGAAGATTGTGGTTACTACAGTCAGGGGTTCTCTGGGCAAGAGTTTAACTGGCTGATTCTTACACAAAGGTGCTGCTACACAGCAACAAGTATGCAAGAGAACTTATTTATGAATAGTCCTTTTCAGGAACTACCAAGCACGGAACAGTTATCAATTTCCATTGGTAACAACTTACGGATATGTCACTTGAACATTAAATCGATTTCAGCTGCTAAGAGTCAGTATCTCTCATACCTGATGCTGCAGAATACCTTAGATGCAATAGCAATAAAGGAGACTCACACCAAGGATGACACAGATCTTTGCAGAAGAGGAAGGATATACTGTATGGTTATGCTCTGGCTGGAGCCATAAATGATTAGCAATACAGTATTGCTACATACTGTATGTCAGGTACCATCTCACTGACTACAAAGTAACTTATCAAGACAGAACACCAGATGTCTTTGTTTCGGCTGTAGGGATTGCTGGTATCACTGTTGAAAATATTTACAAACCTCCAAAAGTCAGCTGGCTAAATCCTCTTGTAAGATCCTTCAGTCACCCAGTAGTGTATGTTGATGATTTCAACAGCCATAGTCATATATGGGGATAACAGAATGAAGATGACAGTGGAGCATTTCTAAATGAATGGATGGATATGTACAATCTTCAGCTTGTGTACAACGCGAAAGATCCAGGAATGTTCCGATCTGGTAGATGGTTAAAGGATTATTCCCCTGATCTGTGCATCACATCTAAATCTTGAAATAATGACATGACACAATGAAATGTCATCAAGTCTTTCTCACACAGCCAAAATAGGCCAGTCATTATTCATTATGGTACAGAAATTCTACTAGTGTCACCTCCATCTCACAACCTCAATGAAATTTTCAACTTGCGAACTGGGAGCTGTTTCAAAAAGGTCTTGATAATACCATCCAGTGAGTTCCCCCAATTCATCCAATTATGAATGATTTGTGCATACTGTTAAAGTTAATGCCAAAAAATATATTCCACGCAGGTTTCAGAAGGAATATCCCCGGATGGTCTCAAGAATGCAATGAGTTACATGCTAAATATCAAGAATCTCATGATGATATAACAGCTGATGACCTTTTGAGAGCTCTCAATAAGAACAGAAGAGAAAAATAGCATAAAACAGTGGCCAAACTTAACTTTACACATTCTAGTCGCAAATCCTATAACCTTATAAGAAAACTTGGTACAGATCGAAGACTGTCAAGCAGTCTCACATGTGAATGCCATTGCTGTTGCATCCAGACTAATGAAGAATTCGAAAGCTAAAATTGACAAGGCACATACACGAATAATGAAAAATGAATTGTACATAAAGAGATCCAATCTAACACCACATCCTGACTATTCAGGTGACTTCGGCATTGAGGAACTTGACATAGCCTTGAATATGCTAAAGGTAAATAAAGTTGTTGGCTTTGATGGTGCATATCCAGAGTTTTTTAAATCCATCGGACCTAAAACAAAACTGTGGCTCATTGAATTCTTCAATGAAATTCTATGAACTGGAAGTTTACCAAAGCTTTTCAAGCAGGCTAAGGCAATTGCCATCCTGAAACCAAGGAAAGATGGAACCGATGCTTCTCACTACTGACCAGTATTGCTACTCAACATGACCTATCAGCTACTAGAAAGGCTTGTTCTAAATCGCATTCAAGAGGCCATTGATCAAATCATCCCTGTTGAACAAGGTGGCTTTAGGAAACTTCGGAGCTGCTGCAACCAGGTTTTAACATTGACAACTCTAGTTGAAGCTGGATTTCAACAAGGTCTCCGATCAACTGCAGTTTTTGAGGACCTTACAGCAGCTTATGACACCATGTGGAGGGACGGCTTGATGTCGAAGTTTATTGAAATCATCCCATGTCACAGTCTGGTGAATCTAGTGAACAACATGCTCTCTGACGGACGTTTTAAGGTGTTTCTAAATGGACAATCTAGCAGATGGAGGACTCTAAATAATGGCCTACCTCAGGGATCAGTTCTGGCCCCATTCTGTTTAACTTGTATGTCCATGATATGGACTCATTGAAAATCATGTCCGGCTCCATGGCTAAATGGTTAGCGTGTTGGCCTTTGGTCACAGGGGTCCCGGGTTCGATTCCCGGCAGGGTCGGGAACTTTAACCTTAATTGGTTTATTTCGCTGGCACGAGGGCTGGGTGTATGTGTCGTCTTCATCATCATTTCATCCTCATTCACGATGCACAGGTCACCTACGGGTGTCAAATCGAAAGACCTGCATCTGGCGAGCCAAACTTGTCCTCGCACACTCCCGGCACTAAAAGCCATACGCCATTTCATTTCATTGAAAATCATGTATGCAGACGACCCAGCATTAGTCTTCCAGAGTAAAGATTTTATGTACTGTGAGAATGTACTGACAAGTGATCTGATGAAACTGAGTGACTACTTCCATAAATGGAGACTTTAACCTAACCCAAAATAAAACTGACGTTACTGCATACCATCTAAATAAGGAAGCCCACAGGAAGCTACATGTGACTTTCCATGGAACTGAAGTACCGCATAACTACAATCCAAAATATCTAGGAATCACTCTGGATCGGTCCTTGACATTCAAACGACAGTGCATCATGTTATCTAAGAAACTAGGCTCCAGAGTGAATCTACTCCGCAAGATTGCCGGAAGTAGCTGGGGTGCAGACGCCAATACCCTATGCTCTGCTGCACTCGCTCTTGTGTATTCTGCTGGTGAATACTGTGCTCCTGTATGGCAAAACAGTGATCACACAACAAAGATTGATGTACAGTTTAATGAAGCCATGAGAGTTATCACTGGTACTGTCAGATTTACTCCCATTCAGTGTTTACCTGTCTTAGCTAATATTGCCCTGCAAGATCTAAGGAGGAAAGCAGCTAAGGTAAATTTGTTCAAGAAGATCTCTTCTCATAAGAACTCTCCCTTGTACAATGACCTATAAGACCCACCAACAACTCATCTGAAATCATGCAAACCACCCTGGACTGATTTTAAAATTATCAGTTCTTTCGACATGACCTCCAAGTGGCGAAAGTGTTGGCATGAACATCCACCCAACAAGATCCAACAAAGAAGACTGAAGGATTCCAACTGCTGCATCAAACCTGGTCAAAGCTGAACTGAATTAGAACGGGTCAAGGGAGGTGTGGTTACATGTTGAAGAAATGGGATTTCCATTCATTTGCTGACTGCGACTGCAGAGGGGAGGAGCAGACAATGGAACACATTGTTAAGGAGTGCCCAAATTCAAGCATTTAACGGTGATCTGAGACTTCTACACCAAGTGACTCTGAGTGTTCTGGACTGGTTGTCAAATTTGAATATTTCTATTTGATATTAGATATTTTGTGTACTTGTAAAGCCATACAACAGAATGATACAGAATTGGAAAATCTTTTTTTTTTTTAAAAAGAAAAATAAACAGAATCCAGTTTATTGAAATTCACCACCATCTTTTTATCTGATGGATCTAAGTTGTTTTGTGATAATTCTACAGAGAAACTCAGACCTTAAATCCTGCCACCCTACAAAGAAATCGTTTACCACACATTGTATGAAAGTGCTTTGTTTGGCCTTCAATGAAACAAGGGCAAAAATGTGCATTCCTTGTCAAAGAGCAAAAGTTTTCAAACAACAAATAGTGTTATCGGAACTTTCAGTCAAGTCAATGATTGCTTCTCTCACATACATGTGTACATAATAGGACCACTATCTTGTTCTCAAGGCTTCACATACCTACAGTACTTACAGTGATAGACAGATGCACACGTTGGCCAGAATAGTACCACTGACATTACCACAGAAACTGTTGCTAGTACTCTCTTGTCGTCATGGATTGCACATTTCGGTATCCCGAAATTCATCACCTCTGACAGAGGACGGCAAAAGCTTTGGGAATACATCACATAAAAATTATTGCTTACCATCCCACTTCCAAAGGGAAAGTCAAATGCTGGCATCACAATCTCAAGGCTGCCTTAAGAGCTCCCCACTCATATGACTGGGTCAACAACTGACCTACCATCTTAATGGGCTTCTATGCAAATTTGATTCCAGAATACATTGTCACTCCAGCAGAAATGACTCTCGGTATTTCGATCATACTTCCATCTGATTTCTTTGATTCAACATCATTGGCCTGTGACATTTCTTCTTTTGTCTTCAACCTGAGGCAGTACATGGCCTCACTGAAGCCAATCAACATTTAACATCACTCTCCAAAATCTGTCTTCATCCACCCAGAACTTATGACAATTTCTCGTGTATTCATCAGACAAGATGCAGTTAGAAAACCTCCCCAACCTATTTACAATGGACCATATCTTGTAATCAAACATTCTGAAAAGAACTTCACTTTGGAAACACTTCATGGTCAACAGACAGTCTCCATCGACAGACTTAAACTAGCCTTACTAGTGCATAACTTGGAACCTACACCACCCAAGTCCACAACGCAAGTGCAACCTAGCTCTATGATCATCCCTGGAGATAGCCATCAGTCCAGCAAGTGGATTACACGTTCTGGTCACACAGTGCGCTTCACAAATAGATTTATCCACGTTATCACTATGGAGGGAGTAGTATGTGGCGGCCAATGATTCATGAACTATTAATTAAACTCCTTGACTAGTGTTGTTTGTTCCATATTTTCTCTGAGTTTTATATTCTGTTATTCTTTTGTTCTAACTTAGCCAACATCTGATATTGATCTTTGTATTATGTAGTTGTAGTAATAAATAGTGTATATTTAAAAACAAAAAACTACAAGAGCGATAGAAGCCTAGGGAATCTTTCATTTTCATGCTTTTCATGGCCCTTGTCTTTCTTTGGTTGATACTTTCATTTTTCGAAGTATCAGATCCCTTCCTTTTTTTCGATCTGATTAGTGTCAATGAGTTGTAATTCCTCTCGCTTTCTGTGGCCTTTTGCAGGTTTTTTGTATTATTGCTAATCTTGATTTGATCTCTTCGTTCTGTTTTAAAAGAGCTGAGTATCAGGTTAATATTTAAAAAATACTGACTGGTGTACAAAGCAACTCTCTTTACAGTCTGTAGGGCTAGTTACCACTCTCTTGGAAAACTTTCACATGGCTGACACTCATATTTCCCTTATTTTTCACAGTTTTGGACAGAGTCATAGAACAAACATTCGCCATGAGCTATTTTAATGTAAAACCAAACGTAAGAGAAATACACCGGCTTTTATAATTTAGGTCCCTTCTGAAGCACCCCGTCTTGGTGAAAATTTTGGACAACTTATAGCTAAGATCCTACTCGACCTTATTTTAAACTGAAATACCAAGTTTCGATAAAACCACCCATCCATTTTCACATGATGCTGAAAAAAACATAAACAAATATTAAACTGAACTCAACATAGGTCATTACAATATCAGTATTGTTGTCAGAATATAATACTGTAGTAACAGACTGGAATGTTGCAGTTAAAAGCAATGCTATCTTATGAAATGCTCAATCAAGTGAAAAAGGCACAGTTTATGAGTTTTCATGAATAGTACTATGCTGGCATTCTGACAATGCCAAGTTCCATAGCTGGAATGACCCATCCCCAGATACTGTCATTTTTCCATTAAGTTTGCACACTCCCTATTCCTATCAGAGCCTTACAGCAGAGATTGAATAGCTGGAAAACTTTGATGAACCAGTGTGTCATGTACCAGTAGTTTTCAGAACATGTATGAACCAGAGGGATGGCATTCTAAAAATATTCATACTGGGTGAGTTGGCCATGCGGTTAGGGGCGCAGGGCTGTGAGCTTGCATACGGGAGATAGTGGGTTCGAATCCCACTGTCGACAGCCCTGAAGATGGTTTTCTGTGGCTTCCCATTTTCACACCAGGCAAATGCTGGGGCTGTACCTTAATTCAGACCACAGCCGCTTCCTTCCAACTCCTAGGCCTTTCCTATCCCATCGTCGCCATAAGACAGATATAGATATAGATTTCACATTTCTTTTTGTGTACAGTACTGGTAGTCTTATTCAGTTATTATTATATTCTTCACAGTCTCCTGTTTTTATTTATAGTCAAATCTTTTCCAATATATTGTGAAACATTGTGTGACAACCATGGGTACCAAAATGAGTCCAGCATTAGTACCAATTACTTGTGCCAGGCTCCTCCACTAATCCTTCCTGTGTGCCCCCTTTGCCAACTTTTCTGACCCCAGTGGTATTAGAGAATTCTTGGCCTAAACAGGCTTTCATTTTCCTGTCTTTCATGGCTCTTCCCTTTCCTTTGCCTATATCTTCCTTGTCAAATGTTCAGACCTTCTTTCTTCCTCCTTGAAGTTGTTTAATTATTTAATTATTTGAGTTTATGTTTTAAGTTTCATAAATATAGCCTACAGTAGCCTACAGTAAGACTCACTTTACAATTTAACCACTTCAATTCTTTCTTATAAATCCGTACAAAGAAGGGGTACTGTAACTAGTAACAATATAAATTCTATTCATTATATTTCATTTTTATTTAGCATATGCGTATGCATATCCAACTAGAGGCTTTAAATGACAATATTGATAAATATGGTATGAAAATCAGTGTGGAGAAGAACAAAACAGTGGTGATGACAAGAGGAGAAAGAGAATGAAAAGGAATCATCAGTATCAGGGGACAAAACCTTTAGGTTGTTGATTACTTCAAATATTTGGGAAATGAAATCATGCTAGATGATTGGATAAGGAGATCAGCAGAAGGGTACAAGCGGGAAGTACGTTCTACCAGAATGTAAGAAACCTTGTGTGGAACAGAGAAGTTCCTATGAAATGTAAAGAGATAATGTACAAGATGTACTATACCCCTGTATTAACGTATGCATCAGAGGCTTGGAATTTACAGCAAGAAATGAGAGTAAAATTCAGGCCAGTGTGATGAAGTTCCTGAGGAGTATGGTAGGGAAGACAAGGAGAGACATGGTAAGAAATGTTGATGTCAGAAAAGAGATAGGGGTAGAAAAACTGAGTGATAGGATGGAGAAGAATAAATTGAGATGGTTTGGACATGCTATGAGGATGGAGGAGGGAAGGATACGAAAACAAGTGTTGGAGGCTAAGATAGGAGGAAAGAGGGCAAGAGGGAAGCCCAGAGCAAGATGGATGGACTCTGTCAAGAACAGTATTTAAAAAAAAGAAGACTGGACTGGAATAAAATTAGTGAAGAGGAGTGGTGGAAGGAGAGGCAACAGTGGAGAAGTGCCATCAAACCCCGACCTTGCAGGAGCTGGACTAGGGGAAATGAAAATGATGAATAATAATAATAATCGTATGGGCTCAGCTACCATGTGCAGACATTTCAATTTGACGCCATCTGGCTGTCTGCTCGTCAATTTTGACGTTCTGTTTTACTCTAGGCCCACTAGATGGCAGACCGAGTAAATCGAAACTCTCTTGGGCGTCCATGGCTGAGATTTAATGAATTTTGTTGGGTAAATACCAAATGTGTCACCATGGCCATGTGGTTAAGGGCACACAACTGTGAGCTTGCATCCAGGAGACAATGGCTTCGAATCCCACTGTCGGCAGCCCTGAAGATGATTTTCCGTGGTTTCCCATTTTCACATCAGGCAAATGCTGGGGCTGTACCTTAAGGCCACGGCTGCATCCTTCCAACTCCTAGTCCTTTCCTATCCCATCATTGCCATAAGACCTACCTGTGTCAGTGTGACGTAAAGCCAGTAGGAACAAGAAAATTATTAAGGAAGCTAAACAAAGAAATATTTCACAAATTAAATTGTACATTTTACCTACAAATATTATGTACAAACAGAGTGCTAAGCAAACCAGAACAGTAACTACATGGACCAGAAATTTGTGATCAATAGATATTGACAATTAAATTTGAATTGTAGTGGTTTACAGATGTTAGTGATCAAAAAAATAAGGATAATTCAACTGAAAGATTAGGCAATTTTAAATTAAGACTGTTGGAGTGGGAAATTCAACCTTTTTTTTACTAATAATGCCTTTATAGGTGGGTGACGAGGTGGCCTCCTTAATCTCGGGGCGCCCTGCAGCTGCGGGTGCTGTGGGTCCCTTAAACCAGGCCTGCTTGTAATAAATGTTCTAGTCATTGTTCTGAATCAATTACCACAATTTTTTAATGCCCAGTTAAAACTCAGCCAGTGTGAAAGTTCTTTATTCTACGATTAGGAGATTATGGATGGGAACTATTTTCAGCTTTAGTATAGATTGTTTCACCCAACCCTGCAGTCTAGGGGTAATATGCCTGCCTCTCAGCTGGAGGCCCCAGATTCCATTCCCAGTTAGGACAGGGATTTTTACCTGTACGTGAAGACTGGTTTGAGGTCCACTCAGCCTATGTGAGATGGCTATCCCGATCTAGAAAACCAAGGATTTGTTGCACTGACTATGTATCACCCCGTAATCTGCAGGCCTTCAGTATGAGCAGCGGTTCCTTAGTAGGCCAAGATCCTCAGGGTTGTAGCACCATGGGGTTTGTTTGTTGTTTGTTTGTTTGTTTGTTTGTTTGTTTGTTTGTTTGTTTGTTTGTTTGTTTGTTTGTTTGTTTGTTTGTTTATAGACTGTTTCTCTTTGAATGGATCTGTAAAAGCTGTAGACCATAGGGAAGGGCTGCAGCAAGATTGATGGTATAAGTGAAGACTATCACAAGCTTGTCTTCCAATGTGCTGTGTGGGATGCCAAGGACCATCCGGGATGGTAAAACTACAGCAGAGATGTGACATGCCAATGGGTTTATGACGCTCTGACAAAGAGGCGTAACAAATAGGATACAAGCCTGCCTGCAGGAAACAAAATAGGGCCCCTCAAAAAATTGTTATAAAACCTATCATTAATACATATTTAACACATATTCATTACTAGCAAGATACCCGTGCTTCGCTACGGTATTATACTGAAATTTATAATTGAATGCTTATTGTTTTAGATATATAATCCGCCGAGATTCGCGATCTGACTCGTTTTCTGCGAGAATCCTCCAAAATTCCCGATCTGACTCGTTTTCTATTATTTTACAGCACGTTTCCTCCCATTTTTCAATATTCCTTTCCAACAATCGATTTCGTACTTCCCGGGCTAGGCTCAGGTATTCCTCCTGGTCAGTTGGGTCCGTAAATCTTTGCCATCTTTTCCGTTAATCATTTTTAATATGGATAAAATCCTTCAGGAGATCCGGCGTGGTGTCATATTGGGTGATTTGGCGGCACTGAACCCGCGGCCGGACTGCATTCTTAGTCATTACCCGTCCAGGAGCCGTTGCCAGCGCGGTCCGCACATTTGACGACGGTCCGGAACATTATTATTATTATTATTATTATTATTATTATTATTATTATTATTATGTGTTGCTGGAATGGCTGATGACAGGGAAAACCGGAGTATCCGGAGAAAAACCTATCCCGCCTCCGTTTTGTCCAGCACGAATGTCACATGGAGTGACCGGGATTTGAACCACGGAACCCAGCTTTGAGAGGCCGGAGCGGTGCCGCCTGAGCAACGGAGGATCCTTATAAGTACATCAATAACAGTAAAATCAATTGGTCTCACCTCCTTCTACACCCCACCGCCGTTAAGTTTATTTACCGCCACCCCCCCCCCCCAAAAAAAATTAAAAGAAGGCTTGTTTCTTTATGTTTAAGGGAGATTCCAAACACCAATGTTCACGTCTATTACCTTCAGTTTTGAGATATAAGTATCCCCATAAAAGTAATTTACTTTTTTCACTTCATTTCACACTACTCCCCCCCCCCCCCAAGTGAACTTTCCCGAAAAAAAATACTTGTTTCTTTAATAGTAAAGGATCTTCTAAATACCAATTATCACGACTCTAACTTCTTCAGTTTTTGATTTATGTGTCCTCATGAAAGGAATTCAACTCCTTTACACTCCCGCCCTCCAAGATGGTTTCCCGCCCAAAACGCGTTTTTCTTTGTTTTTAAAGGAGATCCAAATACGAATTTTCACATCTGTAATAACTTTAGTTTTTATTAGATGTATGTATTATCATACAATTAAGCCAATTAATTTTTCAATTCTTTCACAACCCCCCCCCCCCCCCCCTCCGCTTCATTGGATTTTTAGAGAATAGGTGTATTTTTACTTTTAAAGCAGATTGAAAATATCAAATTTCACGTCTGTAAAATCTGCATTTTTGATATATCAGTAGCCTAATTAAAAGAATTCAACACCATTTTCAGTCACTTTTACCCTCACCCTCCACCCAGGTGATATTTTCGAAAACTAAAAATACACGTTTCTTTATGTTTAATAGAGATAAAAAATACCATTTTTCACTTCTGTAACATGTTAAGTTTTTTAGATATACTGTAAAAATTCTCATTTCAAAATTTCACCCCTTTTGAGTTCCCCTTAAGTGGAGTTTCCAAAAACAAATAACCTATGTTTCTTTATATTTACAGGAGATTTCAAACACCCACTTTTTACGTCTGTAACATTTTACGAATCCAAGATATTCTGTGGATATAGTCTTTCAAAAAAGTCACCCCAATTTGTCACTCCTGTTTAACCGCCATTAATTGGATTTTCCAAAAACCAAAAAATACGTATTTCTTTATTTTTAAAGGAGATCCCATATACAATTTTTCAGTTCTGTAATATCTTTCGTTTCTGAGATAAATGTATCCTCATTAAAGGCATTCAACCCATTTTCCCCCCTTTTACACCCTTTCTATTGGGATTTATAGGAAACAAAAAAATATGTGTTCCTTTATTTTTAGAGGAGATTCTAACGACCAATTTTTACATCTGTAAATTTTAAAGTTTTAAGATGTAGACACACTCATTTTAAAAAATTCACCCCCCCCTTTTCACCCCCAATATTTGGATTTTCCAAAAACGAAAAAATACGTGTTTCCTTACTTTTAAAGTAGATCCTAAATACCAATTTTCAAGTCTGTAATATCTTCTGGTTCTGAAATATAAGTAGACTCATGAAAAGCATTCGACCCCTTCTTCAACCTTTTCTTCCCTTCTTATTAGGATTTTCCGAAAACAAAATATACGTGTTTCTTTATTTTTAAAGGAGATTCTAAATACCAATTTTCACATCTATAACCTTTAAAAGTTTTGAGATATAGATACACTCATTTTAAAATATTACCCCCTTTTCACCCCCTCCCTTAATTGGATTTTCCAGAAACAAAAAATACATGTTTCTTTATTTTTAAAGGAGATCCCAAACACCGATTTTCAGGTCTGTAATATATTCAGTTTTTGAGATATAAGTAGCCTCATTAAAGGCATTCAACCCTTTTTCCACCCCTTTTCACTCCTCCTATTGTGATTTTCCGAAAACAAAAAAATACGTGTTTCTTTATTTTTAATGAAGATTCTAAATACCAATTTTTACATCTGCAAACTTTAAAAGTTTGGAGATACAGATTCACTCATTTTAAAAATTCACCCCCTTTTCACCCTCCCATTAATTGGATTTTCCAAAAACAAAAAAATACGTGTTTCTTTATTTTTAAAAGAGATCAAAAGTACCAATTTTCAGGTCTGTAATATCTTCAGTTTCTGAGATATAAGTACCGGTATCCTGATTGAAGGCATTCAACCCATTTTTCCCCATTTTCACTTTTTTTCACCCCTCATATTGGGGTTTCCAGAAAACAAAAAAATACGTGTATCCTTATTTTAAAAGAAGATTCTAAATACCAATTTTTACATCTGTAAACTTTTAAAGTTTTGAGATATAGATACACTCTTTTTAAAATTTCACCCCCTTTTCACCCCCTTAGCGACGGAATATCAAAAAATCCTCTCTTAGCGAGCACCTACATCTTAATATGAATATATCCCCAAAATTTCATTTCTTTATGTCCAGTAGTTTTGGCTCGGCGATGATGAATCAGTCAGTCAGTCAGTCAGTCAGTCAGGACAAGTTATTTTATATATATAGATAGCAGATGCTTTAATGCAATCTATATCCATTTAATATATACAAAGGACTTATTATAAGATTACAAAACTAATTAATTTATTAATAGATTTTATTTTGAAATTTAAATATTTTGTAGGGATTGAAATACAACATTAAATACTGTATGTTTCTATATTTTATCTTTACATTTTTAAAACTCCACTGTACTAACATTTGATTCTGAAGAAACTGGACCATGCAGTGTACTTTCTGGGATGCAAAGGCATTGAGGAATTCACTGATGCATGAATGACACATTCGATGCTGAGCAGGTTCTTTCTTAGTTCATAGTTCTTGTAAGTACAGTAGCTCATTATGAATTTCAGTTTTAAAAAATGATCATTTTGCAGGAGTAGCAGCAGTAGGAATAATCAGATCTAAAATTTGATATTTTGTTACAAACATTAACTGTTTCTTTAATAATGACTTGGCAGAGATACTTGTGAGAGAACGTGCCATAACAACGAGAGACAGCTATCTTAGACTCAACACAATAACAATAATTATCCAACAATTGCTCTACATACACATTCTAAAAACAAACTTTATTGGTCCATTCTACAAACACATCATGATGTCACCTTTGCCATGCAGAGTGGCATTTGGGTAAAGTTATTTATGCATTTATTTAACTTTTCTAGGGAAGACTGTGAGCCCCTTAAGCCCTAGGCCTGCCTGAATTGCAGGCTTTGCTGGCTCTAATGTTAAACCTCTGCTCAGACATGATTAAATCGATTAGTGATGGTAAGTAAGCTCGTAACCTCATCCCGAGGTGGTGTAGCTCTTTTCAGGCACACCCCTAATGGAGGTGAGCTGCATGTACCATTCCAACCACATACCAGCCCTCCTGCCATTTTTACATTTCTGGCAGTACCGGGAATTGAACCTGGGCCCATGAGGACGGCAGCTAATAACACTAACCGTTACGCTACAGAGGTGATGATGATGATGATGATGATGATGATGATGATGATATTTTCAAGAAAGTATTTTCTACCTTGCAGAATCTATTTTCCAAGTCTTAAACATATAAGAAATAAACATTATCAATTTTCAGTATCCAGTGATCTCATATAATACAGTATATTAGTTCACACTGATAATTTCATGGCTTAAAGTACAGTATAAATAAGGAGATACATCTGCCAGATGCATTTTAAACAGAAGAAAATATATTGTTGTGAAACCTGAGCTATATTTCTACTTTCATACAAATTATTTTGGATTACGTGCACTTTCTTTCAGATACAGGCTTTCAGGCTTAAGAAATGCTAAGAATTTAAGTGTAAGGAATATACAAATTCCCATTGTCATATCTGCGTTCCTTTTTTACATTGTGTTGCAATGTTATCTCACAGAACTTGAATGGTCCAAGTTCATTACTAGTACAGGAAACTGTTTCATCTTTCTCTCCTGTACCTTTGTATTCTATGTAACATATGAAGTAACAATGTTATTGACGAACACACATTATTTTCAGCTCTTTGAACGACTTCGCAAGGAGCGTCCTCTGGAAACAAAGAAGATAATCCCCATTGCAGGGGATGTGGCAGAGCCTGAACTGGGCATCAACAAGTTGGACCAGAATCGTCTGATTGATAATGTAGCAGTGGTGTTCCATGCAGCTGCCACAGTAAGATTTGATGAGCCTCTCAAGTCAGCAGTTGTTATCAACATGCTGAGTACCAGAAAGCTTTTAGCTTTGTGTCATCGCATGCACAACATTGAGGTCAGTTTATGTGTGCCTCTAGGTTATGATATCTATAGGTTTGTAGAAAAGTTCTGAGAATTTTTGACAGGCAAATAATACATGTTATAAATTTCATATTGGTCCGTGATGGAATGTTAGTATGTAAAAATCCTCAACTAACACATAAACAATATTTGATTATTCTTACATTAAAAGAATGTTAATCTATTTAAGAACAGTACATGTTTTGTTTTCTTTTGAAAACATCTTCAGCCATGTTCATAGTTCAAGATTAAAATACAACAAAGTACAGGTTCCATAATTACACACAGTCAGTGGTGGTTCATGACATTTTAGTCTGGAAGGGCTGTGCCTCCATCTCTTCCTCCTACCCAATTGGTCCACTTTTCACTGACCAGCTTAAATATAATAATAAAAATAAATATATTAAAAAATAATAAAATATAATAATAATAATCCGATGAAATGAAATGTCATATGGCTTTTAGTGCCGGGATATGCCAGGACGGGCTTGGCTCGCCAGGTGAAGGTCTTTATATTTGACGCCCGTAAGCGACCTGCGTGTCATAATGAGGATGAAATGATGATGAAGACAACACATGCACCCAGCCCCCGTCCCATTGGAATTAACCAATTAAGGTTAAAATCCCCGACCCGGCCGGGAATCGAGCCCGCGACCCTCTGAACCGAAGGCCAGTATGCTGACTGTTCAGCCAACGAGTCGGACATAATCCGATGACATTAGCTGA
This sequence comes from Anabrus simplex, assembly GCF_040414725.1. Classification (NCBI taxonomy): domain Eukaryota; kingdom Metazoa; phylum Arthropoda; class Insecta; order Orthoptera; family Tettigoniidae; genus Anabrus; species Anabrus simplex. The sequence goes on from NC_090265.1 coordinate 383,912,731, forward strand.
ATAGAAATCTGCTTCCGAGACAGAATGATCATGTAGCAAAAATCAGATAATATCATGAAAACCCCGAAAAATGCCTTGAGTGCTGGTTCAAACTGCCCAGAGTACTTAATAGCATATAAGAACTTACTAAGAATATATTGATTCTTTGAAACCTGTCCATTTAATTGTTTAATTTTAAGCCTGTATGCACTGTCTAATTGGCATCAGATATCTACTCTACCAAGCACACCAAATTCAATACCAGCGTTTATCTGTTTCTCGTTCATTTTATGCTTTTTCACCTTTTCACATTTTTAACACTTTGACCAACCTACAAATGGTGCTATCACCTTATGGTTGGATTTTAAATCTTTATTTTAGCTTCTTTGTAGAACTGAATTGTTTCAATAGTCAGTATAATGGAATTCATTATTTTGTAAAATATTTTGGAATTATTCTCTAATAACAGTTAATGTAAGAAGTGGGTTAAAAAGCCTAGGCACATTGTCAAGTGGCTGGCGATGTTGCTGAGGGCTCAGCCAGATAGCCTTTACACCCGCCTGCACTCTTCCTTCCCCTTACAAGCCTATGTTATCTTTTCAGGCTCCTCCCACATTCTGCACACTTGCTAACTCGAGGAACCTACTGAGGGCTCTCCTGCCACAGCCCGAGCGCCTCAAGGCTAAAGAGAAAATGTCATGCTTGCTCGACAGCAGCCACGGTCTAAAAGCCTTTGCCTTATCTTTGAAAATAGAAAAAAAGATTTGTACAACCAAAATAATAAAGACAACATTGTATAACTTAATAGCACACCACATCAGTTCGACTTCACTACATTGGTCCATCTCTTTATTTAATCAATAATAGAGTGAAATTATGTTAAGTGTTTTTGAAAAGGCAGCGGGGCAGCCCTTCATGTACCAACCGCCACCGAACACAATTAACAACACATTGTTAAGAACATCTTGTTCTAATCATAGAAAAGTGTTAAACACTATGAGTCTCTCTTTGAGTCTTGGAGAGTGTGACATATCTTGTTCGTAAAATCACGTTACATGTAAAAATCCACTTGATCTTTTGCCTTAAAATTTGTCTTAATAATCTTCTGAAGAGTGAATAATTACTGTTTTCAGATACTTAGTTATATTTAGTTATACTCTCCATTTTCCAGATTTGGTTACAAATGCACATGGAATTGACCTTTTGATTCAAACACAATTGCTCCATTTTGTCCGTATTAAGAAATTTTCCCTTTCCACTCACAGCAAGTGACCTGCTGAATGTTCTTTTCCTGAATAATTGCATTTAGTTGTAATTCTTCATTCTTCAGAAGGTTATTAAGATAAATTTTAAGACAAAAGCCTTTTATACTATTAGGACAAAATGTTCTTAACAATGTGTTATTAATTGTATTTGTCTATGAAACCTGTACTTTGTGTGTATTTGAACTATGAATATGGCTTATGATGTTTTCAAAAGAAAACAAAATATGTACCTTTTTTAAATAGTTCTTTCAATGTAAGAATAATCAAAGAAATTTTTAACTTGTAAGTTGAGTTTTTTTACAAAAGGTAAATATTCATATTTCTGAAAAATAGATAATATGCTGTGATCATTTGCAAGATAGTCATCATCATCATCATTATTTACCCTTATCCAGCTCCTGCCGGGTTGGGGTATTTATGGTACTTCTCCGTCTTCGTCTTTTCTTCCACCATTCCTCTTCCACGACCTTGTCTTCATATGCCGCTCTTCACTGATTCAATCCACCTTGTTCTTGGTCTTCCTCTTGCTCCCTTGCCCTCACACTTTGCTTCCAGCATCTGTCTTTTGAATTATATTCTCCTCCATCCTCTTTACAAGTCCAAACCACCTTAGTTTATTCTTTTCAACTCTATCATTTAGCTTTCCCATCCCAACTTCCTTCCTAACATCTTCATTTCTCACCATGTCTTTCTTTGTCTTTCCTATCATACTTTTTGGGAATTTCATCTCACTGGCTTGAATTCTACTCTCTTGTCTGCTAGTCAAAGTCAAAGTCTCAGTTGCATAAGTCAGTATGGGTACACAGAACATTTTGTACATTATCTCTTTACTTTTCCTTGGTACCTCCTTGTTCCAAACAAGTTTTCTTACACTTTGGTATAATCCGTTACCCTGCTATACCCTCCTGCTAATCTCCATGTCTCACACCAGGCAAATGCTGGGACTGTACCTTAATTAAGGCCACGGCCGCTTCCTTCCAACTCCTAGGCCTTCCCCATCCCATCGTCGCCATAAGACCTATCTGTGTCGGTGCGACGTAAAGCCCCTAGCAAAAAAAAAAAAAAAATCATGTCCACCCTAGCATTTTGCATTAATTTACTTCCTAGGTATTTAAAGCTAGCTGTCCACAATTTCCAGACTCTGATTTCCAATTTTCACAGTGCCCTTTCCTTGTCTTTCCCCTCTCGACATCACCATAGTCTTACTTTTCTCTGTACTGATTTTCATGCCACACTTCATAATTTTTTTGTTCATTACATCTAGTTGCTGTTGCACTTCTTTTCTGTCCTTTCCCCAGATCACAACATCATCTGCAAATAGCAGTCAGTATCTTCATCTCTTTATCTCCATAGGCTTCCTTTGTTTCTTTTACAATTTCGTCCATGACCATAATAAACAAAAAAAAAAAAGGTGACAGCACACTCCCCCGTCTTAGTCCAGTCTTATTCCTAAACCATTCTGTCTTTCCAACTGGGGTCAGCACTCTGCTAACACAGTTGTTGTACATTGCTTGCACCATTTCTAACATTTCTCTTCTGAGTCTCTTTTTAACCATGGTTTCCCAAATCTTCTCTCTGGGGGTACACTATCATATACCTTTTCTATATCTATGAAAGTCATGACCAGATCCTTTCCACATTCCCAGTTCTTTTCCATCAGCTGTCTAAAGATTGGGCCCACTGTAGATCTTCCACTCCTGAAGCCATATTGTTCCTTTTATAACTCTCCTTTAATCTTTTCTCATTCTTCTTTTTAATATCCTTTCCAGTATTTTAACTACCTGCGATATAAGTATGATTCCTCTATAGTTACCACAAACTTTCTTGTCCCCTTTCTTAAACACTGGCATTATTATCCCTTTTTTCTAGTCTTCTGGTACACATTTGTGTTTCCACGTACACTTTAGTAGTCAGTACAACCACTGCATACTGACAGGTCCAGCAGCTTTTATCATTTCCACACTGATTTCATCCATCCCTGTTGCTTTTCCCATCTTCATCTTTTGTACCGCTAACTCCACCTCCTGCATTGTTATATCATCCTCTGTTGTTAACTCCTCAACCTGTGTTGCTTCTACTCGTATCTCTCCTGTACAGTTGTTCACATTCAATAGCTTATGAAAATACTCCTTCCATCTTCTTTTTATCTCTTTTGGGTGTGTTAAAAGTCCATACTGCATCCTTTTACTGCCACTTACATCTGCTTCCATTTTTATGTAAATTCTTCCCAACTCTTCTCAGTGGTGGCTCGTGGCTGAATAATATGGTGAAGAGCTATAACCCGTTCTGTTTCCAGCGACAGATTTAGGAACAACATGTTGTTTCTGGTTGTTTTGTCATCGTATCTCGTACCTGCGACTGGCGGAGGTTCCAGCACGTGACCAAAAATGTATATAAACCGGAGCGCTGTGTAACGTCGTAGCGCGACAACCATGTGGCTGCATTTGCTCTACAATGTAAAGTACAGATAAGATCTGACCGGGAGACTAACAATTACAGAAGCGCGGCACCCTCGGAAAGAGCTGGACATTTTGTCGAGTTTTCGTTTACGATGCACAGTTGTTTACTGATGCTAGAAACCGAAAAATTATATTACCAACTGAAGGAAAAGCCTATTTAAATGGACATTTTCATTGAACTGTACAGTATTCAGTCTAGCATTTTCCTTCAGGGCATCAGATATCGTATTTTGGTTTCCTTCCAAAGTATTCAAATCTAGCTGGCATTTTATATGTTCTGCAGAGTCTGAGGGCTTGTGTAAAGAATGTGTTATGTTCAAAAGGGCTGAAAATCCTTCTTTATTCCAAACGTTATTTTTATTGCTAAAAAGCAATCAGGGCCAACAAAACAACTTCTGTAGAGCTGGAGAGGAGCATAACCATGGAAATTCCTTCAACCACGATCGTTTGAAGCTAAGATTGTAAGATTTACTGGAATGGTTCACTTCTTTCGTAGCACAAATTTGCGGTGATTCAGTAGGGCGACCAAAACATAGAGCTTCATTCTGATCTTCATTTCTCCAACGTGTAAATGGTGTTTCTAATAAAATACACACTATGTCATAAACAGGATACATGTTTAAATAAAACAGCACAACACTACGAATGAACCACGATGCGTAAGAACTTGTACTTCACATAGGATGACACAGGGAAGACGAAATATTCCGATCTTCCTGCAACTTCACTTGCACATTTCGCTATGAGTAAAGTACGCGGGTGACGTCACGGTTGTTATGGCAACCGCCAAGGCCAAGCAGCAGTTGGGAGGTAGAGCCAGCTGCCGAATCTCTCGTCTTCACTCAAGCTTACGCGCCGTACTGTGGGTGCCGACAGCTGGCGCTTTCATGAGTTCCCCTGGTTCTCATCAAGTGATGCGAGTTCTTGGTGCTCCAAATGCCGTACAAAAAACATTTTCTTTCCATAATACCAACAAATGTCAAAGGAAAATTTTAAAAAATTCATTCTGGTAAAAATAAATGGTGAAGTGGCACTTCACCTACTTCACCTGAAAAGCCGCCCCTGACTCTTCTTCTTTTCTTCTCCTATCACCTTCTTACATCTCTGTTTACTGTTGAGATACTTCCTTTTGCTTTCTTCTGTTTGATCTCAATTCCATTCTCGCCAGGCTGTCTTTTTTTCTTTCAGCACTTTCCTCACTTCCTCATTCCACCACGGTGTCTCCTTTTCTTTCACTCTTGTAGATGTCCTGCCACAGGCAATCTCTGCTGCACTAACAAATGCCTTTTTAAAACTGGCCCACTCCTACATTTTCCACTTCAGTAACTGTGATTTGTTGCTTCAATCTCTCCTGAAAATCTTCCTGTACATTTTTGTCTTTCAATCTCCATACTTTGATTTTGCTTTCTCTTATCTCTTTTAGTTTTTCAATTTTTCCCAACCATAATTTTGCCACCACAACTCTATGGTCCCCATCAAATGCTTCTCCTGGTAAAGCTGTCACATCCATCAACTTCCCGTGATTTGTCCTTTCCACCAAAAAGTAGTCAATTACTGATTTTGTTCTTCTGTCACCCCACCCATATCTCATAATTTTCCTGTTGTTTTTCTTTCGGATGCATGTATTCCCCACTATAAGTCCATTTCTTTTACAGAAGTCCACTAGTTCCTCTCCTTCGCGATTCTTTTTCCCATATCCATATGGTCCAATGACTTCTTCCTTTCCTTGTTTCTTTTGTTTCTGACCTGTGCATTCAGACCTCCCATAATAACTAGTTACACAACTGAAATTTCTCTTTCTACTTTCTCCAAGAATCCTTCAATATCTTCTTCCCTGTTTCCCATCTGTTGTGCATACACTTGTATGAAGTCCATCACTTCATTCTTCATCTTTAGTCTAATCATTGTTATTCTGTCACTCACGCATTCTACCACTTCAACATACTCCTCCAGTTGCTTCAAAATGATTAGTCCCACTCCGTTTATTGCCTCTTGGCCACCACTCCAGTATAATGTGTATCCTTTCCTCAATTTCTTCCTTCTGTTACCTTTCCATTTCATTTTACTCAGCCCCATCATTTCCACCTTCTCCTTCTCCATGAAATCTACTACTTCCTTCGCCTTTCCTGTCAGGGTCATAAGATTTACTGTTGCTATCTTAATGTTGGTTACTGGTCGTCCGTTTCTTATAGTTCCTTCAGTACCCTGAGAACTGCACATTGCTTTAAGCAGGGAACGCCGTAGCCTTTTCCGAGGTTGATTTCCTAGTACCATACCATATATAGGCTATTATTACGATGGGGTCGTCACTCCCAAAGGCATTTTATACCTACTGCCAGGTGTCATTTTAGGCCGCTCTACTGGAGTACGGACGTCTTCTGTAGCCGCTCGTCTGGAGTACAGACGCTACAAGTTTCCTTCTTCCGCTGCCGATGCCGTACCAAAGTCCACCTTCTCCGTCACTGATACCATTGGGGTCTTCACCCATACCCTAGACTTGGACCCTCCATATTTGTGACCCCTGGAAGTTCAGTCATAGTTATCATAAGCTATGGGAAGATTTTGGATATTGATGTTTGTAAATATTGCAACTACAGTATGTGTTGTTATTCTTTTAAACAAAGAGGAAACAGTGAATAGAAAATATTTGTAATATGTATATGGAGTGTGCTGCACATAGATTAATAATTTGGAAGTTGTTTGCAAATTAGCTATGTCTCATAAGATTTCAAAAGCTATTTTTTACTCAAAGTTACTTGTACATAATCAGTCAATTCAGATACTGAAAGTAGTTGCAGATATAATACCTAAATATTCCATAGAAAATTAAATCATCAAAGGGTGTTGTGATCCACCGAGACAGCACCTGACTGTTGAAATATTGCACCATAGAACTTCTTCTTGTTTTAGTCTTTGTAGTATTCTAAATTATTTCGTGATTTCAGTTTATCAGAGAGCACTTGAATTCTTATTTTGGCCAATGTATTTTTAGATTCTTGGTACACTGCCAGTAGTTTTTATTACTAAACTGCCACATCACATGATTGTGATAGAAAAACAGAAACAGGATGAGTCTAACAATTATGCAAATCAAATATACAGTAAAGATAAAGGGAATTTTTGATGGGTTGACAATAAATACAATATCCAGTAGAAAATTTTTAATTACTTGGCTACAAAAATACACAGTTATTTCAGTTTCATGTCAGCAAATTTTGTCTTTTTGAAAAATTGTTATACCATTATCCATTTGCTGATTGTATGGGTATGGAAAGAGGAGTCCTTATCCATTGCTTTTGTAGTAGGTGGTGTTGCTACTAATGCTAATGATTTATACCCAAGAACATCATCAGAGCTTTAATTTCCTGAAAATGACATTTCAAAATATCTGGGCATAGTTTGAGAAAGGAATTTTCATAATTAAGAAAATTTATATGCCTTATTAAGCAATGTTCAAAGAATATTCTTAAGTAATTACCGTTTACACCAATATCTTTTGAAAGCTTGTACATTAGTAATTTTGCACGTGCATACATGCTCCTGATATCCCTTGTACATACACAGGCACTATTTGTAACCTTGCCATTGGCATGGGCACTTTTTACTAAACCAAACCAAACTCCATGGCGCAACAGCCCCTGAAGGGTCATGGCCTACCAAGAGACTACTGCTCAGCCTGAAGGCCTGCAGATTATGAGGTGTCATATGGTCAGCAAGATGGATCCTCTCGGCCATAATTCTTAGCTTTCTAGACCAGGGCCACCATCTCATCGTCAGATAGCTCCTTAATTGTAATCACGTAGGCTAAGTGGACCTCGAACCAGCCTTCAGATCCAGGTAAAAATCCCTGACCTGGCTGGGAATCAAACCTGGGGCCTCCGGATAAGAGTCAAGCACGCTACCCTACAACGCGGGGCTGGCACTCTTTTTACTACGGTATGTGATTAAAATGTTAACAGAACTCATTGGCCTGTCACATGTGAAATAAGGTCAGTAATTCAGTCCTTGACAGCAAAAAATATGACATTGACAGACATTTATCCCCAGATCTATAAAATGAATGGTCTCAGTGCTATGAGTGATGAGAAAAGTTTGCAGTCGAGTGAGATTACACAAGGAAGACTGGGAAAATGTAAGTGACAACCAATGCTCAGGCCAGCTGTCTACAATGGTGACTATGTTGTGCATGTGCTAGACACTAACATTTGTGAAAACAGCATGCTGTTCACAATTCGTACACTATCACTGTGTTTTCCACAAATTTCAATGTCAGTTCTCTTGCAAAGTTGTGTCAGAAAACTTGGAATTCAGGAAGCTGGGCTTTTGATGGGTTTCAAAAATGCTTTCTGAGGCAAAAAACAAAGAGATGTGTAATTGCTTTAATATTTTTGAACAGAAGCCATGGGGAAGATATGGACCACATCATCATGGGGACGAGGCTTGTGTGTCCTATGTGAAACCGCGTCCAAGTCGTAATGACTGGAATGGTGACAAACATCATTGCTGATGAAACTGAAATTCAGACAGACCTTATCTTGCAATGAATGAAGTTGTGACATACGTCATTGCTGACAAAAGTAAAATCCAAATGGACTTTCTCATCTTGCCAGATTATGGTAGCCTCAGTGGACTTCATGCTCTAAGGGACAACGTTAAACACAGATACATATTATCAGACCTTGAAGAAATTTTGTTGCATAATCCATAAAAATGCTGTGGCCTACTGTCTGCCAGAGTTTTGTTGCACCATGACAGAGCAAGACCTCATGCTGCTGCTCAAAATATATTCTAATCAATTTTTTTTTTTTTTTTTGTTGGCAAACACTCAGTCATCTCCCATATCACCCTGACTGCCATATCTTCCTACATCTAAAGAGGCTCCTCGCCAGTCAACATTTCTGCACTCATAACAAAGTGAAAACGACAGCTTTCCTGGCAGGAAGAAGACTTCTATGAGGAGGTTCAGCAGAGACTTATAAAACCAAACCCCATGGCACTACAGTCCTGACAGGCCTTGGCATACAAAGCAACCACTGCTCAGCCTAAAGACCAGCAGATTATGAGATGATGCATGTCAGTGTGACAAATCCTCTCGGCCATTATTCTTGGCTCTCTAGATCAGCGCCATTGTCTTACCATCAGATAGCTCCTCAATTGTTCTCACATAAACTGAGTAGACCTTGGACCAACCCTCATATCAAGATAAAAGTCTCTGAGATTGCTGGGAATCAAACACGAGCCCTCCAGATGTACCACCCCTAGACCACTGGTCTGGCAGACACTATTACAAATTTTTAAACAACAATGGAAACCATATCGTCCCTGCTCTGGCAAACTAACGAATCTGAAAATTGTCAAAAGGTTAGGAGAGCTGAAAGAAGTTGTGATTACTCATGTCAAATCAATTTTTATATTTAATTATTGGTTTTATGTGTTAGGCATACAGAATGAGCTGCAGATGTGAGACTTTGTCAGAGGGTAGACAATATATAAATAACAAAATCTAGACCAGAACTTCAGAACTACAGATTCCTTAGTTTGTCAGTTTCGCTAGTTTGCCAGAGCAGGGACGATATAGGAAATTAGCTAAAGGTATGTAGAACCTGATAAAAAAAAGTTCATATTTTGTTGAAAAATAGTCATCATTAATCCACTCATAGATATCTGTACTTGACATTGGGATAAATTAGAATCTGTCTCAAAGAAGTAAAAGAATGCATTCTGTGTAACTAATTTTTTAATTTTTTTTTTCAGGCTTTCATTCATATATCTACAGCATATTGCAATTGTGATCGTGAAGAGGTGGATGAAATTGTCTACTCCCCACAATATGATCCTGAGAATGTCATCCAGTGGATGGAGTGGATGGATGATAGACTGATTGATGCAATTTCTCCACTGTAAGTTAAAATTCCTTCTAACCCTCACAAGGAACCCTCACAAGTGCAAGGTCGCAGGTACTATTTCTAGTAAGGGGCATTTGAAAGTGCTGTAATAACAATTGAGACAGGAAACAGTATTAGCTGCTAATGTTGCACCATGTGCATAGGAGGGCGACAGCAAATGAGTGTTGCAAGCGATAAATATCAGGTACCTGATTTATGCTTTGAGGTAGTACTATGACTGATGATGCCCTCAAAGAAGGGCGAAACATGCCTCATATGGAAATAATAATAAATTCCTAAATGTTTAAAATTTCTAATGTATTGAATAGGTGACATAATAAACTTTTTAGCATCCTACAGCAAATGAGTGTCCGAGTAGTGCAGAGATCAACCTTCTATGCTATGTATATGTTATACTTCACAAAATGGACTTCATTGATACTCAAAAAATGTTCAAAACAAACCTTTAACTTGCACCATGGCACCAAATGAAATATGACGCACCACAGTGATCACAAAAGTTAGTGCCAGGGAAATCAAAGGCGAATGCCTTGGGAGTTATAAATCATTCAGGACGATCAGCTAGGTATCCACTCTACAGAGTGCATAGATAATCATATTGATATAAAGTGGTGATGAGAATTGATGGAAATGGCATGCAACTGAATGCAAACCAGTCTGTCGTGCAGTTTATTGTGAAACTGGTTATCCTTTATGGCTTAGTTGCAAATGGTGCAATAGTATGTTTTGTAGGCATGAAAGAAACTGACCTCCAGAGGTTGAATTTGTTCCGTGGTTCTAGGTGGTATGAATCGCAATATCACACACTTTCCAGTAGGGATGTTTTCCTTTAACACAGTATGATGTTTATAGGCACACCAGGAATCAAGCAATAGTAAGTTATTTTCAGCAGCTATGGGCCAAAAGAAGAGTTCATACCATAGCTGTAGTTCTGGTAAGCCCATGTTCCCACTCCTGCTTGCTGTGATGTAAACATTCCCTGCTACCCTTGCTAAGTCCCTGAAAGTGACAGAATCATTGGAGACAGATACCTCCAACTTCTTGCAGCATGATAAATAACTTCCTAGCCATTATGCCATCCAGACTAACAGTAGGCATAATTGTATACGAATGCATTAGGGCATTGATGTTCATTATTACTCTTGCTATAACTCTCTTGGTACTTCTTACTGCCTTTCATACACATTTCTTCTTCAAATCCTGACTGGTCAGTGTTGAAAACAAATTCCGCACTAAACGATGGGATAAGCTTGTATCTTGAGCCGATTCTGCAGTTTGCTGTGTATCGTCAAGTTGCTGCTTTGTTTGGAATTGTGTTAGTTTGCATTGTCCAATGCTGTAGCTCTGTCTGAAGTTGTGCTACCACCCACTACACCCCTTGACGTCACTGTAACCTTTGTCCTGCACAATTTGATGCCCTTTGCATTATCATGCACATCATGTAACTTGTCTCAAGCGTCCTTGAATTGTGCAAACAACACTCTTTTTAACAGGTTCACCTTGTCCTCCCTTGAAGTACCATAGTTTTTCTAATGCACTATACAGTCATATTGCTGTGGACTTATTTGAAATCTGTTAGTCATTTTATTTTTGACTATGTTGTGGATGAACATTCATGTACATAATTATGTCCTGTACCCCTTGCTGGACAACAATTGTTTTTTACTACACTTCACCGTGATGTGAGTATAATGGTGTGTCAGTGCGCATCCAGTCTACCACAGTGACGTCACGCTGGGAGCAAAGCAGGAAAGGCGGTAACATTTCTTGCACTGTGAAGAGAGCGCATCGTTCAAAATGTATTTATTGACAATCGAGAGACCTCAAATATGTTACTATTGTCAATTTATGTAATGAATGCCTTATACATAAGCGTTATAGCTCTAGCAGTTTGTAATTTTTGACATTTTCTTGGACGTTTTTCTATGTGAATATAAGAGAATGTTCTTCCTGTTTAATTGTTTTAAGCGAATATAAGATCTTGTGCACGCTAAGGTTAAAATCACTTCTCGAGGAATTTTCACTGCTGGCAGTAATTGCTTCATGGTTCTCTCTGTCAGTTTGTCAAACATGCAGGGTTCCCTGCAAAGGTAATTACCGTGAAGGTCATTAAATTCTTTTTCCAGTATATTTGTAACTTCCAGTAAATCGTCAGAGGCTCATTAAATTTCCTCTTGACACACATTGGAGCCAGTCTGGTTGTTTGTTTGTTGCTTCTGGCTGCTGAACAATTGTGCCTAAGTAGGAATACTTGTTGCAAAACTTGTGAGCGATATAGCCAGAAATGTATTTCAAGCCTTCCTCAGTAATTGTTTCTATTGGTAGCATATCTTCAAAAGCTTCAAGCATATTTGCATGTTCTGGAGTCATATTAAAATATGCCATGTCCACCTCGTTTACACTCTGATATTCAGACTGAACAAAAATATTAGCATTAATTTCATCTTCTTCGTATCTCTGTCCGTTCTCATTATCCAAGCTTTTGCTTAGCTGAGCCAGCATGGTTTGTGTAAAGCAATAATCATCGTCATTGCCATCATCATTACATAAATTGTCACAATCATGTAGTGATTTAATTGAACACAATTCATTGTTTTACACGGTGTTCTTATTCTGAGTAAACACAGCAGCAGAATGCTCACCCAGAATGTACCACCTTAATCTATGTTTGAAGTCCAAGGGACTTGGATGATCATGAGGACCTCCCATTCCTCTTATATATGAAAAGAAATTTTCAACAACGTCCTGATTCAAGTGATATGTTAATATACACTCCAGGCTGTATTTAGAGACCAGGTACCGATACATTTCTATCAGGGATGCATTGTTAAGTAGGATTCCTTTCTGGAAGGGTAACAAAGACTTATGCTTTCCAACAGTCATTGCTAACACTTGTTCCATCACCTTGCTTAAAAGAGCAGTCTGGTTTGTCAAATCTGTGCCAAAAGCATTAACACTCGAATGGGCTCCAAATTTTGCCCACGAATTGAAAAGATCGAACCAGTCATTGAACAGCTGTACCAGGAGACAACTTGTTTCCAGTTAATATCTGGCATCAAGTTGTGGCTGCCACAATATTCTATCACTTTTGAGACTGTCCTAGACAATAACTGAGCAGCAGGTCGTACCTTTTGTTTCCGAGATCCAGACACATCTAAATGGTACCTAGTAACCTTGTGAGCAAGTGTTATTTCACTACTTGATGTGCACAGCAATTTTTCAAAAGCTGATCCGTCTATTACTGTGCCATTCACATTGAAACCTTGATCAATAGATGATTTCACACAAGCTTCAGTAAATGCGGCGCATCTGCATAAAAAATATTTTCAGTGACTCTTCACTAGAATGATGTATAAAACACTGCTTATTGTATGCAATGTTCAGTCCTGAATAAAGTTTTATATTCTCACCACCCATGTCAAAAGTTATGGCAAGAACAGTGAAACCGATATTGTACAATTCTACCAGTATTTTGCACAAAATTTCTTGTGTCATCACCTGATCAAATTTGTAATAGATGGGTTGTTTCCTTACTTTAACTAAGCCTCTTGGTATGACAGTTTGACAAGTCTTGTGTGGTCCTACCCTTTGTTGGAGTTTCTTATCGATGCAAATTTCATTTGATATATACATTTCATCTAATACCAGAACAGTTAAACGCTCCTGACTACTTAATTCCTGGGCCTTGGTTTTCATTAAAACAAACACATCGCGTAGTATACCCTGTTCTACATTGAAACATGCCGCCCATGTGCGCAATGTTGAAGGAGCAGGAAATGGGTAATGATGTTCTCTTAGGTAACGGTATGCCTTTGGACTAACACTTCGCAATAATATTGCTGCTGCTGTATCGTCTGAAGTCCAACAAACTCTTTTACTTTCACTTTTATTTTCACGGTTCATTAACACTTTTATTTACCCTGGAGAAAAGATATGTCCGAATATTGACGCTATTCTCTCAGAAATGTCATTTGCCTTTTTTAGTTGTTGTAGTAATTCCCCTTCATTCTTCAATAGCTGTTCACATTTTTTCCGTAAGTCACTATTTTCTCTTTCCAACAGTAGGATCATGCTTCTCAAACCTTCTAGTTCGTTAGTACCATTGTAGTCCTCCTTTGCTTCAGTTCCATCTTCCCTAAAATCAACATAGACACATTATTTATTCTTTCAGTTGAAAAAAAAGTGGGAATGTTAATTTAAACATGTATTTATTGTACTGTATTTCTTCACTCACCTGTTCAAATCAGCAGTCGGCGATCTTAAAGCTCAGGTACATCCTTATGTTGATTTCTTTGTTTTGCCCTCTCAACCCTCCTGTCATTATTAGGAGTTAATATATTTCGTGCTAGTGGTAAATTCTCAGTGCGAACTGCATCCGGTTTTAAATTACGGCTGTTTTTATTCCAATAATTTAGTAGTTGTTGTCTTAGAGGGATTTCAAAGCACGTCGTAGCAAAATGAAGCTAGCAAACTTGACCTAAAGCAATAAGATACTTTTGTATTAATTTAATACAGCATATATTGAATAACGACAATAATTTATCATATTTTATAAATACGTACCATGTTTCAAAGTAAATTTGTCATTGCGTCGACATGTGTTTTCCCACAGTCTGGCAAGGTCTTCATTTTTCGGGAATGAAAAATATTTTATGTCTGATCCTTTGGTTTTTCTGGAGTAGCTTAAACAACCTGCTACTGCACAGCCCGGCATTCTCAAAAGTGTGATCCATATACATTAACGAGAATACTAACAGAGCTTCAAATTATATATGGTACGTATTTCAATAGATAACGCAGGTTTATCACACAAAAGATACAACAGCGGCAAGCCATGTGGCCCTAGAGCCAGTTTCTTGCAGTGCTCCCTGCGTGACGTCACCTGCGCAGAAGCAACGCGTTTTCATCTCTGTTACTGATGCACCATTATATTCACATCACGACGTTTCACTGGAGCCAGGAGTTGTGGCTCCAACATGGACGATGAACTAGATGTCAGGACATCTATTTCTGTATCACTTTCATCCATATTGTGATCAGAGCAATCTGCATGTGCAGTGTCCACTTAGTCGAGTATACAATAATACACATTCCACTGATTCATCATGTAAAAACACTAATATGTCATCTGCCACTTCCTTCTCACTCTGAGAAATGTCTTGCATTCCTTTCTGGTGTAATTTCAATGTTCGCAACTGTTGCTGTAGATATAAGGCAATGTTTGCTTTCTTTATGGTTGCTGTTGCACTGGTTTATGTCATTACTACTAGCAGTATATCACTGTTGTGATGTGTGTGTCAACTGCGCCATTTAACTGTGTCTCATAGCCTCACGCTCTGTTCACTTTTGGATACCTACAGTTCCACCCCCTCTTGCCATTAGCAGCCAATCAAATGCATTCAGTACCATTGTCCGTTTGCGACGTTGCACTCGTGGGGGTTCCTTGTCAGACATAATATATTAGGTACAAAATAAGTCAATAATACATGATCTAGTGCATGTATTCAATATAAGATGCAAGAACAACCTGATATTCATTATTATTTTATATTGCCACATCCTATAACATAATCTACAGCAAATAACAGTTTGTGTTCATCTTAGACCTAATGTTGACAGAACTTTAACTCATTGATGAACAGAGAGCCTGTCTATTTGAAGAGGGCAGCAAATGAAGATTGCAAACAATAAACTAAACAGTATTTGTTCCACTGTCAGTGGAATGTGATGTGACGGAGCACATCTGATGAGACCGAGGGAAAGGGGAACTTCTCCATTCAATGTAGAATGAACTGAAACACTACTTTTGAATGACAATTAATACACCCAACATTTTTGCATTGGCACTCACTGTTTAGAAGCATTCTGCACATTTTCAAAGTCCATCCACTTTAAGGAACAATAGAAGTTTCCCCAAAGCTAGCATTTCAAACTTTTAAAATGAGACAAATTCTAACAATCGCACTCACATTGTAAATTTAACCAATACTGAAGCAAGAAGATTTTTGTGACAGACACTTTTACAAAGTGTTTTTAAATTTCACATACACATGTTGTTCATCATTTTATTATTTCATTCCTAGGTTTTAAGATATCATTTCAGTGTTTTGTAATTGTAATTGGTTGAGGATGACCAAAAAAGGTTGAACATGTACCAAAGAAATTTTGTATGACTAAGTTTATCTCTTAAATTATGAGTGTTAGTCCATTAAGTATTGAAAGCTGAACCTATAAACTAAAATTCTTTAAGAATTAAAAACCAAGAAAATGTGAAGATTGTCCTTGTGCGTTTGTATTTCTCCTTGTCTCCTCTTTCTCTCATTCTCTCATCTGAAGCTGACCTGTATTTGCATTTATTCTGTTACATTTCTTTCATGTTCCTATTTCTTTATACATATTTTACTTGTTTCTTCATTTCCATTATGTACAGTATATTGACTTGGGGTTTTTCCTTCGTTTGTGTGTGAATTCCTCTTTTGTTCACTGAAAACTGTGTAGTTTAATAAAATGCAAGCCTTACAATAAATCTGAAAAGTAATCTTAAATGAACATTTGCATAAGAAATTCACCACCTCTGTTTACTAAGTCCCTAGCACTCTTTCAATTATACCTTCTAGTCTGTCTTCATCCACGTGGCTCAGGCTCATTTATGTCTCTTGCAGTGATGTGCAAAACTGCAGTGACCAGCTGAGCAGTTTTCAATTTTTGTCCTATGCCTAGAGATGAAACAGGGAATCGGCGTTTCCAGACTTCAGAGAGGTTGTAAACAACGTTTCATGTTCTTACTTCGTTAGATGATTGCTCAGGAATAGTAGGTGGCAGAAGTGGTGTTATTTGGATATGGTTAGATGCCATACCCAGAAATATACAAGCAATAGAGAATTGCCATGCACACATGATTCCAACTGATCTCTCTGAAACCTCATGGGCTCTTAGCTGAGTCCTGGAATTGCTTCCACTTACTTGTGCCAGGTTCCTCACTTTCATCTATCCTATCCGACCTCCCTTCAAAATCCGTGGTATACCCTGTCTGTTGTAAGAGGTGACTAAAAGGGTTCCCAGGAGGTCTCATCTTGGGAGCATGGGTTGGTAACCACGGGACCCTTAGCTCAGTCCTGGTATTGCTTCCACTTACTTGTGCCAGGCTCCTCACTTTCATCTTTCCTATCCAACCTCCCTTGGTCAACTCTTGTTCTTTTCTGACCCCGACAGTATTAGGTTTGTGAGGCCTAGGAAGTAATTTTCATGCTCTTTGTGGCCCTTGTCTTTCTTTGGCCAATACCTTCATATTTTGAAGTATAGGACCTCTTCCATTTATTTCCTCTGATTAGTGTTAATAGAGGATGGTTATTTAGTTGTACTTCCTCTTAACACAGTAATCACCACCACCACAACCCTTAGTCAACTCTTGTTCTTTTCTGACCCCAACTGTATTAGGTGTCAAGGCTTACCCCTCTGATTAATGTTAAAGAGGATGGCGGGAGACTGTATTGTGATATGGGTACAGTCACTGGCACCAATAATTCTGGGAAACTTGACAATTCTATAAAACTGTTACTTACTGACATGTCTCTGTTGATAATTGTATGTCCTGTGAAGCAACAGAAGCTACCACTTCTGTCACATGCAATATAGCCCATGAAACAGTGGTCTTAGGAATTCCTCCAAAATCTCTCATTGGTGATAAGCATAATACCGGAGGCATAAAACTGCAATGTTTTTAGTAGCTGATTGAAAGGTTGTACAGTGTGATTTCTGAAATAGAAGGAAGTTACTTTGTTTTTTAAAATTTACACTTTTGTCATTAACAGTTCAAAACTATAATTTGTACATTCTTACTGTACTTTTTCATTGCATATTTTATTCTAGCTCCAATTTCCTGAAGTAGAGTTATGGCAGTTTGTTTGTGTTAGCCTAAACCTGTTTAAAAACTCAGTTTCACTCCATATATGAAAGTGACATGCCCTTGATTGAAAAAAATCCTGGTGGTCATGGTCATTCAATAATTTGAACCACTTCTTCATCATCGCTAAGTATTTCTTCAAGCACCTTGAAAATATCCTTGAATCCATTTGTTGTGTCATTTTATACTATTTTGTATTCTTAAATTTCAGTTTAAACAGTAGATGAGTGGCAGCAAAATTAACTTCTAGTTAAACTGAAGATTAAGTTTTATAATATGCGACTGACAGATAAACTGGTTTAAACTGAACCAACAGTTTAAACCTCTATTATAATGAACCATAGCAAATGTATTAATAATTTTTGATGAACCAAGAATAATTATTCTGTCTGTGAATGATCAGTCATTAACCTATCTACAAGTGCAATATTTCTGATTAGATCAGATACTTTTGAAAAGACTAGGGGATTTTAGTAATATATTGAATTTTCCATTAATAAGCCAGGGTTCAAATTTCTGTAAGTGCTGTTTGTATGTGTTGAGTTGCAATGTTGGGATTTCTGCTTTGGCCACAATGGCTGTGTCATTGGCATAGATGGCTGGGAGGGTGTTGTTAGTACAGGGAATATAATTTATACACTGCCAGAAAAAAACAAAAAACAAAATAAACAAATGTGCAACACCCTCAAGGACTATGTTCAGTGTAGTGTAGTGTAGTGTAGTGTGTTGTTCCATCACCAGTAAAATGTGGATTAAAGTGGGGCAATTTTATAACAGTTGTGTTTTAGGTTGTAGATTTGAATTTTGTGGCTGTGTGTGTTGATAGTTTTGCTGTTCCAGTTTGTGTGTTTGCTGTTAAGATCTCCTGCTAGTATTACATGTTTGTAGTCCAGTAAGAAATCTATATCATTTGCTTTTGAGGTTTTACCTGGTGGTAGATATGCTGAAAGAGATTTATTTGGGTCCGTTGTCTATTTGTATGGCTGTGGCTTCTATCGCTTGTGTAGCTAGGAGGAAGATGTGAGTGTGGAAAATGTGCCTTTTAATGGCAGTCATAGTCCCATCACCATCTCCCTTTCTGTCTGTTCTGTATACGATGTATTGTGGTATGTGAAGCATTTAGTTTGTTTGAGTTTTGTTAGTGTCGTGATCCGTGATGTATTGTTTTAGTTTGGCTTTTATTGCAGGGTCATTTAGACCATTAGTGTTTCATGTTGTCAGCCTGAGTGGTTGTTTACCCATGAACTGTGTTGGTGATGGTGAGTGTGAGATTAATTTGTGTAAAATTGAGTTCATGGCTTTACCGTGTTTGAGATGAGTAGTGTCATGTGGAATTGTGTTTCTTTGATGATGTATTTCATGTGTGGTGGTGTTTCAGGTGGCATAGTTAATTTAGTAATTGGCTGGATTTTGATGGTTGTTGGGGTTGGTGTGGCAGTAGGAGGGTGGTGGTGTAGGTGTTGGGGAAGGCTTTGGGGCAGTTTGAGGGGGAGGGGATTGTTGTCTTTTGTGCCGTGAGTATTTAGTGAGTGAAGAGGGATGGGTGCCTGTACATGGGGTTGTTACTGCTTTGCAATAGTTTTGAGATGTAGTGACTGGTTGAGTTGGAGTATGGTGTGATTTAATGTGTCAGGGAAGTTGATGTTGTAGTTTTGGCTACTGGGTCCAGAGGCAGGTCCTCTTCTGCTTCTGCATTTGCCACTACACATTATCTGCCTTGGTATGAGGTTATTTCTGGTTGAGGGCAGGGCGATTTCTGGGTAGTGATGTCTGTTTGTGGTGTTGATTTAGAGACTTCTTGGGTTTGGATTTCAGGTGGGGTGGGAAAGTGTTTCTTAAGATAAGCTTTGGCAGGCTTCGGGTTGCCTATGTAAGGCTGGAGACCATTTTCGCCACAGTTAGCCCATTTTAGGTCTTCAGTTCTGGTGAATGTACATTCATATTTGGTTATGGAGCCCTGTATATTTGACACATTTGGGCACCATGGAGCAGCCTATTCTGGAATGACCGAACCCTTAGCAGTTGAAACATTGTTGCACTTGGGTTGGTTCTGTGGTAGCTTTCTTAGGCTCGATTTTGACAGGGATTTTTAAGATTTCCTGCACTTCTGTGATACCTTTGTTTACTGCCATTGAGTTGTAAAAGACTACATAGAAGGGCATTGGTACTCTTAAGTAGTTTGTCATTAGAATGCTGAATGTTCCTGTGCATTTGTGTAATATTAGCCAGTATGAGTCTTTTATCTTGGAGGTTGGTTTTGATTTCTTCAAAAGTAGTGTCGGAAGGGAGACTTCTGATGACTATTTGCTTTTTAGTGGTTTTCTTGGTGGGAGAGGTGTAAACACTTATGTTCATGTTTGATAGTGTTTAAGTGGTCTTCGAGGGTGTGTACCCTAACATTGGCTCCTTCTCTGAAAGGGGTGACTTGGTAGTTCTGATTTGTGACTCTTTGTTGTATAAGAGCACTAAGGTCCCTCTACCAGTTGTCAGATTTAATTGGAGGGAGATTTTCAGTGGGTGTTTGATTTACACATTTACCCATGATGGATTTTAGGTGGATTTTTGGTTTGAGTGTGTGGTTAAGTTTTAGCAGCAGCAGTGGCATATTTGCCATACTAGGGGGCTGTAAGTCATGAGCTGAACAGCAGTGTTGGGTCAGCTGTAGCTTTTAGAATGATTCATCCACAACAAGATCTGAGACCTATGCATAGGTGGGAAGACAGGGATTTGTTCTGTGTGCCCCTAGCCTCAGGAACAAGGTGGATCCCTCCAGTGAGGACCCAGATGCATGGCCCCCTTCTCGAACTCATAGTCTGCAGTGGCTTCTCTGTTCATGTGTGTGAATGGGAGTTTCCAACGGCCGCTGTTCTCAAGCAGTAATGGTTGTAGCATTTGAATACAACAATGGTTAGTTGTTGCATAGATGGTTGCAGCATTTACAGGGGCCGAAGCAAGGCACCAGAGAACTAATAGCAAGTAAAGTGATCACTCGAGATCTAGACCAACAAGGTCCTCCTAGAAGTACCGCTGCAAGCGGTGATTGAGAGTAGGCAGTCAGTTCTTCAGTTCTTTTTGAAAAAGGATCAAATTCACAAAATGCAATCCTGAATCAAATGCTCTGCCAGTGATCCATCATGGCAGCTAATGTAAAAGATTGCACTTCACAGGTAGACAGCTGTAGGATTGTTCTTAGGCACTAGAGGATCTTTATAGCATTTTACACTCTAAGTTCCTGTCTCCCTACATATCCTTTTATGAAATTGAAAATATCCTTGACAAATTTTAAAGGATTCTCATGAAATAAATAAATCAATCAATAAAGAAATAAATTATTTAATTCACCATACTTAAGTTCGTGTTATGGTAGATGATTTCTTTTGTTAAATTTTTGTGTTAAGACTTATTTGTATCGATTTCTGGATCCTTGTGGTCAATGTAAGTTGGGATGGATGATTCGATAAAATAAATATATGTGTGTGTTAAAGTGCATGCATGTATTGTAACTTATACTAGTTATGCAGTGAGTACTTTGCTCTTCAGGGTACTTTTATTTCAGAAATTTTACATGTTGTATTATTTGAAGCAAGTGTTCTTTTACTGGGGAAAGACTAGGTACCTGAAAATTGTAGCTAGAAAATTGTAAAATACTTTTTCATTTTTTATTTATTTATGAATTCCAGTATTTGTCACTTTATGAATAGTGTAGCAAACCTACAGTTTCATTTCTCACTGTTCTGTGTTTGAAGCAAGTAGGTAGCAACATTTTATGCAAAATTTATATCTATCCTGTATAGTCACTAAATTCAAAAATAATAATTGCAGTATAATAATTTACTTTTATTCTTAGAATAATATGAACTATTATAGTTGATTATGTTATTCTTGTAGGTTCATAACTGGTTTTAAGTTGTTTGTATTATTTGAACATCAATTGCTCTCTGTATGATTGGCTTCATGTAGAAACCTGACTTTTTATATAAAATTTTCCTCAGGATATTTAAAAGTATTTCTAAGCTACTTGCTTCTAATTTCCAACAGCATCATACAGCCAGCCCACCAAGTTCTGTTGTATGTATGTAACAGTACATTTCTGTTCCAGGCTTCTTGGACAACGACCCAATTCTTATACCTTTTCTAAAGCATTAGCTGAGAGCATTCTTGTCAGGGAGAAAGGGACACTTCCAGTGTCTATTGTGAGACCCTCAATAGGTAAGGCTCAACACTCCTCTTTTAAGATTTTATTTTTTAAATCTTTACTAGTAATGTCAAGGTCACTGCTACCAGCAGACCAAAGTCACCTATCTAGGACAGTATGAGAAGTAACAATTGGGGCTTGGATTCCAAAGTTAGAAGAGTATTTACTGTAGTTTACTGCCTATACAGTTATGGCACTGATTGACATTTAGCATACCAGTGATGAGATTCAGTCTCGTGCAAATTAAACGGAACATGACAAAACGACATACATATATTACATGAATATATAGGATGATTTGGAAATATATCCCTATTTTTATTTTGCTATAATTATTATGTCACCAATTATGTTACTGTACATGGTTTATTTCACTTGTAGAATGTTCTGTTGTTCTTGCCATTTCAGATTTTGATGTTGGCATCACCATCACAGATTTTTGTAGGTATGTTTGAATGTTCCTCACAGCCCGTTTCAGCATATCACCTCTAATCATGGCTTCTGTTGTATCCAAATCATGTGGTTTTCTGTTGTACACTTTCTCTTTACAGTATCTCTAAAGAAAGAAATCCAATGAACCTAAATCAAGACTTCTTGGTGGCCAATCAACATTTCCATAGCACCTGATAACCTAATCAGGAGGAGCTTTGTTGATCCAGAGTCATACATCAAGGGGAGGAAATGGGGGAATAAATCCTCCCCCCTTGATATTTCAAATTTATAGATTGTGATTGTGGCAACCATGTAAATGAAGATTTTAGGAGGCTCATTGTCGTTTTCATTTAATTTGAACTGTGCATTTGCCAACAATGTGCTTTTTTATAAATATTACAGTGAGCTGGACATGGCATTTAACCTTCAGTCTGTGTTGTACAGTATTCTGCAGTTGTTAAGACATTGCTAATTGCAGGTAATTCCCATACTTCAATAGCATAAGATGAAAAGGATATTATAAGACCCCTGTACAGTCTGAATTTTTAGTGAATGGGTTTTACCCTTACCTTTATTGCCTAAGAGTTGAGTGAGAGGAAGTGTGGACCTGTGGAAAAAGGGTGCAGTTAATGACCAATGGCACAGGGCTTTGTGAACAATAGATGACAAGAACAGGTAAAATATTTGTGATACGACAAGTTCAGAACTTCAGACAGAGCGAGTCAGGCACCAGACAGTACACCTTGTGAAGTACGTTAGTTATGTCGGTTACCGCAGATGTCTGTTTACTGAGCGAGTTGGCCATGTGGTTAGGATTCCGCAATTGTAAGCTTGCATTCCGCAGATAGTGGGTTCAAACCCCACTGTCGGCAGCCCTAAAGATGATTTTCTGTGGTTTATCATTTTCACACCAGGCAAAATGCTGTGGCAGTACCTTAATTAAGGCCACGGTCAATTTCTTCCCATTCTTAGCCCTTTCCTTTCACATCATCACCACAAGACCTGTCTGTATCATTGTGATATAAAGCAAATCATAAAAAAACATAATTGTTGCCAATGTGATGTGTGAGTGCATGCGATTATAGTGACACGATTACTTTCTTTCACAGTATAATCATAGCAAGTAGAAGGTAGAAGTATCTCTCCCCTAGTTCATTGGTTTCTCTGCTAGCTGCACTTCCAGCAGTAAGTGAGCTTGAGCTTACAAATCAGCATACGAATAAAAGACTATTATTGCATGCAAAATATTATGCTTTTGCTTACCATTCCAGAAGTCAGTTGTCAGATAGTTTAAATAGCTTCCGAGTAGACTTTGTGGTCTTAGAAGATTTCAGTTCCTTTCCCATCTGTCTTGCTACAAAATAAAATCAAGACTTCAAATAATGTAACACAAGTTACTCCTATACTGTTGATATATTTCAAAATATGTAATTGTACAGTCTATGGAAGCTAAATAGTGATACTGTGCAAACTGTCCAAACACTCATAAAATATATTGCCACATAGACTATGTTCACAGGAGAGTTTTTGGGATGGGTGAGGAAAGTACTGTCAATACTGGTTTTAATGCTATGGTCCCTAATAAATGTGAGGGCTGCGGCAAGTATTTCTTCTGTAGGCTTTCCAAGAAGCAGGCTGACACATTTACGACATTTTGCGACCTTGGATATGTTGCATATTATATATCCTCCTAGATAATAAATCAAACACTCCTTTGCAAGACTGTGGCTATCACTGTTAATTAGACCTAAATTGTTCTCCCAGTCTGGTAAGAGGTCATCCATGTTCTCAGTGAAGTCTAGTGCTTGTCTTATATTTTATGCATTTTCTACTGCAGCCTTATTTGTCTCTTCTGTCTTCTTAGCCATTGTTCTCATTTGATTGACGAATTATATCAATATCAGTTCAAATTTGGGCTCACAATTACTACCGGATGACAGAGACATTTTTTTTTTACTAACGGCTTTATGTCGCACCGACACAGATAGGTCTAATGGCGATGATGGGATAGGAGAGGGCTAGGAGTTGGAAGAAAGTGGCTGTGGCCTGAATTAAGGTACAGACCCAGCATTTGCCTGGTGTGAAAATGGGAAACCACGGAAAACCATCTTCAGGGCTGCCGACAGTGGGATTCAAACCCACTATCTCTCCGATACAAGCTCACAGCTGCATGCCCCTAACCACATGGCCAACTTGCCCGGTACAGGGCAAGTTTGTTTGGGATAAACGAGGATAATCCCAAAAATAAGGTCTCCTTTAAAAATTAAAAAAATACAGAACTCTGTATGTATGGCTGTTGGTCACCATATTGTGAAGAGTGTTTCCCGTGCTCTCATATAAACATGCGCACGCTGCGCCGAGGCACTCAGTCTTGGCTTGGCAGCCGTTGAGAATGGAGCTCACGTTGGATGTTACCGCCAAGTACGCACAGTTATTTGGTTTTTGAACCCAAAAGGTACTGAACCGATTCAAATCCATCGCCAGTTGACAGAAGTGTATGGTGAGTCATGCATGGATGTCAAAAATGTTCATAAGTGGTGTAGAGAGTTTGCAGCCGGACGGACTGAAATTCACGACGAACAAAGAAGCGGGAGACCCCGTCAATTTCCATCTAGACAGTTGTGAAGGTTGAGCAAATCATGAATGAAGATTGGCGGATCACCCTGGATGATCTCTGTGCTTTGGTTCCAGAGGTTTCCCGAAGCGCTGCTCACAGAATTTTAACGGAAAAGTTGAAATACTGGTAGGTATGCACAAGATGGGTGTCACACATGCTGACTGAAGACCACATGTGGCAACGAGTTGATTCTTCCTGCGCATTTCTTCAACGCTTTGCAGCTGAACAGGACAACTTTTTGGGCTCAATTGTGCACTGTGAAAACCGTTTAATTTGCACTTTCTCATGCATGCAACTTGCCCAGTATAAGGCAGTGTTTGGCCATTACAAATAGTATAATTACATTACGTCTGATAAATGCAGCACGGGTGAAATTTAAGGAAGCAGAGATTGTTATCATTGGAATACTGTGTAGGAGGGACACTGAATGGAAGGTGATTGGGGATTTAAATGAGACTATGTAGTGGATATGTGGGAAACTGGGAGTGAGATCTCTAGATCCGGGTGGGTAGGTGACAGGGATCTGCACTCAGATGGCCTTCACTTAAACTGCAATAGTACGTGTAAGTTAGGAAATTTGTTTAGAAGGGTTATAGGGAGGTACATTCAGGAAAACGCAGAGCCTCTGTGGCTCAGGTGGCAGCGCACCGGCCTCTCACCGCTGGTTTCCTTGGTTCAAATCCTGGTCACTCCGTGTGAGATTTGTGCTGGACAAAGTGGAGGCGGGACAGGTTTTTCTCTGGGCACTCTGGTTTTTCCTGTCATCTTTCATTCCAGCAACACTCTCCAATATAATTTCATTACATCTGTCATTCATTTATCATTGCCCCAGAGGAGTGCGACAGGCTTTGGCAGCCGGCACAATTCCCATCCTACCGGGCGAGTTGACCATGTGGTTAGGAGCAGGCAGCTGTGAGCTTGCATCCGGGAGATAGTGGGTTCAAAACCCCCTGTCGCCAGCTCTGAAGATGGTTTTCCATGGTTTCCCAATTTCACACCAGGCAAATGCTGGAGCTGTACCTTAATTAAGGCCAGGGCTGATTCCTTCTCATTCCTAAGCCTTTCCTATCCCATCATTGCCATAAGATCTATCTGTGTTGGAGCAATGTAAAACAAAAAGCAAAAAAAAAATTCCCATCCTCGCCACTAGATGGGGGCTTCATTCATACCATTCCTGACCCGGTCGAATGACTGAACAGGCTGTGGATTTTCACATTCAGGGAAACGAGGTAGTCTAGGGAGCAGTGATAAGGTTACAGGGATCTGGAAGTCAAGTAGGGATGATATAAAATTGTTAGTGTTGAAATGTAGAAGTATTGTAAAGAAAAGAATAGAATTAAGTAATTTAATAGATATTGTAATAGGAGTTGAATTATAGCTGAGAAACGATATAATGGATGCAGAAATATTCTCATGGAACTGGAGTGTGTATTGTAGAGATAGGATAGGAATAGTAGGACAGGGAGTATTCATTCTGGTGAAAGAAGAATTTGTAAGCTATGAAAATGTTAAAGACAAGAAACATGAAATTCTAGGTGTGAGGTTCATTTCTAAAGATAATAGGTAACTTGATGTCTTTGGAGTGTACAGATCGGGAAAGGGTAGTGCTGACGCTGATTCGGAATGATTTGATAAGATGATCAGCTATGTGGGAAATTGTATGGAAAGGAATCTGATTGTAGCAGAAGATCTCAATTTACCAAATAGTAATTGGGAAGGTAATGCCAATGACAGGAAGCATGACCAACAAATGGCAAAAAAGTTAATATGGGAAGGACAGCTGACTCAGAAAGTGATGGAACCAACTAGAGGGAAGAATATTCTGGACATGGTGCTGGTAAAACCAGATGAGCAGTATAGAGAAACTGAAGTAATAGATGGTATTAGCGATCACAAAGCTGTTTTTGTAGTATTTAAAAGTAAATGTGATAGAAAGGAAGGTCTTAAAATTAGGACTATTAGGCAGTACCATATGGTTGATAAAACAATGATGAGGGAGTTTTTAAAAAGTAACCACGATCGGTGGAAAACGGTAAATAAAAATGTAAACAGACTGTGAGATAGGTTTAAAGAAATTGTTGAGGAATGTGAAAACAGGTTTGTACCTTTAAATGTGGTAAGGAATAGTGAAGACCCACTATATTATAACAGAGAAGTAAAGAGACTAAAAGGAGGTGCAGTGTGGAAAGAAATAGAGTTAGAAATGGCTGTGGCAGTAAAGAGAAATTGAGGGAACTTACTAGGAAATTGAATCTAGCAAAGAAGTCAGCTAAGGATAACATGATGGCAAGCATAATTGGCAGTCATACAAATTTTAGTGAATAATGGAAGGGTATGTTTAGATACTTTAAGGCAGAAACAAGTTCCATGAAGGACATTCCAGGAATGATTAATGAACAAGGGGAGTGTATATGCGAGGATATTCAAACGGCAGAAGTATTCAGTGAGCATTATGTAAAGATTGTTGGTTACAGGGATAATGTCCAGTTAGAGGAGGTCACTACTACTAAAAATGTAATAAAATTTACCTATGATAAGGACATTTATAATAAGATACAAAAGTTGAAAACTAGAAAAGCAGCAAGAATTGATAATATTTCAGGGGATATATTAAAGACAATGTTGGGATATAGTACCATATCTGAAATACTTATTTGATTATTGTTTGGTTGAAGGAGCTATACCAAATCAATAGAGAGTTGCTATAGTAGCCATTGTGTATAAAGGAAAGGGTGATAGACATAAAGCTGAAAATTACAGGCCCGTGAGTTTGACATGCATTGCATGTAAGCTTTGGGGAAGCATTCTTTCCGATGATATTTGACATGTTTGCAAAATTAATAACTGGTTCGATAGAAGGCAATTCAGTTTAAGGAAAGGTTATTCCACTGAAGCTCAACTTGTAGGATTCCAGCAAGATATAGCAGGTATCTTAGATTCAGGAGGTCAAATGGATTGTATCGCAATTGACCTGTCTAAGGCATTTGATAGGGTGGATCATGGGAGACTACTGGCAAAATGAGTGCAATAGGACTTGACAAATGAGTGACTGAATGGATGGCTATATTTCTAGAAAATAGATCTCAGAGAATTAGAACAGGAGGCCTCTTACCCGGAGGCCCCACGTTCGATTCCCGGCCAGGTCAGGGATTTCTACCTGGACCTGAGGGCTGCTCCGAGGTCTACTCAGCGTACGTGATTAGAATTGAGGAGCTATCTGACAGTGAGATAGCGGCCCCGGTCTATAAAGCCAAGAATAACGGCCGAGAGGATTTATCGTGCTGACCACACTACACCTCGTAATCTGCAGTCCTTCGGGATGAGCAGCGGTCACTTGGTAGGCCAAGGCCCTTCAAGGACTGTAATGTCATGGGGTTTGGTTTTTGGTTTGAAGCTTTATCTAACCCTGTAATAATTAAGAGGGGAATTCCTCAAGGCAGTATTATTGGACCTTTATGTTTTCTTATATATACACTGACTGACAGAGCAAATGCAACACCAAGAAGGAGTGGTCAGAACTTTATGCCAATTGCAGGGTAGACTGACGTCACTGAGGTATGCTCATGATGTGAAATGCGCCGCTGTGCTGCGCACGTTGCGAACGATAAATGGGACACGGCGTTGGCAAATGGCCCACTTCGTACCGTGATTTCTCAGCCGACAGTCATTGTAGAACGTGTTGTCGTGTGCCACAGGACACGTGTATAGCTAAGAATGCCAGGCCGCCGTCAACGGAGGCATTTCCAGCAGACAGACGACTTTACGAGGGGTATGGTGATCGGGCTGAGAAGGGCAGGTTGGTCGCTTCGTCAAATCGCAGCCGATACCCATAGGGATGTGTCCACGGTGCAGCGCCTGTGGCGAAGATGGTTGGCGCAGGGACATGTGGCACGTGCGAGGGGTCCAGGCGCAGCCCGAGTGACGTCAGCACGCGAGGATAGGCGCATCCGCCGCGAAGCGGTGGCAGCCCTGCACGCCACGTCAACTGCCATTCTTCAGCATGTGCAAGACACCCTGGCTGTTCCAATATCGACCAGAACAATTTCCCATCGATTGGTTGAAGGAGGCCTGCACTCCCGGCGTCCGCTCAGAAGACTACCATTGACTCCACAGCATAGACGTGCACGCCTGGCATGGTGCCGGGCTAGAGCGACTTGGATGAGGGAATGGCGGAACGTCGTGTTCTCCGATGAGTCACGCTTCTGTTCTGTCAGTGATAGTCACCGCAGACGAGTGTGGCGTCGGCGTGGAGAAAGGTCAAATCCGGCAGTAACTGTGGAGCGCCCTACCGCTAGACAACGCGGCATCATGGTTTGGGGCGCTATTGCGTATGATTCCACGTCACCTCTAGTGCGTATTCAAGGCACGTTAAATGCCCACCGCTACGTGCAGCATGTGCTGCGGCCGGTGGCAATCCCGTACCTTCAGGGGCTGCCCAATGCTCTGTTTCAGCAGGATAATGCCCGCCCACACACTGCTCGCATCTCCCAACAGGCTCTACGAGGTGTACAGATGCTTCTGTGGCCAGCGTACTCTCCGGATCTCTCACCAATCGAACACGTGTGGGATCTCATTGGACGCCGTTTGCAAACTCTGCTCCAGCCTCGTACGGACGACCAACTGTGGCAAATGGTTGACAGAGAATGGAGAACCATCCCTCAGGACACCATCCGCACTCTTATTGACTCTGTACCTCGACGTGTTTCTGCGTGCATCGCCGCTCGCGGTGGTCCTACATCCTACCGAGTCGATGCCGTGCGCATTGTGTAACCTGCATATCGGTTTGAAATAAACATCAATTATTCGTCCGTGCCGTCTCTGTTTTTTCCCCAACTTTCATCCCTTTCGAACCACTCCTCCTTGGTGTTGCATTGTCACTGTCAGTCAGTGTATATCAATGATATGAGTAAAGAAGTGGAATCGGAGATAAGGCATTTTGCAGATGATTTTATTCTGTATAGAGTAATAAATAAGTTACAAGGTTGTGAGCAGCTGCAAAATGGCCTTGATAATGTTGTGAAATGGATGGTATGCAATGGTATGAAAATAAACAAGGTTAGTGCTAGTGTAAAGTGAAAAGTAAAAGTTGTAAATTACAGACACTGAATTTGTGATTTTCTGCTTGGTTTAGATTGTGAAACTGGTAGGTTTTTTTGTGGGATTCCCTTTCCAGGGAATTGCTTGTTGTACTCATGTTGTTGTAGTTGGTTTATTTGTTGTTGTTATTGTTGGATAATTACCAATGTTTTCAACTTTACTTTGTTATCACTTGTAATATTAAGCTAGTAGTAAGTTCAACCTATAGTATTGCAAGCTGTAGTGTTAAGCACTGGGAAATACTTAAATTTTGTGTGACCGAGCTTGATGGCTGCAGTTGCGTAATTGCGGCCAGTATCCAGTATTCGGGAGATCGTAGGTTCGAACCCCACTGTCGGCAGCCCTGAAGATGGTTTTCCGTGGTTTCCCATTTTCACACCAGGAAAATGCTGGGGCTGTACCTTAATTAAGGCCACGGCCACTTCCTTCCCACTCCTAGCCTTTCCCTGTCTCATCATCACCATAAGACCTATCTGTGTCGGTGCGACGTAAAGCAAATAACAAAAAAAAAAAAAAAAAAAAAAAAAAAAAAGTGTGAAGTTGTATATGATGATGATGGATTTAGAATTTTAAAATTAAACTTGTAGTATTTCTTGTAATATTTTCTTTCCAGGGATTTGCTTGTTGTACTGTTGTTGTTGTTGTTGGGTAATTACCAATGTTTTTAACTTTACTTTATTATCACTTGTAATGTTAAGCTAGTAGTAATTTCATCCTATACTATTGTAAGCCATAGAGTTAAGTACTGGAAATACTTAAGTTGTGTGTGAATTTGTATATGATGATGCTGGATTAAGAATGTTAAACTAGTAGTATTTCTTGTAATATTTTCTTTCCGCGGAATTGCTTGTTGTATTCTTGTTTGTTTGTTTTTTCTTTGTTTGTTTGTTGTTGTTGGGTAATTATGTTAACTTTACTTTATTATTACACTACTGTAAGTGACCATTGCCACCGGGATATTTCCCATTTGCAATGTATTTGTTAATAATAATAATAATAAAAATAAAGAGTACAGATCTCTGCACATGATTATGAGGGTGTTTAGGGGTTGTAGTAAGGATGTGAAGGAGGGAGCATATAAGTCTCTGGTAAGACCCCAACTAAAGTATGGTTCTAGTGTATGGGACCCTCACCAGGATTACTTGATTCAAGAACTGGAAAAAATCCAAAGAAAAGGAGCTCGATTTGTTCTGGGTGATTTCCGACAAAAGAGTAGCGTTACAAAAATGTTGCAAAGTTTGGGCTGGGAAGACTTGGGAGAAAGGAGACGAGCTGCTCGACTAAGTGGTATGTTCTGAGCTGTCAGCGGAGAGATTGCGTGGAATGACATTAGTAGACAAATAATTTTGAGTGGTGTCTTTAAAAGTAGGAAAGAACACAATATCAAGATAAAGTTGGAATTCAAGAGGACAAATTGGGGCAAATATTTGTTTATAGGAAGGGGAGTTAGGGATTGGAATAACTTACCAATGGAGATGTTCAATAAATTTCCATCAATCAGGTAATAGTGATTATTCAACTGATGGTGTTGTCGTCTATTGTTAAGTATGCTTGAAGGAAGTGAAATGTGAAAAGAAATTTCAAGTCGAAGAACATGCAAAAATGACTGCACATATTATAGCAAAGGAGAGAAAGGTGTTTTTATTTTATTTTTTTAT
This sequence comes from Anabrus simplex, assembly GCF_040414725.1. Taxonomy (NCBI): domain Eukaryota; kingdom Metazoa; phylum Arthropoda; class Insecta; order Orthoptera; family Tettigoniidae; genus Anabrus; species Anabrus simplex. Next base: position 383,944,242 of record NC_090265.1, read on the forward strand.
TTGCTATCTGCTTTACATCACACCTACACAGATAGGTCTTATGGCAACGACGGGATAAAAAGTGGCTAGGAGTGGGAAGGAAGTGACCGTGGCCTTAATAAAGGTACATCCCCAGCATTTGCCTGATGTGAAAATGCAAAACCATGGAAAACCATATTCAGTGCTGTTTAAAAGATTAGCATTAGACTAGGAACACATGTGAAGAGGAGAAGTAAAGTGTAGTTAAATCTATTATTTGGAACATTTGAGAACTACTAAGTATGGTGCTGTTTATCATCTAAGTATATAAGTAGGTCTTGTTGGAAATGATTTAACTTTATTGCTGTGTCTGAATCACTATAAGATTTATAAATAAATTTTGTGTTTCAGTGCTGTCAACATGGCGGGAGCCAATGCCTGGTTGGGTTGATAGTCTTGCTGGACCAGCAGGTTTGGTAGCAGCAGGAGGAAAGGGGCTATTTCGTACAATACACTGTAATGGAGACAAGGTGGCAGATTTAATTCCTGTAGACATGGTGGTAAACCTCACAATCTGTGCTGCATGGCGTACAGCCAGAGAACGGTCCCAGAGTATTACTGTCTACAACTGTGCCTCTGGTCTACAAAACCCCATAACGTGGAAGAAATTCTTGGGCCTTTGTTCTGACTATGTACATAAATATCCCCTGATTGATGCACTTTGGTATCCAGTTAACAAATGCTATTCCCCCTGGGCTCTTAACATATTAAGTACATTCATCCTGCATACAGTTCCAGCACACACACTGGATTTCTTCAGGAAGCTCACAGGAAAAAAGCCCATGTAAGAACACTTTCCATTGTATTAAACTACAGTGTATGTCCACTTAACTAGCCTGCTGAAGGCTGGACACTTGGTCAGATAACAAAAAAAGGCCAGTTAAATTGACAAATTAAAAGGCTAATCTAGCAAATATTTACTTAAATATAATTTAATTTACTATACTTTGAGATATTTCACATGTTTTAATCAATATTTTGAATCATTTTAGGCTTATGATATTAACATATGAATATAGTACTTACTTACCAATGTTATTTTCTGCCATGATAAAAAATATTACATCCAGTTCATGGTTCATTTTTCACTTCACAACACAATCGCTCTTTCTATCCAGAAATCTTAAAAAAATTCTGACATTAAACTGTTAAAACTCTAACACAAATAAAATGAATGTCGTTTACAATCACCTGCTTACTGCAGTGAATAAATTAGAAAAGTGGCACTACTGTAAGCAATAAGGAATTTGAAACAAATTATATCTTGTCCGTGAGCCGGGCGGATTGGAAGGCAGGAAGGTCATGGGAAACCAGAAGTGCAATTATTCACCAGGTCAGCCAGTTAAGTTGCACATATTTACTTAAATTTAATTTACTATACTTTGAGATATTTCACATGTTTTAATCAATATTTTGAATCATTTTAGGCTTAAAAAAATAAATATACTGTAAATATTTGGTCTCTTCTGCAGGTGTGATGTCAACAATTTTGCCATGCACTGTTTCAATTGTGCGATTGTTGAGCTTGCCATTTACTATTGAAATTGCATTAGATTTTTCATGATTTATATCAGCATTGCCAACTTGACGGAATTTTTGTCAAAAGTGACGGAATTTCAATGTAGGTGACAGGAAAAATATGGCTCTGACGGACAACAGATTTTTTGACGGAAATTTTTACAAATTAAATCCCCTTCAGTATGTTCAATAACGTGAAAATCTCCGTAAGAAACAAGCTTAAAACCAAGATAATGAATTCTATTCTTGCTGTGCGTGCCACTTTTAAGCGTATGAAAAAATGCTGTCATTATTATACACAACCACGGAATCTTCTAAAGCAAATTGGCACGTTGGCAACCTAATCCACCATCTCAACTGCAGAACTAGAGGCAGATGATCATGATAATGTGAATGGATTATTGTTTTAATCGATGTCTGTAAGTAAAGATGTTTAGATTTTCTTTTTCTTTTTATTTAGACCTAAGAATACTGGGTAGATAACCTTATTGTTTTTATTTTGACGGATTTTGGCGGATTTTCGGGTGTTGGTACGACAGGGAAACAAATTACTAGTTAGTAACACTGACTGATCTCTTGCAACAAGTTGACAGACATTGTAGTTAGGGCAGTGGTAGCTCTGACATCTTTCCCATCTATTACCAAATCATCTGCAAAGCATAATATATGGTACCGGTAGTAAGTAGATCGGTGTCTGCTAATATTCCATAATACTTCTTTCAGAGAGCTCATTTAAAATATGGTTAATGCTGAAATTGAAGAAGAATGGTAAAATAGAATATCCTTGAATTATGCCATGTTGAATTTCAAGTTCCTAGTCAGTTTTCCTTTTCATATTATTTTGCAAGAGGTTCATTAATAATCATTTATTCTTAAGTGGTAGGGGTAAGTGTTCTATAGTAGCAGACAGGTAAAGAGTAGTAGTACGAAGAAAGCCATGGACAATATTAATATTTAAAAATGCACTCTCTGATTGGGTTTAGGTCTGTATTGCACCTAACGATTGAATCAAGTGTTTTACTAATAATAATGTCTTATTACAGAAGTTATAGAAATAGGTTTCTATTTGTTTAGATCACATTCATCACCATGTTTATGAATAGTTATAAGAATTTATGGAATTAGACTGAATTTCACTACTTTTATAACAGTAAATTAATGCTAGAATGCTTTCATTTGCTTACTACATGGCCATCCTCAGAAGCTAACTTCTGTGGCAGGAGCATGGTCTTTTGTGTCTGCTACCAACACTGGGATTAGTTAGAAAGCAGGTCAGGTGATTTGAACTGAATTGTGGTGTTTGTTCTTTGTATATGTACACATATAAGAACAAGCTATACTGCAACAAGACAATGCTCCATTGCTTCAAGCACAATTAACTCAACAGAAAATTCACAAATTAGATGAAATAAGAATCCAGCATGCACTCCACATGTTACTCCGGATAATGGCTAGTAGCAGTCTGTTGAATCATCTCTCTGAGGTAGAAAGTTTGATCATTCATTTTAATCATTATAGTTGTCAATGTCTGTGATGGTCAATAATCACTCAATTTCAACAGGACAGACAACAAACAACAGCAATACATAACATATGCCATTCATTATAAATACCCTCCAATGCCCAGTGTTACATATTTTTAATATCAGATTCTGAAATGGCCCAGCAGCTACACATATTGAGCTAGTGCATTCCCAAAGTAAATTTTCTGTTCAATGAACAATACACTTTCATAATACAACTTTATATGTATGAAAAACACTAAATTATAGAAACAGTAAGAATAACCAATATACCTTGCATGACATGTTACTTCACAGCAGTGACCGGTTGACTTCAATAAAATGGCGCGAACTTCCCAGACCAAGTTGAAGAAAATATCCATCAGAGTGTGTTCACGACTGTGTGACAAATGTGCTACATTGGGCAATAAGAATAAAAGAGATGTATTATAGCTTCCGATAGCTGTAGATGATATAGATGTTGATTCCCATAGGGAATCTGAAATATTTGTTCCAAATGAGTAAATGCACACGGTATGCACTAGCCAGCGTCTTGGTAGGTGTGCTAGGTACAAACTGATAAGCCCAGCCTAGCACACAGGGGTGAAACGCTGGCAACTAGGAATGAGTTAGCTGGAAAATTCATAATGTCCAATAGTTGTAGGTAAGACATGCAGACAATATGTGTTACTTCTGATTGGAGGTCAGAATACCAAAGTTGGGAAAGGTAAAGAGGGAAATGTTGTAGGTCTCTATGGCTTAGGTGATTGAAAGGAAGCTAGAGAGTGGCTTATCATTTTCTGTGAATCCCATCACCTTTTCATTGCCAACACATGTTTCGAGCAATCAAACTATTGCCTGTACACCTGGACATCACCTGATGGGAAATAAGGAATCAGATCGATTACATAATTGGGTCTAGAAGGTGGCGAAGTTCCATTACAGCAGCGAAAACTTGGTCAAGTGCAGACTGTGGATCAGATCATGAATTGCTGATGTGTAAATTACAAATGTGCTGAATAGAGATTTCCAGAGAAATGTTTGCGAAGATAAGTAGCAGTACTATAATAACATCTAACTTGGAAGGGAAAATGAGAAAGGCAACATGAGAGATCTTCCAACATATATCCACCTTAAGAAAGAAGTTTCAACTAAGAATTGGAATGGTCGAGGACACTAATGGAAAAATGATTGGTGATGGTGATAGAATGAAAAACGGAAAGAGTATACAGAGGATTTGTATAATCAAGAGATAAAAATTGACAACTCAGTGGAAGAGACTAAATTTGATCTGTAACCTCTTGTGTTAGAAGATGAAGTCAGAATAGCTCTAAAGTCATTAGCCCAGTGAAAGGCCTCATGAACAGATGGAATTGTAGCTGAAATATGGCAGGCAACAGAAGAAACATCTGTTAAAGTTTTAACTGTAATATGTCAACAGATTTGGAAAACCTCAACTTGGCCCACAGATTGGAAACAATGCATTTTCATTTCCATACCCCTAAAAAAGGAGATCTGTTGGACTGCCCCAACTATCGCACAATACCACATGGCAGCAAGGTGATGCGGAATATCGTACAATGAAGATTAGAACCATACATGGAGCGTAAATTTCCATTACTCAAGCTGGTTTTAGAAGAGATAGAGGAACCAACGACATCATTAGTGATATATATTGGATGATGAAAACAGCAAAGAAATACCAGAAGGTGCTGCACATGTGCTTTATAGATTACAGGAAGGCCTTTGATAGTGTAAGTCATGAGAAGGTGTGGAATGTACTCAGACAGATGGGCATACCTGAACATCTCATTGTCCTGATGCGTAACCTCTTCTTGGTGAAAGAAGCCAACATTAAAACTGAGCATGGTGAAACAGAATGGTTCCCCATTAGCAAAGTGGTAAAACAAGGCTGTATATTTTTGCCTTACTTGTTCAGACTATATGCTGAGTACATCATGAGGAAATCTGGATTGGATGAGTCACCTTATGGTTTTAAGATAGGTGGATTGAATATAAACAACTTAAGGTATGGAGATGACACCACATTGGTTGCTGAAAGTAAGAAACAGCTAGAGCACATCATAATGAAAGTCAGGAAACAGAGTGAGAACATGGACCTGAATCTGAATATCAACAAGACCAAATCATGACAACAGATTTACCATCAAACATTACGATAGATAATTAATTAATCAAAGAGGTGAATAGTTTCAACTTTTTGGGATCAACCATCAATAACGTGCCTTAAAGAGTCCAGAAATTTGCTGAAGACTTGCCCTTGAAGAGCCAGCCCCATGGTGTAGGGGTAGCTTGCCTGCCTCTTACCCAGAGGCCCTGGATTTGATTCCTGGCCAGGTCAGAGATTTTTACCTGGACCTGAGGGCTGGTTCGAGGTCCACTCAGCCTACGTGATTAGAATTGAGGAACTATCCCATGGTGAGATAGCGGCCCCAGTCTAGAAAGCCAAGAATAACGGCCGAGAGGATTTGTCGTGCTGACCACACGACACCTCGTAATCTGCAGGCCTTCAGGCTGAGCAGCGGTCGCTTGGTAGGCCAAGGCCCTTCAAGGGCTGTAGTGCCATGGGGGGGGGGGGTGCCCTTGAAGAGCAGCATTCAAGGCCTGGATATGATCTTAAAGTGTTCAGATGTATCTTTGCCTACTAAAGTCAGAATGGAAGGCATTTGTCTTTCCCAGAGCTGCATATTGTTGTGAAAGCTGGATCATAATGAAGTGAGATAGGAAGCATATTGACACATTTGAGCTCTGGTGTTGGAAAATGATGTTGTGTATCCCTTGGACTGTCAAGAAGACAGATGCATGGGTCATTTAAAAGATCAAACCAGATGTGTCTCTTGAGGTATTCATTACAAGATTACAGATGTCATAATTTGGACACATTATAAGATGCTCTGATTCATTAGAAAAGACTATTACGCTTGGGAAAGTGGAGGGATCTTGGAGGTAAGGGCAGCCATCTTTGAGATGGATAGACTTCATTAAATCCAAAATGAACATGTCACTGAAGGATCTGAAGTACATGGTTTAAGACACTTGCCGTCCATCTATGCAGTCACCAGGAGTCGACATCGTCTTGATGCCACCTGATTGTCATCATTGTTTTAGATTGTTTTGCTACTGTCAAAAATGGTTATTGAACTCAAAATTTGTTTTACTAGCAAGTGAACTTGTACTGTAAAATGCAATTATTGATAGTTTTTTTTTTAGATTGATGAAATGATGATAAATTCTGTGTTTTCTTTGAAGGATGGTGTGCATTCAGACCAAATTGAAAAAAGGCTCCAAGAGTCTCGAGTATTTCACAACTCATCAATGGCGGTTCAAGGATGCCAACATGCATCAGCTCTTCAAAACCCTTTGTACTGAGGACCAACAAACTTTCAATTTTGATGTTCAAGCCATTGATTGGTTAGCTGTTGTTGAAACCTATGTCTTAGGAATCAGGAAATTCATTTTCAAGCAGGATCCCAGTTCAATACCTGAAGCAAGAAAATGGCAGTGCAAGTAAGTACTTTGTATTTTTAATAATTACAACAATAATACTGAAATTGATGCTTTCACAGTCCAGATTAATAGACATGACATATTTTGGGTTTATGCCATATGATAGACAGACTACAGAAAAAATTCATGTTCCATGGAGCCTTTGCTCCAATTCCTCAGGAAGAGTCTTTGTGAAAGTTATTTAAGTCAGAAAGAGAGAGAGAGATTGGGAGGGAGAGGGGAGCAGGTAAATGTGGGAAGAGGGAACAACAGAAATAGGAGATGAGGACAAACATGAAAACATAAAAGAACAAGGACAATCTCTAGTACACACTGCCATCTTCAAATAGATAGGCTCTCTCCTTATCAATCCCAATTCTTCCACATCTCTTTCTTCTCAGCCCTGACGAGCCCATTTCTGCTTCCCAGCTTCATCAGGAAGGCAGGCATCAACACTATTTTGATGGCAGATTTTCAGTCTTGATGTGAGATAGGTATAGGATAAGAATAAATATAGGAAAAAGGAAGAAACATCCTATTGTTATCCTTTTCTCCTTTAATGTTTGTTCAGTATTCCTATTTTTTACCACCTATTTTATCTTTGTATAATGATAATGATGATAAAATTTCAGTGGAAAGGAACAAAGAATTAATTAATGTTATTAGTTTTACATCCTACAATGACTTTTTTATGGTTTTCAGGATACTGAGATGTCAGAAATTTTGTCTCTTGGGAGTTCTTTTATATGCTGGTAAATCTAAAGCCACAAGGCTGGCACTTACGTAACTCCAAAAGAATAGTAATGATTATAGTATATTCATGTACCAAAAGCATGTGTTTTGATTTTAGAGTTTTAACATAGATCAGGCTGGATTTCTTTTGGAGCATGCCTTTGCTGAGACAAGATCAGCTTTGCCTACAATGTAACAATATGTGCCATTAAATAAATAAGAAAAGTTCAAGAGACAAAGTCTCTGAAATATGCCTCCATTTGGATGCAAGTCATTTGCACTTGGTTGTTGTCTCATGATCACCAGTCATGGGAAAAGTACAAAATAAAATGAATTGGGCTCAATTACAGTTATGTAAGAAAATATGTACTCAGTTACTAATTAATTACCTTTTCAAAAATAATCAGTAAAATTACAATTACTCACAGAACATGGAGTCTTTTGGGAATTGCTGACATTTTCTTCACATGGGGATGGAACGTACCAAAGTTTGCAAGGAAAAATACATTACTCCATTTTGTGTTATTGAGCATAGAGGCCTTTAAGTGGCTAGGTGAGACTAATCAGACTTTCAAAATTGAGGCGATGCGCCAAATAGGGGTCTAACCACCAAAATCTCTACTACGAGTTAATTGCAAAAAACGCCATCATCTTGGACTGGAGTTAGATCCATTTTTTGCGTGAGACAGAAGTTTTCCACCCTCTAGTACAGAAACAAGTTCAGAATTCTTCCACATACCTATGCCACTATGCAGGAACTTCCATATAGATCTTTATTCTGATGAAACCTCACTTTGAGAAAAATGTCGGTTAGATCCCTTTTCGGTGCATTGCTTCAATTATTGCTCCGAAGCAAAATTTTCATGTCATTTTCATGTTCACATTATTTTCAGCATAACTAATTTAAAATATTTATTGAATTCTTCTTCTTCTGTGAATCTGTCTTGAGACAGGTATCAACTGGACAGCCTCCATGATTCTTTGTCCTGAGCATCTTGCTTCAGTTGTTCATAGCTTCTCCCTTGTTTGACATCTGTTAACATTCCAAACCTTCTTCTTCCTCTTCCTTTTCTTCCATCTATTTTTCCCTCCATCACCCTCTGTTGAAGACAGTTTCTACATAGTATGTGACCTAACCGGGATATTTTCCTCTTATCATTTTCATCAGGTGTCTCTTCTCTCCTACTTTTCTTAGCACTTCATCATTTCTTACTTTATCTGTCCACTTCACTTTCTTCTCCACAACCATATTTCAAAACTTTCCAAATACTTTGTTTCTTTCTTTCTTAATGTCCATGTTTCAGCTCCATATGACACTACACTCCACACAAAACACTTTGCAAACCTCTTTCTTAAACCAATAGGGATTGCCTTAGATGTCGAAAGCCCTCTCACCTTTCCGAAGGCTTCTTTTCCCATAGATATTCTGCTTCTTATTTCTTCTGCTTCCATTCCATGTCAACAGACTTCCCAAGTATCTGAATGACTTTACTTGTTCCAATTTCTTTCCCGCTAGTGTTATATTAACAGCAATCTCCTCCTTTCCTATTCTCATCACCTTAGTCTTCCCAATGTTTATCTTCATTCCAAACTCTTTGCTCACATTCTCAATATTTTCCAACATGACTTGTAGATCTTTTTCTGATTCCGCTAATACCGCCACATCATCTGGGTATTTTATTGTCTTTATTGGTTCTCCTCCCACTACAATTTATCTTGCTTTTTCCAGGGCCTTCTGTATCAGTTTTTCGGCATATATATTGAGCAGAACCAGTGACATGCAACATCCCTGTCTCACTCCTCTTCCGATACCCACTTCTTCTGTTTCATATTCATCTACTCTAATCATCACCTTCTGATTCATATACAACTCCATAATCAGTCTTCTGTCTTTCCATTCTACACCAGTATCTTTCAGAATCCTCATCAGAATGCACTAGTTCACTCTGTCAAATGCTTTTTCCCAATCAATGAAACATATATACATTTCCCTATTCACTTCTAACATCCTTTCTGCAATCATCCTTAGGCATTCAACTGCATCTCTGGTTCCTCTTCCTTTTCTAAAACCAAACTGGTCATTTCCCATATTCTGCTCTATTTTCTTTTCTATTCTTCTCAGAGCACTATGTTGGTCACTGCCTTAGTAACATGACATATAAAACTAACTGTTCTATAGTCTTTACATTATTTAGCATTAAATTTCTTCGGTAAGGGAACCATAATGGTCTTAAGATCTTTTGGCCAAATGCCTGTATGGCATATTGTGTTCACCATATTGGTCAGTCTAACTATTCCTCCATTCCCTAAAGCCTTTATTGCTTCAGATGGTATCTGGTCACAGCCCATCGCTTCCCTTTCCTTTAGGTCTTGGATTGCTTTCTCCACTTCCCATTTTTCTATCCTTGGTCCTCTGGATTCTTCGTCGCAGTCCTGCTCACCTTTGCAGACCTTTGGGTTGAGCAGCGGTCGCTTGGTAGACCATGGCCCTTCGGGGCTGTTGAGTCATGGGGTTTGGTTTGATGCTAGCACGTTTTACAAGGTGCAATCATGTTATAAAACCTCCGATTTTTTTTCTCAGAACTGGAAACAGATAGAAAAATGTGGTTTGTTTCAAATAAACGAGCACTCTTTATCAGTATGTGACAGAGATGGCAACACTGTACAGCACAAAGAACTCTAGCTGCAGCGGTAAGAGTGGAGACTGTTTTTGGTACTTAAAATGGTGATGTTTTCATTATAAGATCAGCGTGTAATCATTAGTTTTCTCCAGTTGCATGGTGTGACACCAGTTGAAATTCATCACCATTTGAGAGACGTGATTATAGTGTCATGGATGTGTCTAATTTGCGTTTGTGGGTGTGACAGTTCAAAGAAGGCAGAACATCATGTGACAACACACCAAGACAATCTCAGCCTCGCACAAGCCAGTCTGACGACATGATCGAACGAGTGGAGAAGGTTGTTTTTGAGGATTGCTGAATGAGTGTGGAACAGATCACCTCAGAAGTTGGCATTTACGTGGAATCAGGGCACATAATCCTGCATGATGACCTGAAAATGCAAAAAGTGAAAAACAGCTGGAAAAGGCTGCACGTGTGCTCTTTCACCAAAACAACGCACCAGTGCGAACGTGACGCAGCAGTTACTTCATGAAGTGATTTCTCATGCTCCCTACTCACCTAAACTTGCTTCTAGTGACTTTTGGCCATTTCAACAATGAAAGACATTCTCCATGGTCGTACATTCACTAGCCATGCCGCTACTGCATCAGTGATTTTCCAGTTGTCAAAACAGATCCTTAAAGAAGTAGATGCAGCGGCCATGGAATCATGGCATCAACATTGTGAAAAACATGTATGGCTGCAGGGAGATTGTGTTGAGAAGTGATACAAATTTCATAGTTTTCATGTGATTAGTTGGCAAGAGAAAAAATCGGAGGTGTTATAACTTGAATGCACCTCGTATATTACAGAACATAGGATGAGTGATTATTTGTTGGTCTGGGAACAGTACAGTCACTAAAAACAAGTGATTGCTATAGATAAGTTCAGTAGTTCCATATGCTTTGTTAAGGATAATGGAAATTATCAGTGATTGGAGTGAATGCATATTACAGAGCTCTTGAAATAACCAATGTCTGGAACTTTGTTATAGCTGCTATCTGAGTGGCTCAAATGGTAGAGCACAGGCTTTACTTACTTTTGATCCCAGCTCAGCCTTATGATATTTGAAGGTGCTCAAATATGCCAGCCTCATGCAACATAAAAGACATCTTGCAGGACAAAATTTCTGGTGTGTCTGAAAACTTCTCATTTTGCTAGTGGTTTAATATTGCACTTACACAAAACAGTTTTGGTGATGCAAGTATGGGAAAGGGCTAAGATTGGGAAGGTACCAGTTGTGGCCTTAATCAAATCACGTACAGCTCCAGCACTTACCTGGTGAGAAAATTGGAAACCATGGAAAACCACTTTTAGGGCTGTCAACAGTAGGGTTCAAACCCACCATCTTCCAATTGCAAGCTTCAGCTATGCAACATGAACTGCATAGCCAACTCATTCGTTCATCTCTGAAAACCATAAAGGTAGTTAGTGGGACGTAAAACCAATATCATTATTGAGAGAATGTGTGCATATGGTCTGATTATCCGTGTAGATGTGCTTTTTATATTTTTGTGTATATGTGTAATTTCCTGGAGCTAAAATCTTGAAGGAAGAAGTTGCCTATGGAACATTCCATGTCAAGTCAAACAAGAAAATACAAAAAATGAACTTGGTTCTTTTTAAAAATTTTGAAAATTTTAAAAAAGATGAAGAAAAGATTCAAACTCAAGATTACGTGAAAAATATCTATAATAGCACTTGCAGGAAAAGTCATTAAAATGATTGTATGTATGGTGTTATTTTTCATAACTTCTAAGGCCCATACGGTTTATGCTTAATGCCTTGCTTTAGGGAATGACATGGGTATAAGTAATGATCTTAAAACTAAATTCAACTTCTACATGGTTGTTCTCTTCATTTGTAGTTTTGCATTGTTGTAGTTCCCTCTTTTCACTAAAGAAAGACATTGTAGTTACATTGATTTATCACTTGTATTTGCTATAGGGTTTCATCTTTGTTGTTGTTGTCTGAATCGTTTGTGATAGCGAAAGGGTTTTTGTCAAATGCTATAACGGAGAAGTGTAACTATGTTATCTTAGTAATCATACTTTCCATTTGTTTGTTATCCGCAGCAATTAATGCACAATGATCTACCCATGTGCCTGGCGTGTGATCCGCCTGATGATCAGTATTACCTCTCGATTTCAACCACAGTGCATGTCACGCACCAGGCGCATGAGTAGGATGAGTCCACGAGTTTGGTAGAACTCGTCTTACCGACATTCAAAACTCCAATTATTACAACTTTTAAAGAATTCTACGCAAATATTTTGCTCAGGTTGGTGATTATAGGCTACTATCCTCTACTAATACACAATGAATATTTTAATGTAAGTGGAAGTGATTAGATTCCACCCAGCCTTCAACTGTAAATCTTTTGATGATTGGTAATGCCTCCCTTGAACATACTAATGGATCTGTAACACTTCCTCCTGTTTCTGTTATATATGTCAAGTTACCCCTTTCATCTCCTTGCTACAACCTATTCAAAATGCAATTGTTCAATACCACATAGTTCTAGTAATTTTTTTGCCATACCTATTATACCCTTCATCTTGATTTACTCTATTTTTAACTACTTTTTCCTCTACTTATTTACAGTACACTAGTTTTCACTCTGGAGTCCTCACCTTGAAGTCATCCTTCAGCAAAATATCCACACCTCCATACATATTCCTTATCTGTTTATTTCTGTTGCCAACTTGTAGAAGAAATCTTTATTTGCAAATGGTTCCAGGAGGACTGTAGAGAAAATCAAGACATAAGCTGATTTCTCCTTTCTAGTTCATCTTTATTTTTATCCAAAGTGCTTCTATTTCTGTTTCTATGAGTTCAGTTTTCTCCTGTGTTTCCTCCTGTATTAAGAATAGTATTCCACCAGGATATTTCCCTGTATGAGGGTCTCTTATCTCTTTTCTTGCTATTTTCTTTAAAACCTTCTACATGGGATTCATATCATGGTGCATTTCGACTCTTAACAAAGGTAATAATATCCCTTTTGGCCATTAATTGTTTCACTTGTTCATTTCCTATCTTATTTAAAAAATTTCTGTATATTCATGCTTCCTATTCTCCATTCTAGGATTTTTTTTTTTTACCCTTTGTCAGGTTAGATTTACTTCTTACCCTTGCTTTCTCTACTTCTAAGATACTGCCTCCTGGTGAACTAATAATTTCTTTCACCATGTTCCCACCATATGACTTACCCTTTTTTATGGAGCAGAAGTCCTATAAACTTAAAATCTTTACCTTTGGCCGCTATTTTTTTCCTTCTGTCTACTGTCCCTCTGTTGGACCATGGATGTGACTCAGACCAGCAGTCAGTTACTTTGACGCCCATGACTGCTGCAAATTTAGCTGCCTGTCCACTTCCTTCCCTACAATGCACTGAATTTCCGTACCAGCTGTAGCTTTACAAGTTGTTTCACAAGCGCTATCCTTACTCGTAACGACCTTCCTCTGTCATACATGCCACACTTTGCTGAGTCCTGAATTCCTTGCTCTTCTCAAATGTAAACCCATGTTGCTATTCACCCATATTTTTTTCTCCATTTAAATTCCTAGTGTTCCTTAATTTTTTTTTTGAATGGAGCCTCTATGGACTGCGTGTTAACAACCAATCTCATTGTCAGTGTCTGTGTCTTGTTCGTCTGCCGGCTTTGACATCCTGCCAGTATTTCTTGAGCCTGTCGATCAGCGCTTTCTTCTACTGCTCTGGTAAAGGGCCTCTCTGTCTTCTGGGTTCCGTCTCCACCATAACACCCCTGATAGCTTTTCACCATCCTTCTGAAACTAACCCTGTCATTGATTTTATCCTCCATAATGCACACCTCTCTCGCTCTCTCAGATCTTTCTCACACTCTTGGAACCATCTCAACTTAGATGCCTTTGGTTTTAGAAAATTACAGATATTCTTTGCGAGCCGGTCATTATTCATACTGAAGATGAGCCCATAAAACAGCAATCTTCTCTTTCTAATTGTTGTTGTTATCGATTCCATCTTGTATACTTCTTTATTGGATTTCAGTCAAACCTGCCCGTCAACCAATCTGTTGCCTAAGATCTTCCGTAGTAAATAGTTGATTGACTAGTCCTTTTTGATTCATGCACAGTGTCTCTGAAGCACATAAGCCTTCTGGTCTAACAACAGTGCTGTAATGTCTTAATTTGACTTTGAATGTCAGCATCTTCTTATTATAGATGGTTTTAGTCAATTGGAATGCTTGCTCTAATTTCCAGATGTAGACATTGGTCACTTCTTTTTCTAGCCCATTCTCTTGGATTACTTCACCCAGGTACTAAAATGAAATGGTGTATGGCTTTTAGTGCCAGGAGTGTCCGAAGACATGTTCGGCTCGTCAGGTGCAGGTCTTTCGATTTGACACCTGTAGGTGACCTGCGCATCGTGATGAGGATGAAATGATGAATACAACACATACACCCAGCCCCCGTGCCAGAGAAGTTAACCAATGATGGTTAAAATTCCCGACCCTGCCGGGAATCGAATCCGGGACCCCTGTGACCAGAGGCCAGCACACTAACCATTTAGCCATGGAGCCGGACACCCAGGTACTTAAACTTCTAGACTCTTCCAATCTTTCCATGATCTGTTAACAACCATTCTGGACCATCACTGATGTTCGTCATGTATTTCGTCTTCTCAAAGGAGATTTGGGCTGAATTCATAGTCAGCAGGTATATATAAGTGGAACCTTTAAGTAATAAGGGATCACTTATAATAAGTATTCACTTATATGAGTTTACATTTCATAGAGCCGGGCTGAGTGGCTCAGACGGTTAAGGCGCTGGCCTTCTGACCCCAACTTGGCAGGTTCGATCCTGGCTCAGTCCGGTGGTATTTGAAGGTGCTCAAATACGTCAGCCTCGTGTCGGTAGATTTACTGGCACGTAAAAGAACTCCTGTGGGACTAAATTCCGGCACCTCGGCGTCTCCGAAAACCTTAAAAGAGTAGTTAGTGGGACGTAAAACAAATAACATTATTATTATTTATTACATTTCATAGACAGCACTTAAAGAGCACACTCATTGATAGTATCATTGGAGATGTGGCAATGCTGTATGTTATGCCCATGCTTCCTGGATCGTGTAGTTCTAGCTACCGAATAGTGGGATGATCTATTGTGTTTTGCTTATCAAAGGACATCGCACGACCGCGCGCCACATTTTTGAGGTTAAAAGATCATCTATATTGTATTTGGTAATCAGAATGGATAACAAAACAGTGAGCTGAGACGGCACCTGCAAGAACATGCACATAATATATAATATATAATATATAATGTAGAACAAGCAGACCGACACAGTTTCCCCTCAGAATATGAATGACGTCGGGAAAACTTGTGGACAGTGCAAACTACGAAAATGCCCAGTCTAATTTTCTTCTTAATATAATATGTTTATAGTTTTCTTCTGCTATTTGTTTTACGTCACACCGACACAGACAGATCTTTGGCGGCGATGGGATAGGAAAGGCCTAGGAAGTGGAAGGAAGCGGCCATGGCTTTAATTAAAGTACAGCCCCGGCATTTGCCTGGTGTGAAAATGGAAAACCACAGAAAACCATCTTCAGGGTTGCCGACAGTGGGGCTCGAATGCCGACAGTGGGGCTCGAACCCACTATCTTCCGATTACTGGATACTGGCCGCACTTAAGCGGCTGCAGCTATCAAGCTTGGTGTGTTTATAGTTATCCAGGGACTCGAACCTATACAAATATTCATCCAAATGTTGAATATCTAGCCTTACAAGACTTTTAATGATTTGACAAATATATCCGTAGGTAACCGTTATGTTGTAATAGGCCTAATTACTTCTCCAATGAAACGTAAATACCGTAGTATGTTTTGATGTGCGATGCCATAATTTCAGAAACTTCTGATATAATCCAGCAAATGAGTGGTTGGTAACCTGATACCTGATATAATTAGCACAAATCAACCTTAAAATAAATGGTGGTAGTGCAACACGTTCATTTTTCTTATAACTTCTTTACTACGTACTCCATAGGCCTACAGTCTTGATAACTTACCTATTGTAACACGTTTCCAATTAATTAACCGAAATACCAGTAGTGATGATCGTGAAAATAATAATATTAATAATAATAATAAACTAAAATTAAGAGGTGGCATAAAATATAAAAACAAAATCTTCATTAATGGTGAGGTAGTGAGTCCTCCAGAGGTTATGTTCACTCTCTCAATCAAAGGAACAAGAACATTCATAACTTTCCCTTTACTAAAACGAAACCTTCTTTAAATTGTTGGTCACATTACATTTCGACAGGATTTTCCATCTCTACTGTGGGCACGGAAAGCATTCTGTGAATGAAATGCAACATATTCAGCAAAATAATTATCCTCCATCTTGCTGCAACATAAGTGAGTCACTTAAGTGTAGGCTATGTGGGAGGTCCACTTATAGCAATAAGTGGGACACTTAAGTAGGTAATGTGAAATGAAACCTGGCTTATAATGAATGTAAGGCTTATAAGTACTGTCTATGAATTCGGCCCTCTGCTGTTTCTTTAAGAAGGTTTATATTTCTGATTGCCGAACTGATGTTGTTGGCAAATATGGTTAAGTCGTCTGCGAAAGCCAGACAGTCAACATACACTGCTTTGTGTTTGGGGCCTAATCGAAACCGATGTTCATTTCCTTCTTCTTTGTTCAGTGAATTTCTCCATTCTTGGAGTACCTTTCCCAAGATACAATTGAAAAATGTGCAGGAACTCCATCCCCTTGTCTGACCCCAGTCTTTATCTCAAAGGGCTCTGAGATTTCATTCTTGAATTTTACCTTTGATATTGTGTTGTTGAGAGTCTGCTTAATCAGTTTTTGGATATAGCATCCACCCCAAACTCCTACAGAACATTCAATAATGACTGTCTGTCAGTTGAGTCGTATGCTTTTCTGAAGTCCACAAATATGACCACATATTCAAACCTCCCAGTTATCATGTATCTGATGATGTTCTTCAGATTGAGAATTTGTTCCGAACAAGAACGGCCCCTTCAGAAACCAGCCTGGTATTCACCAATCTGGTTATCAAGATGAACTTTGGTTCTGTTGAGGAACAGGCACTATCCATATACTTCTGTAATTGCCAATGTTCTTCTTGTCTCCTTTTTTATGGAGAGGATGGATTAGTGCTGACTGCCATTGAACTGGTATAGTACCGTTTTCCAAATGTCCTGAAAGAGACAGTCTAGTATGTCCAGAGTATCCTCATTCACCAGCTTCAATAGTTCTGCCACTATGGAATCTTCACCAGCTGCTTTATTATCTTTCAGATTGTCTATGATCTACTTAATTTCCATCTTACAAGGTGGCTGAGAATCGGACATACCTTGAATAAGAGGGGAGATGGATAGTCTTTGCTTTGGCTCATCACAGTTGAGCAACTTGTTGACGTATTGAGCCAGAATGTTGCAATTTTCCCTGTTGTTCAGGCCTAGCTTTCCAGTATAGACTAGGGGCTTGATTACCTTTCAGATTAGATTTGAGGGTTTTATAAAAGTCCCTGATGTTGTCCCTCTGGAAGTCCTCTATGTCTGCTTCATGCAGTTTACCTTCAGATGGATTTTTATTGCATCCAACGCTTTATTCACTACATCATTCAAATTTTTAATTTCACTCTCCGGTACTCTGTAGCACTCTTTTATCTCCTTCATTTGTTTTATTCTTCCTAGTTAAGGTCTCTAGTTTTTTTCCATCTGACAAGCCTTTCAAACTATTTATTTGATCTTCTCCATCTCTTCCCACCCAATTGATCCCACTGGTCCAGGGCCAAGATTCATCTCAACACCTTCTATTATAAGTACAGGGTGCGGCAGAAATACCTGACGAATTTCAAAGGTAAATAACTCAGCAACGCAACAAGCCATTCACAATTTTGTTGCGCAGTTTAAAAGAGCAGGGTTTGACATTTATGTCATATACAGTAGATTGATGCCTTTGCTGGTGAGATGTAGTGTTTACAGTGCACTATGTCTTCTGGTATGGCCTATATCAAATTTGTTACTTTCATTGACCTGTCTCAGTCTCATCCTTGGCTTTGACAATATGAAAGTGACTGAGGTATGAGTGATGCTAGTAATACCATTCCTTATGCAGCCAGTCCCTGTTATGAATGGTGTGAAGTATCGCTCATAGGGTCGGTTGGTGCATGCATTTCAGTAGGCTTGGCAGACTGATATGTAATAGCAACTTCTGGCTCGGTGAGGAAAGCAACGGGAAACTACCTCACTCCTCATTTCCCTAGTACGCCTCTTCAGTGACGCCTAGGCTATTTGACAGCTGTTGGTGGATTTGAAGAGGGTCAAACCAGCCTTCGAGCTGAATACCCAACATACACATACATACAGTAGATTGGAACAAACTAAAGGTCATATTGGCCACAGCTTTCAAACAGGTGTTATTGTCGTGGTGCGCGCGGTCTTGGCTTTGGCCTTGGAGAACACGTGCATCTTCTCATCCGGGCTAGTCAGTCAGCCAGCCAGTCCCTAGCACCGCGCGGAGGGGTGAACACAGAGGTTTTATGATTGAGACTTATTTAAAAAATGCCGACTCTTGTCACCACAACACAGCGTTTGTTTGTTTTAGATCGACATGAGAAAGTTCCGAGCAGGAACACCATTCTGTTATGGGTGAACAGTTTGAGAAAAGGTGGTTCGAGTGTGAAAACGAAGCCGCCTGGTAGGCCTCGTAGCATCCAAACACCAGACACCGCCCGTGCAGTGAGACACGCCGTTATGCTATCTCCTCAACGTTCGGTGCGTAGGCATTCACGTGCTATGGGACTGTCGGATTGCACCGTAAGGAGGATTTTACACGCAAACATAAAGTTGCATCCATACAAAGTGGTGGGTGTTCAGAAACTCAGTGAACGTGATTGGGTCAACCACAGAGCGTGTTGTGAGACTATCCCGGAAGCTGTAGCAGCTGACACCAGTTTCCTGGCAAGTGATGAAGCACACTTTCATTTGTCACAATTTATTGAAATTTGTATCCACCTTATTCAATACATTAAAATGTTGTCAAGATGAAATTACAACATATATTTTATCAGAACTAGTTTCAACGCCTTATTTTGCATCATCATCAGCTGATATACATTTTAGGAAACATTGGCAAACACATAAGTTTATCTATGTCACATAAAACAAATTTTAAAAAACAGATTGATGATCTAAAAACCGTGTTACAGTTATATTGTTTCAAAGTCCATATTATCTGAGACTTGCGAGTATTAAACTTAAGTTGAGGTCCGATGTAAGTTGGTTTGCTTCCTCATAAATTAACGTGGGTTTAACAAGAATAACCACTGAAAACACAATCTTCTTAAAGAAACATTAGCTCAGTTTTAACAGTTCTTAAACCGTGATGTAGAATCATATTAAAATAATTCAATAAAATCTTCAAGCCATTATAATGGAGCCAATCATATTGGAAACGAGCAGTCGGTACTTTAAGATGGGGCAGGTCTTTTTATTTGACTCCCATGGGCAGCCTGCACATCCGGGTACCAAATGATGATAATGACGACGATACAGTAATGAGGTAGGGAGAGGGTGAAACCTGGTGTTGGCACATAGCCTACTCCTCTGAATAATACCAAGGGGTCTTGCTCAAGGAATTATGTTCCCATTCGATGGACAAATTCCCATCAACAGTGTCATATGCCCTCCATAAGAACACTATGGAGAGGTGTGAAAATTAATCCAGGCTTTTGGCACGCAAACTAATGATTAGAAATTGTATAGGCTCTATGCATATAGCAATGTGCTGCTGTGGGTTGAAATTACAAGAAGTACTTATAGGCACCTTCATCAACAGCTGACAATAAGAGCTGGAATATGTGTGATATTTACATGCATACATTCAATCATTTTACAGTGGCCCTCTATCGCTGAACCCATTTCTACGTTTTTGTCTGAAGCCATTATTAGAATCTAAGACCACATTCCCTATATATTGATCCGGTCATGTTTGTGATGTAGATAGCTGCTGTGATGGATCACACAGACGTGAAGAGTAGAACCTGTACATTCTCCATCCCTAGTTCCTTTTTTGTTTTGTTTTTGACACAGTATATACCTACGTAGGTTTTTCAGATCATTTCTTATCTCCCCGCCCCCTTTACTATTAACATATTATGCTTTGCTCAATAAAATGACTAGTTGTTGGGTATATTGTAAAAGCAGAATCCTATAAATAAATTCAGAATAATAATAATTTTACAGTGCTGTCTTCAGCTGATTATTTGTTAATGTCATAATGTTTGGGCAGAACTATAAACTTGCTGTTGACTGCATTAATAGATAGCCTACTGTGATACAGAGGTTTCTTTCGCGACCTCATAAACTTCATTTGAAAAGACGGTGGATCTTAGCAGTAAATTGCAAGAAGTAAATTTTGGATTTTTACATTTTAATTAATACAAAATAACTCTTTACAAAATGTATTTTAACCACTTTACAAATAGGTTAACAATTACAAACAAATTATTAATGCAATGTTATATTTCCAATGTAAGCTGTTTTCAAGCATACACATCATAGTAAATACTCATTGTATTATATTGCCATAGTCTTTATTATAGCCAGGATAATAATAATAATAATAATAATAATAATAAAACCGTACTGTATTACATACAAACTGTGAAATTTCATAGTATTCTGTGACAACCTAACAAAATGGATTTGGAAAGGCAGTAGACAAATATAATTACAGAAATAGGCCTCCATTACATAATATCAATAGCTCACAGAAATACCATATTTTACATAGGTAAATTCATGTCCTCGTCCCGAGGTGATGCATTTCTTTTCAAGCACACCCCTAATGGAAATGAGCTGCGTGCACCATTTTAACCACATACCAAACCTCATGCCAATCTTAAGTTTCTGGCAGTGTTAGAATTCAAGCCCGGGTCCCCGAGGAAGGCAGCTAGTAGCGCTAACTGTTATATTACAGAGGTGGATTTGATCATGTTATAAATCCAGACACACAATATAATCAGTTATTGGACTTAAAGTGATTCTGAATTTTTCTTCTCATGCAGAATTTTTGATAGTTTACATGCAGTTTCAGAATCAAGAATTTCAATAGGTTCAACATCAAGCCTCAGCCTTTTTATGAGAAAAAGTTCCTTTACTCTCTTCTCCCTGTTGTATTTCTCTTTCCCTGTATTTGAGATGTGAGGTCAAGACCATTCACAGGGTCAATCAGTACGTGAGGTGACATGTTCTGAGCAAACTGCGTAAATAATACCTGAAATATGCTTACATTTCATGGAAAAAATTATTTGCCTTTATGAAACAATACAAATTGTTGCCAAAACCTTCCTTAGAAAATATGATTATGTTTAAAATTAATTTAAATTTAAAATGAATCGCCTCAAGGATATTTTTCTGAAGACAGCATTATTGAATGTGTATATGAACATTAATCTCGTTATCACCACTACTAATGCATAAATTACTAGATATGTTGCCTCTATCATGAAATGGTTAGGATATCTAGTGAACCAATGTTTCTTTTTTTATCACATTTGCTGTTATTACTCTGTTGCTATTTTCTGCAAACTGCTTTTCTTGTAAATTTAGTACAAGGCCACTTTCTGCAAGTTTGGAATAATTTGACCAATTGTTGTTGCATAAAACACTCTCAAATCCCACTGTTATTATTTAGTCCACCATGGTAGCACACGGTGAGACGACAGTGGATATGTGCGCGGTGAAGCGCATTAACTTACAATGTTCACCACTCACAGTGCAGCGGAGCATTTCTCCCATTAGCGCACTGCGTCCATACCACTTTCTTCCTATGCTGCCGGCCAACATTCTGAGAGTGCAAATTTTTTCCACCAATGGGACTCGAACTGGCTAACCACGGTGCCAGACCATACAGACTTGATGCCTCAGTGATCATGGCCACCAGGTGAGCTATACATGTAGTGTAGGCTTTTAATGATATGTTAATCATCGGTTGTTCACATATTATTGTGATAATAATTTAAATATTGATTTTATTTTTGTTCTGAAATTGAAAGAAGTATTTGAAAATGTCGGTGCTTTTAGTTTTGGCAGTTGAATAAATTTCCATTGTCAAATTTATGGAGCCATAAATAATATATGAGTAAATAATTAATAAAGAAATGAAATTAAGAAGTATGAGGATTGCAGTCTCCTGTTGATTGCAGTACATGTAGGATTGCATAAAGGAAAGGGGCGAGTATAAAAAAACTGAACAAATAAATTCACTTTCATTTGGTTATAGGAAGACTTCTAAAGTTTTGTAAACACAATCCATCACCTGTTTTGGAGAGGAAACTAGTGACTTAGAAAGAACAAAAAATAACATGGGGGTGGAGGTCATATTTAATAAATATGTTTCCAGAAGATATTAATAAATAACTAAATTCTTTAGACATTTATTGTGTCATCATTGTAAAGAAATGAAAGTTAATAGTTAATAGTTTGTTCATAATATCGCTGTAAACAGTGAATATCAGAAAAATATGCCGTATTCAACTTTTAATGTATAATGAATTCTGTTGAATAGAGATAGCTGATATTGAGCAGAAATGAGTGTATCCAACCACTACTATTTGCGTCTCATGAGAAGTTGTGGCAGCTTGTAGGTATGGCATGAGTAACAGCTACAAACATTAGTCATGATAAACAGTGCGAGCTCTCTGAAAGAGATGCGTGTTATCTATACATTAACAAAATTTATGAAAACTAAAGTCAGTCAGTCCGGCCATTCTATCCGGTCGATTTCCTTCATTTTTTTTAACTGAAAGGTATTCACGCAGAGATTTTTCATCAGGTACTATAAAGTACTTAATTTCTGCCTTCCTCAAATTATTTTATTTTTCAATTTTTTGTCTCTTTGAAGCAATCATATCTTTGCTTCTAACTGAGGTACGTTTGGCCTAAGAACACCCAGCTCTTAACTATTCAGATTGGTTGATTGTGAGGAAAGTTATGAGTGCACATTCAATTTGACGTCTCATTTCTTCAACATTTTTTCTCATTGAAGCAATCATATCTTTCGTTCTAATTGAGGTACGCAGTTCATTTTGGTCTAAAAACACTCATTGGATCAAGCGCTTTCTTTTGAGGTAATAACTACTTAAATTGGTTGATTCTGAGAAACGTTATGAGTACCGGTACGTTTCTCTCCATGACGAAGATCTTTGAAGGACTTTTTAACAGTTCGGCGCGTAGTGTTGTTCCGAGGAACAGTTCATTCAATTTCTTTGTGTGATGTATTTTCAAGTGTTTTGTTGACATAATATTACATTCTGTTACCACAGCAGATCATGTGCTTTATTTCATTAACTCGAAACTTTGCAAATACATCCATGAGGATAGTAACGAACAACACCATTGCGGGCAGAGCTAGCGGGAAACTGCTAGTTATTATTAAACTGTTCATTATGGAGTACTTACAGTAAATATGTAACTAAAGTGCAATTGCACTGCCAGTTTGAAATTTCACAGCAGCACCTAAGTTCACGGATGGAACCCATGTTTCTTGTCAGGCTTTGAGACTTGATACTGGCGCATGTGCAGCAGCCATGCTTACCCTCCGCACTCCTTACCCCGCATGCATGCGACTTCTTATCAGATGTTCTAAGATATTACTTCAAAATTTAAAAAATGTGTTGCTTTTTCTCCCTGTCAGATATAACATGGAATGTTCCCTTTGTATTAGATAACATCCTATCATTTTCCTGGAAAACTGGAAAAACTGCAAGAAACAAAATCTCAGCTCAGTTATCCAAGGCACCTTTCTCCAATTCCTCAAACCAGTCTTTAGTTTGTGACAGAGTTGGGAAACAAATCAGGATCAGCTGGGCAGAGAGCTACAATCCCATCTCTTAGACACATTTGAAATTATATAACATTTATATTTGCTTCACAAAATAATAATGTGTTGTATTCTTGTCTCATTTTGCTCCACTGGGTGTTTATGAAATGATGTGCTAGCCACTGACTGCAAGGTAATGAGAATGATATTTGAATTGTTTTAATTTTACAGGCTGTTCTGGATGCATCAGGTAGCTCAGTTCATTGCTGTAATCTTGCCAGTATGGCTAATAATGACGCTGCTTTTCCCGTTTAATTTTCAAAATGATTTGATTGCGAAGAATACAAAACTGTGAGTTGTCTACAGTTTACAACATAATGCAGGGTTTAGAGTTTGGTGACCCACTAAAAACTTTTGATAAAATATCCATTGACTTTAGAAGTGAAAAAGAAGAAACTTTACTTTCAAACTCAAAATAGAACAACTTTCAAAGTAGTTCAGAAAAAATTCCTTTAACAATAGATATACTGTACCTATTGATGAATTCATATGCCTGCTTGTCTTTATACAGAAGCTGGTAAACACCTTTTTCATCAATTTGAAGGTGATGGAAATTCATATTTGTGATAGTTCATTGTAATTCAGTTTATATGTTACCAGGTAATGACAAACATATTTTCTATTTAAGTTATAAAGAAAAAATATTGTCTGTACAAATACACACTGCCTTATAGTACCTTGTGGAGAAATTGTCTATACCCATCAAGGAGTAAGCAAAATGTCCTCAGACAAATTTGCCTGTCCTTGGATTCAGGAAGTTCTATATTTTGTATCACAGATTCTACTAGTTTGGTTTATTTAAGGTTTTGCCAGGAGGAATTATACCTATTTCAAATCTCTTCACAGAAGATTCCTCATAATTGGATGAATCTACTGATATATCCATGTGTTTATTGATCATTTTGAAGAAGCTAATACAAAGATAAATATTCTCTTGGAGTTGCTCCATAGGGATATTATTCTTATGAGAGAAGATCTTTCTAAAAATTGATGACAAAAAGAATTAGAACAATACATATTTAAACATTCTACACAATGAAGTGGTTAGGAGAGATTGCCATAAATTGATGCTTGAGTTGCATACAGCTATTTACTGATATCTGCATCATAAGGTTTTGTTTCTCACCCTAAGCCATTTTCTTTGACTATCCAGAGAACTGATTTTTTCCTATTTAGATGATGATGAAGAGGAAGTGGAGAAGCAGGAGGAGAACGAACCATTCCTTGAATTCTTGTATTTTGTAAC
This sequence comes from Anabrus simplex, assembly GCF_040414725.1. Classification (NCBI taxonomy): domain Eukaryota; kingdom Metazoa; phylum Arthropoda; class Insecta; order Orthoptera; family Tettigoniidae; genus Anabrus; species Anabrus simplex. The sequence goes on from NC_090265.1 coordinate 383,969,335, forward strand.
CACTCAAATTTTTACAAACTAACTGAGTAAGGACATTAAAGTAGAAACATTATTTCACAAGTACTTTCAATAGACTTTCAGATTATATAGTGTTGAGTATGTATAGTATATACCGAAGAGATATTAAGTACTGAGCAAAAATGGCTGACTGGACACTGGCAGAAACAAAACCCACAACCTTTGGATTTCATGTTCAATACTTTTCCAATTCAGCTAAGGTGGCCTTGGTCATTCTTGGTCTGTTTTCAGGGATCTGAGATACAGTCTGACACTATGGCCCAGCATAACTGTATTGTGTGACCTAATTGGCTGCTGCGGGCCACTTGAATTGAATTTTATTTAGCAGGTACTATATCTATTCAACACAACCTAATAAGCTTACAGTCTATGTCAAGTACAATGCAGTTGTGAAAGCTAAATATTCAGTTCATTCACAAGCTTTATTATGTGGATATTAAAAAAAAAAGGGATTGATTTAAATGTTGTCAAATCAATGTGCATCGTATGTTCCACCCTCAGTTATACACCAATCCTGGGTCATGCTGTAGTTATAAAGCTATGAAGCTTGAATGTCAGTTAGGTCAAATAATGTTTAGCCATATATCCAAGAGTAGTAAATAGAAAGTGTTCACATTGTGGTTTCTATCATATTCAGTGGAACTGCTTCCTTCTGTGTTCAGAATTACAGTATCCCATAATCTCCAACAAAAGCTCAGTTTTGAATTTAAGAACAGGGAACTTTACCTCTAAATTGATGGGAACAGGCAGTTAATGTAGATGCCGATAATTGTCAGACAACGCCGAATACAGACAATAATCCCGAGGTGGTGCTATTTACTCATATTATTTTAAGGGAAACACCTCTTCCCTGACAAGAAAAGAATTGAAACAAACAGTGACTTATTTAATTAAAGAGATGAAGGGCACACATAAAGTAGAGAAGAATGAATACTTTTAGTTGCTGGGATCTGTGGCCATGCTAGAAGGGTCATACCATCCCGTATGGGGGGCGGAGGGGAGATGCAGTCTATCTGCTTGCATCAGCATGACTATGCTTAGTCTGGAAAGCATAGTGTTGGAATATGGTCAGACATACAGTGTGTTGGTTGTGAGCACTTGAACTATGTTTTCTGTTTGGGCAGTACCATGCTGTCAACATAGCATGTGGCGTGCTTGTCACTAGTTGTTTACCTTCCCGCTTGGTCAAAGATTGCAGCAACTAACAGTAAAAGAAATATTTCAGCAACAATTCTCCATTCCCAGTGATGAAGAAGAGTTTTGAATGAGGTAGTATTGTAAATTGGGGACCATTCTTTACTGGGGGCAGAGAGAAGATAGTAGTAGAAGGAAAGGTGAAAAAGTGTGGATAATTAATACTCATGTGTGGATGTGCCCTGGTCTTAAAAGGAATTAACAGGTGTATGTCTATCAGTGCATAAGATAACATAGAAACAAATAATCTGTTGATGAGGTGACAAACTAATGTGAAGAAGAACAGTTTGAGTGGATGTACATGGGAATGTGGAGGTTGCTGTTTGTTTTGTGTGAGCTTAGTGAGTGGCTAAGATAGTGCAGGTGAGTCCTTTATAGAAGGATAAGTTGTTCTTGCAATTTATCCGATTACATTATTGGTACAACAAACACAAATGCCTTTGACAGAGAATATGTCATTGTTGTTAGGTTAGGAACTTCTTCATTTTGATTATGTAATTTATATTGTTATCCACCTTCATACGCAAAGTGAACATTCAAGGAATCTTTACCTGCATTGTGACATTCTTATATTTTTGGAAAATTACAAATACAAATTACAAAATAACAAATTAAATATAGTTTTGTAACATGTAGTAATTTATACATTGAGAATGTGACTGAAACATGCAACAAAGCTCTCTTGAGATTACATCGAGGTGATGATGTAAAATCTTTGTCAAGTGGAAAATAAGAATGGAACATTGACCTGTCCTGGAGTGTGAACTAATCTCTGGATGTGACTACTTTTTATAATATTATAATAATAATAGTGGATGTTGACTCATTGCATTCTAAGTAATACTATGAAGAAAAAATGAGAAAATAAAATAATATTTATTAGAAGTTATTCAGTTATTTCACTTATTACCAAATCCTGATATTTGAAGCTCTTCTGCTTGCCTATAATAGTTTACTAATTTTATTTATACCAGATTGTCATATTTGTCTGTTCAACACACATAGTCATCCTCAAACCTAAAGTGATATCATCTGCATTTCATTGCAAAAACAGCAATTTATTCAAACGCGTTCACAACATCTGATGATTGACTGAGGATTAGCCCACAAATGCCAGATGAGCCGTTTCAAAACTTTCAGTCTCTGAATGAAATATCAATGAATGAAACTTACACACGGGACTTGATCTTCTCTATCCATCAGGGCTCAAAGAGGAACATGGAGCACGAATCTTGGATCTGATAAATTTATTTGATCTACGTTTTCATGGTCCACACATGTGGACCTCAGCTGTGAGCTATTTTGTCATCGGTTTTAATGTGGAATTTGTTGCGTAGCAACTGTTATCCTCATATGTGGACCTCTTAGCTCACCTTTTCACTGCAGCAATGCTGTAGTGCTCTTAACTGGCAAGTTAGGTTTAAAAGTAACAAGCAGTGCATGGGAAGATAGCTTCTATCAATGCTGAAAGTGAGTAAATATTTCCCAGTAAATAAATGAGGTCTTATTACACAGATAGTCAGATGGCACCAGGTCGGGGCAGTACAGCGGGTGCAGAAGGATGTCCCACCCAAGCGTTTTCAAGGTGTCTTTCACTGGTTTTACTGCGTGAGACGGCACATTATCATGTAAGAAAATCACTTTGCCATGTCTTCTGGCTCATTACGTTCGTCTTTCGATCAATGCGTGATTTAAATGAATCATTTGTTGGCGATAGCATTGTGCATGAACAGTTTCGCCGGGCTTCAAGAGTTCATAATAGGCTACACAATACCGCTCTGGTCCCACCAGACACAAAGCATGCTCTTCTTGTCGAAGCAATTTGGCCTTGGTGTTGACGGACCGGCTTTGCTACGATTTTCTCCATTTCGGGTTTGAAAATAAGTCCATTTTTCGTCACCCGTCATAATTCGGTACAGAAGTGATTTTCTTTCATGGCGCTGAAGCAGCATTGCACAAGTGACTTTGCGATTTTCCATTTGCCGTTTATTCAAATCGTGTGGGACCCATTTACAGAGTTAATTGATTTTCCCCATTGCTCGTAAACGTCTGCTGATTGTTTCTTGTGACATATTTAATGCTTGTGCCAGTTGCTGTTGAGTCTGTTCGTCTTCGCACCTCTCCGCAGTGCTCATATGGAGTGTGGGCATATGACGCTGTCGATGGTGATTCGCCCGCCGGACGGCGACGTTAAGCCTTGAGCAGACCCCCTTGGTGCTATTCGAGAGGAGTAGACTATGTGCCGGCACCGGGTTTCACCCTCTCCCTTCCTGCTATCATATATCACGTAATTCATTTCATCTCATTAACTCCTCAGGTTGACGTCAGGAAGGGCATCCGGTCATAAAAACCGCCACGACAGATTCATCTCACCTCATGCCCGACCCCGTAGAGCAGCGGGACAAGGGTTGGACAAACATTAAATGGATATAGCCTTTAGTAAGAGAGTGTCAAGGAAGTGAATCGAGCGAGCAGCCAGTAGGAAGCTAGACGCAAGGGCTGAATAAATTGTGTCATACCATCGATATGCAGGGCTGGAGAAACTTTGAAACGCATGTCTGAAATATGAAGGATGGGAAAACACGAAGAAACAATTTTGAAGAAGGGAAGTGGACAGGAAGAAATACAGTACGATACGAGTAAAAGACTGGGTTCAAGGGTTGGACTGAAAGTGAAACATGCGCCTGTGAGGTAGGCAACCCGCACGGTAGAATACAACGGCGTATTTTGGATACAACGGCGTAGAATCCTGCCTGTATTAAGACAGCTGGGCTTGGATGACAGTTGCCTTTGACGTGTTCGCAACAACTAGCCCGCCCTTATACTTCGACTTATCAGCGCGAATGGATGTTTTAGCTCCCTTCTCTTTTGAACTTCATTACTCAGTATCTCATTGTCAACGTTCGACAGTGATGTGTGGTCTCGGGGTAACGCACTGCACTGTGAAAATTTCAACGCTGAAGTTCGATTCCTTAAGTGGTGTAGTGGTTAGTGTGATTAGCTGCCACCCCCGGAGGCCCGGGTCCGATTCCCGGTTCTGCCACGAAATTTGAAAAGTGGTACGAGAGCTGAAAACGGGGTCCACTCAGCCTCGGGAGGTCAACTGAGTAGAGGTGGGTTCGATTCCTACCTCAGCCATCCTCGAAGTGGTTGTCCGTGGTTTCCCACTTCAATTCGAGGCAAATGCCGGGATGGTCCCTAACTTAAGGTCACGTCCGCTTCCTTCCATCTTCCTTGTCTATCCCTTCCAATCTACCCCGCCTCCCCACCGCAAAGCCCCTGATCAGCATAGCAGGTGAGGCCGCCTGTGCGAGGTACTGGTCATCTTCCCCAGTTGTATCCCCCGACCCAGAGTCTGAAGCTCCAGGACACTGCCCTTGAGGCGGTAAAGGTGGATCCCTCGCTGAGTCCGAGGGAAAAACCGGCCCTGGAGGGTAAACAGATAAAGAAGAAGAAGTTCGACTCCAAGTATGGCGGGTATTTTTTACTGAATAGTAAATAACTCATTCTTATTTAAGTCACAACATTCACTGCATATATATTTTTACTACGTTGCACCTACTAATACAAATTTATGGTACTTACACTTGAGTGAATGCATCTTTTTAGCTCCCTTCGCTTTAGTAGTTCATTACCCAGTATCTCAATGACGACGTCCGACAGTGACGTATGGTCTTGGGGTAACGCAGTGGAGTATGGATGATGAGCACTGGAATTCAAATCCTGGACATGGTCGTTTCTTTCAGAATTCCTCATTTCATATTTTCTCATCCGCTATATTCCAGATATTTGCTTCTAAGTTTCTGAAGCCGTCCATGTCTCCACCATGACACCTACGCATGTGTTATATCCAACTAGTTCCTATTGGATGCTCTGCTCCTCTCACTTCCTTGGTATTCTATTATTCAAAGTTATATTCAATTATTCAGTAATTTATTTATTTTTTTTTTTTTTGCTAGGGGCTTTACGTCGCACCGACACAGATAGGTTTTATGGCGACAATGGGATGGGAAAGGCCTAGGAGTTGGAAGGAAGCGGCCGTGGCCTTAATTAAGGTACAGCCCCAGCATTTGCCTGGTGTAAAAATGGGAAACCACGGAAAACCATCTTCAGGGCTGCCGATAGTGGGATTCGAACCTACTATCTCCCGGATGCAAGCTCACAGCCGCGCGCCTCTACGCGCACGGCCAACTCGCCCGGTGTAAAAATTGTCATCTCAACCGGCCATCGAACTGCAAATGTCGTGCATTCGCACTCCAGGTCCTTACCCCGAGACCACATTTCACTGTCGAGTATTTACCCTGAAATCATGGGTAATGTCCGCCTCCGGGGTGTAGTAGTTAGCGTGATTAACCGCCACCCCCGGAGACCCGGGTTCGATTCCCGGCTCTGCCACGAAATTTGAAAAGTGGCACGAGGATTGTAATGGGGTTCACTCAGCCCCGGGAGGACAAC